>NC_061114.1:84917444-85227393 GCF_002878395.1 Capsicum annuum | reverse complement strand
TCCAAGATGCTTTCTTGGATAGATTCTTTCCTCTTGAGTTATGGGAAGCTAAGATAGAGGAGTTTATGAATTTGAGACAAGGCTCCATGTCGGTTAAGGAGTATTGTCTTAAGTTTAATCAGCTATCAAAGTACGCTCCTAATATGATGGCTGACTCGAGGACTAGTATGAGCAAGTTTCTAACTGGGGTGTCGAGTTATGTGGTGAAAGAATGTAGATCTGCTATGATTAACAGAGAGATTGATCTTCCTAGGTTAATGATTCATGCCCAACAGATTGAGTCAGACAAGATAAAGGAAAGAGAAAGAGTAAGAGGGATTAAGAGAGTCAGATCGGAGCAACAGGGGTTTGGTCAAACTAAATTCTCTGGAGGGAGTCGCCATCAATTTCAGAGACGTCCATTTATACCTGCGCCTTCCTCATCTAGTGCTCCTATATATCAAGGTAGGCAGGAGCTCGGGAATAGGTCGGTACCTTCCAGGTCTCAGGATAGTATAAGCAACCAGCCTCATCCTCTTTTGTGTGCTAAGTGTGGTAAAGACCATTTTTGGGAGTGTTATATGGGGCAGCGAGGCTGTTTTGGTTATGGCAAGTTGGTCCACATACTTAGAAACTGCCTGTATGCCAGACAGTGGAGTCCTGATGCCCGTCCCCAGAGTTAGGCTACCAGTGCCCCGCTTCCCGTAGCCCGTCCAGTTCCGCCTTAGGGTGCTTTATCTAGTATTGCTGGCGGTCAACACCAAAATCATTTCTATACTATACCACCTCGTCAGGAGCAGGAGGACTCTCCCGATATTGTCACTGGTATGCTCCATGTTTTCCATTTTGATGTCTATGTATTGATGGATCCCGGTTCAAGTTTCTCTTATGTGACACCTTTGGTTGCTGTAAACTTTAAAATGAATCCTGAATTGATTTCTAAACCTATTCTGGTTTCTACCCCGATAGGAGAGTCTGTTAATACTAAGCGAGTATATAAGAAGTCTCCCATCACTGTCCTTTATTAGGTTACGTATGCTGATTTGATGGAGCTAGATATGGTTGATTTTGACATCATTCTGGGTTACATATGCTTCACTCGTGCTATGCATCTATAGATTTTCATGCTCGAGTGGTTAAGTTTCAATCTTTTGATGAGCCTATTTTCGAATGGTCCGGGAATTCTGTGACTCCTAAAGGACGTTTTATATCCTATCTCAAAGCTAGGAAGTTGATTTCCAAGGGTTGATTTTATCATCTGGTTCAGGTTAAAGACACTAAGTCTGAAACCCCGACCATTTAGTCGATTAGTGTTGTTGACTAGTTTTTTAATGTTTTTTTGGAAGATCTTCCTGGAGTACCTCCCGATAGAGAGATAGAATTCGGGATTGACCTTCTTCCCGATACTTAGCCTATTTCTATTACTCTGTATCGTATGGCTCCTGCTGAACTTAAGGAGTCAAAAGAGCAACTCAAAGATCTCCTAGATAAGGATTTCATAAGGCCTAGTGCGTCTCCTTAGGGTGCACCTGTTCTATTTGTGCGGAAGAAAGACGGTACCTTGCGTATATACGTTGATTACCATCAACTTAACAAAGTAACTACTAAGAACAAGTACCTCCTTCCTCGAATTGATGACTTGTTTGATCAGCTGCAAGGTGCTAGCTATTTTTTGAAAATAGACCTTAGATCCGGTTATCACCAACTCAAGGTTAGGGAATGTGATATTCCTAAGACAACCTTACGAACTCGTTATGGTCATTTTAAATTCCTAGTGATGTCTTTTGGGTTAACAAATGCTCCTGCGACTTTCATGGATCTTATGAACCGAGTATTTAATCAGTATTTGGATTTATTTGTTATCGTGTTCATAGATGACATTCTTGTTTACCCCCGAAGTGAGGTCGATCATGCAGACCATCTCCGAATTATGCTGGAAACTCTTAGGGCTCATCAATTGTTTGCCAAGTTTAGCAAATGTGAGTTTTGGCTAAGGTCCGTAGATTTCTTGGGTCATGTTGTTTCTTCTGAAGGTATTATTGTTGATCCTCAAAAGATAGAGGCTATAAAGAGTTGGCCTGGACCTATTTCTCTCTCTAATATTCGAAGTTTCTTGGGTCTAGCTGGTTAGTATCATCATTTTGTTGAAGGGTTTTCTTCTATTGCGTCTCCTATGACCCGTTTGACCCAAAAGAAAGTGAAGTTTCTGTGGTCAGAATCTTGTGAGAAGTGTTTTCAGGAGTTAAAGACTCGACTCACTTCAGCCCCTGTGTTGACTTTGTCGAATGGTGTTGATGGTTTTGTAGTTTATTGTGATGCTTCCAGAGTGGGTTTGGGTTGTGTTTTAATGCATAAAGGTAAGGTTATAGCCTATGCTTCTAGACAGTTAAAGCCTCATGAGAAGAATTATCCTACTCATGACCTTGAATTAGCTATTGTGGTCTTTGCTTTGAAAATCTGGAGACATTATTTGTATGGTGTGCACGTAGATGTCTTCACGAATCATAAAAGCTTGCAGTATGTGTTCACCTAGAAAGAGGTCAACCTTAGGCAGAGACGGAGGTTAGAGCTATTGAAGGATTATGATATGAGTGTCTTGTATCATCCGGGCAAGGCCAATGTAGTGGCGGATACCCGTAGTCAGAAGTCTATGGGTAGTGTAGCGCATGTAGAAAATGATAAGAAAGAGTTAGCCCGTGAGGTGCATCGCTTGGCTAGGTTGGAAGTTAGGTTGTTTGGTGATGCTGAGGGTAGCATAGGAGTTCAAAATGGTTCCGAGTCCTCTTTAGTTTCGGAAGTGAAGGAGAAGCAAGACAAGGATCCTACCTTGGTTAGGTTAAAATAATTCGTTAAAGACCAAAAGGTAGAGGTTTTCTCCCAAGGGGGAGATGGCGTGTTGAGATTTCAAGATAGACTTTGTGTTCCGAATATTGATAACTTGAGGCAGAGAATTATGGCGGAAGCACATGGCACGCAATATTCCATTCATCCCGGTGCTACTAAGATGTATCATGATTTGCGGGAAATTTATTGGTGGAACGGTATGAAGAGGAACATAGCAGAATTTGTGTCAAAATGTTCTACATGTCAACGAGTTAAGATAGAACACCAAAGGCCCAGTGGTGTGATGCAAAAGTTTAGCATTCCTACTTAGAAGTGGGAAGAAGTGAATATGGATTTCGTGGTTGGTTTACCTTCTTCTCGTCTCCATCATGATTTGATTTAGGTTGTAGTAGATCGGTTAACGAAATTAGCTAATTTCTTGCCAGTGCATTCATCTTTTACAGCTGAAGACTATGCTAAACTGTATATTCGGGAACTCGTCATACTTCATGGAGTCCCTTTGGCTATTATTTTTGACAGAGGTACTCAGTTTACTTCTCAGTTTTGGAAATCTTTTCAAAAGGGTCTCAGTACCCAAGTCCGTTTAAGTTATGCTTTCCATCCTCAAACCGATGGTCAAGCTGAACGAACCATTCAGACTTTAGAAGATATATTGAGAGCTTGTGTGCTTGACTTTAAAGGTAGTTGGGATGAGCACTTTCCATTATTTGAGTTTGCTTACAATAACAGCTTTTATGCTACTATTGGAATGGCCCCGTTTGAAGCTCTTTACGGGAAGAGGTGTAGATCGCCCATAGGTTGGTTTGAAGTTGATGAAGCTGCTGTGACTGGACCTGATGCTGTGTTTGAAGCTATGGAAAAAGTTAGGTTGATTCAAGAACGATTGAAAACCGCTCAAAGTCGTCAGAAGTCATACACGGATGTGAGGAGAAAAGATCTTGAGTTTAATATTAATGATTTGGTTATCTAATGGTTTCACCCATGAAAGGGGTGAAAAGGTTTGGAAAGAAAGGGAAACTTAGTCCCCATTACGTTGTACCTTATAGGATTCTAAGTCGTGTTAGGAAGGTAGCTTATGAGGTTGATTTGCCCGCGGAGTTGTCTAATGTTCACCCAGTTTTCCATGTATCCATGTTTAAGCGATGTATTGGTAACTCAATTGTAATTGAACCTTCCGAGGATTTGGATATCCAGAATAATCTTTCATTTGAGGAATTTCCAGTTGAGATTCTAGATTTTCAAGTTCGGAAGCTAAGAAGCAAGGAAGTTCCTTTAGTTAAAGTGTTTTGGTGAAATCAATCCGTCAAGGGTGCGACATGGGAGGTAGAAGCGTAAATGCGTACCAAATACCCTCATCTTTTCTCTATGAATCCGGAACGTGTCGAAGGTATCATTCTCTTTTGATTTGATCCTTGTTACTATACTTATCTTAGCTTGTGTGTTTTCTTAAATATCGGAAATCTAGTGTGAAACATATATTTTGAGCAAGTAGTTTCGATCGATATCCTCATTTTGCATAGTATTCCTGACTTACTCATCGACATTCGAGGATGAATGTTTCCAAGGGGGGATGATGTAATACCCCGAGAAATTTTTTGTTGAAATTTTGTGCGTAAATGTGTTGGGTTCTATCTTCTAGAATGAATTACAAATTTTTCGTGCGGAATGTCTTAGATTATGACCCACCATTGCGTAGAGTATCAAATAAGATTTCCAACGATATGTGAATCATCCAAAACAGACACACGAACGACGAGTTATGAACATTCCGATCGAACCATGAATAGTAGTGAACAGTAAAACGTGCAGAAAAAAGTACTGAGGCCTGGCATATTTTTGCTCCAACTTTAAATGATCATAACTCCTTGTACATAATGATCTGGATGATTTACTATATATCAATGGAAAGCTATGCGAGTCCTCTTTCCAATGAAATTGGTTTCATCCAATTTGTCTATCGGAGCAAAAAGTTATGGTCGATCTACTTCAGTCTATCAAAAGTGAATTTTTGGGTCAACTTCAAACAATCATAACTCCTCGTACACAATGATCTGGGTGAGATACTATATATCAACGGAAAGATATGAGAGTCCTCTTTCTAATAAAATTGGTTTCATCCAATTTGGATATCAGAGTAAAACGTTATGGTTGATCTACTTCAGACTATCAAAATAGTCCACCAAAGGATAAATTCTAGAAGTATTTGATTTTTTAAGGGCATTTTGGTCATTATGCCTTCACTTCATGGACAAAAACATTGAAAGAACTAAACCCTAGGTCCATTTTGAGCTTCAAATATCTTCCAATTTCACCGTAGAAATTCAAATTTGATCCGATAATCAAGCTCATCAGCTCGAGACCTTCGAGGAGCAACCCTTATTTGTGTGAACAGGATTCCATAATCAAGAGGTCAATTTCAAGGTATGTGGGTTTTTGAACAAGATTATCCTTTCGATCTTGTGCCCGAAATTTTATTTACTTATGTTGATATAAGATTTTACATGTTTTTCCATGGATTGAAAATATGATTTTATAGCTCATATTGTTATCCATGAAATATGGAATTTTGTAAAATGGTACATATATGATTTTGAAATGGAATTGTGTCCAAAATTACTTGGTTATGAATATACAATGATTTGAATTATTAAACCTTGATTTATACAATTATAGCATTACTTCCTTATTATGACTTGATAATTGTTATCGAGAATTATGTATCCCTACTATTGGTTATTGTTTCAAGTGTCTTTAAAATGTGAGTTGGATTGTGAATTGAGGCGTGTTGATGTTGAAGTTGAAGGGTTATGATGAGCCTTGGCATTGTTTTGGTGTTATTGATGTTGTGGTGGTTTAAAAAGGTGATACGTTTCGATGTTGGAAAATATTCTTGATTTGAGTCGAGTTAGGGATCCATAAATGATTATTTACTAATTTGAGAAAGATACATGATTTCGGTCATCATTATTGACCCTTGAGATGTTTTGAAGTGGAATCCCTAATGCATTCTGAGCTTGTCAGGGAGTAGTACTTAGCACCGAGAGGGAAATTTGGTATTTCCCTAAACCTATGTGCCATCGTAGGGTTGTTTGATGATGATATTATTGTCTAGAGAGCCCAATTGTGATTATTTCAATTTTAAGGTCGTACTCCCTGGCAAAGAGTATGACGCTCCTGTCAACGGGGGTTTCAAATGTTGGTATTCCACATAGTTCACGTGGGGTTGTCAGTTATAGGAAACTCCCCTGTCCATAAGAATCATGTTTATTGAAATACTGAGTCACTCCTAGTTTTGATATGGTAAGTCAAACTGCCTATGATGATCTATAATGATTTATGAGGCTTTTCTCCTGCATTTCCTATCTAAGGTGTTATGAGTTGCATGACTCAATGTCACTCAAGCCGGGGGTGTCATTATGGTCCGTATGTACATTTTTACGAAATTTATGATATTATTTATATTTTGCATGTGCCCCCACATACTCAGTACGTATCTTGTGCTGACCCACATATTTCTCTATGGGCTATATTCTTACCATAATGTAGGTTCAGGTACTCAGCCGCAGCCGCGACAGTAATATCCGAGTGTCGTATCTATGTTTCTTTAGTGGTGAGTCCTCATGGTTCGAGGACCAAGTTTCTAGTTTTGGTGTTGTTGTTTTGTGATCCCTTTGGTCTGTTGAGTCAGTTGGGGGTTTGTCCCAATGGCTCGTTGATTTTGCTGTGTAGAGGCTATGTCAGACTAGTGTATTATTGGGTTGGTGTGTGTATAGACATTCCATATATGTACAGTCTAATGATATTCCGTGCCATGTACGATATAATATGATATGTACTTATATACATATCCTTAGCGTAGCGTGTATGTTGTTGTGTTGGAACCCAAGGGTAGTATTTTGGCTTAAAGGGTTAGCTTGAGGCTACGTGTAGCTTTGGGCACCGTGTAGCATCTCGGGATGATATTTCGGGGCATTACACATATCTACTCCCGTGGGTGATTCTTTAGTAGTGAATCAAGTTTTTAGATCATGTTTTTGTGACTGTTAGAGATGTTTATACTAATATTGATCTTATCATTCTAGATATGGTGGATTTTGATGTGATTTTGGGCATGGACTAGTTATCCCACTATTATGTGGTCATGAATTATTTTGCCAAAATCGTTACCTTAGCCATGCCAGACGTACCCTCAGTCATATGGTAGGGAGCGGTTAGCCATGAGCCAACGGAGATTATTTCTAGTGTTCATGCTAAGAGGCTTATTTCAAGGGGTTGTGAGTCTTATCTCACTTATATTTGTGATACTAGTATGGAGAGTCCATCGTTTGACTCTATTCCTGTAGTTTGTGAGTTTCCTGATGTGTTCCCTATCGACTTGCCTGGTATTTCCATTGTCCATGAGATTGAGTTTGTTATTGATCTCGAGCCTGATAACCAACCTATTTCTATGGCACCTTACTATATGGCTCCTGCCGAGCTTAAGGAGCTAAATTTTTAGTTTCAGGATATTCTTTATCACAACTCGAGCCAAAGCCCTGGCTGCGATGAGCATCTCGATGAAGGCCCGAGCGCCCATTTCTATCTTCCAATCATGCACAGCATCATACTATAAGTAAAAACAGAAAAAAAAATAGATAAACGGAATCATGGTCATTTTCTGAGTTCAACTGAACAATATTGAATTTATTTCATAAACATTCTAAACCACATGAGAACTAGTATGCGAAATCTCAAATAATTTGAAAGCTAACATCTGTCTAAATACTGGGACAAGGCCCCCAGTCGGACAATGAAACAATATGTAATAGTAATGTCCAACAACCAAGGCCTTCCAGAATAAATGAGGCTTACCAACTGCAAACTTTGGACAATCAGTCTACTACTTAGCGGGACCCCGGGACTGTGCCTTAGATCCTAAAATATAGGAGGTCAATAGAGATGTACTGGTATGCATAGCAATTCAAAATAATGTACTTTTAGACAACATAAGTGAGAGTAATTCATAAAACAGCTTACATACGATATAGGAAAACACATGGGCATACTTAAAAGACTTTGAAATCACAACTCACTCTTTATCTTACTTCTAAGCTAGGTAGTACACCCTGCAATTCTACAATCCCATGGACTATATGGAATCCGCCTTTGACTCGGCGGCCAAGCCCCCAACCCAAGTTTGCTGCAAGAGTTGGAGTTTCTAATTCTAATACGCCACAGGGCACTAGGCCAACATATAATCCCTCTTTTGGGAAATAATAACCCATATCGGTAAAACATAATTTCAGGAAATGAGTTTTCTAGGTTCATGCCTTCTTTGGGTAACCACCTATCTCTTTTTAAGCCCATTTTTAATTCTTTCTAAATATGCATCATTCTAAACTTCAAAATTTGGAAATCTACAGGAAACTCTGCTTTCTATTCTATTTTGTGCTATCATGGCATTATCTGTTTTGGTATCTTCATACCAAGACTTGCAAGTCATATGTCTAAACCATATAGTATCATGTTACAATCCCTTCATTCAAAACAAAGTGTTTGGACCACCAAATCATTCAAATAGTACAAGAAAATTTGTATATCGAAGTACATAAAAACATATGTAAAGATTCTCTCTTTCAATTCTTAAACATGTGGTGGTCATTTACTTCATAGCAAACCATGAAATTCTTTCAATAATCATCTTTAATATTTACCAACAAGAAATATCCCTCTCTTTAATTAACAACCAACATAAAATTCATAATTGATAGTAAAACCCTTGATTCATGCTTTAAGATATGCAATTGAGTAATTCATGACTTGTCAATCAAGAAATAACCTCATGAGAGGGAAACTCATTATTCATGCTCTCAATTTATATTTTTCAAAACATCAAACATATACATATATATATACATAAAAAAATTCAAATGGGAAGGCCTCAAGATCAAAGCATTGTCATCAAAAGGATTCACCATGCATGTGTTATGGTAAATTCAAATCCTTCATAAATATATGAATTATCAATATTCAAAACATTATTAAAAAAGATTTCACCATGCCCATGTAGTTTAGGAAAACCCCATGTAACTTAGATTACTTAGTTTGAGGAATAGGACCCGAATCTTGATTTGCTTCTTGGAAATCTTGAACTTAAAAATAGATTCTTGATCTTTGGGAGGGAAGTTTAGGGCTTTGTTTTGAGAGGATTTTGAGTAATTTTTGGGTATATTATGCCCTAATAATGTCTTTATAAGCTTCTAACACAACTTGGTGTTAGTGAAAAAGTCTAAAATGCCCTTCGAAATTAAATTTTTCAGCAAAATCCCCCTTTTGGAGCTCACCATGTCGCGGTGTAATCGCGGTAGCTTACTAGTCCTGAGAAAAATGATCATAACTTTTTGCTCGGGTATTGGATTAAGGCGAAATTGATATAGTTGGAAAGCTAACTCAATTTTGGCAATTTGGTAGGTTTTGAGTTGAAAAATTCCATGTACATAAAAAGTTATAGACGTTCAAATTTGACCCCTGTAGAATTAAATACCAAACTTCAGATGATTAAAAGGCTCTTAGCTCAAATTTGATCTAAGTGACTTCCATGAATATTTTTCACCTCATAATCACTTAACACACTAGGATAAAGATCATGACACATGAATTTAAATATGAGTCATGGGATTAGAGTTTACACACGGAGAAATGACAATTCAATTTCTAGTTTAAAAATATGGGGTGTTACATTCTTGATAAGAGTTTTATTAGATCGAGTATGCATCATTGGAGAGCTCTTATGTTGTTTGTGAAGACGAAAATATTCCATGCGTATGCGTATTGATTATAGGCAACTTAATAAGGTAACAATGAAGAACCATTCTCCAATACCTCGCATTGATTATTTTTTGACCAACTTCAGGGTGCGACAGTGTTTTCTAAGATTGATTTGAGATCGGGTTACCATCGGATGAGGATTCAGGCTGAGTATATCCCGAAGACAGCTTTTATAACCCATCATGATCATTATGAGTTCCTAGTGATGATTTTTAGGTTGATTAATGTCCCAGCCGCATTTATAGATTTGATGAAATGAGTATTCAGGCTTTATTTAGATTCTTTTGTGATTGTGTTTATCGATGATATCCTTGTGTATTTGAGAAGTAGATGGGAGCATGTGCAGCATTTGAGGATCGTGCTCTAAATTGAGAGATCATGTGTTTTTTGCCAACTTTTCCAAGTGTGAGTTTTGTCTTGAGTCAGTGACATTCCTTGGTCATATGGTGTCTAAGGAAGGTACTATGGTAGACCCAACTAAGTTGAGGAAATTCGTGATTGGGCTAGACCTACATCTCCGACTGAGGTTCGTACCTTTATTGGATTGATCGATTATTATAAATGGTTCGTCGAGGGTTTTGCTACTATTTCAGTGCCTATGACTAGATTGACTATGAAGGAGGTTAATTTTTTATGGTTCGTGAGTGTAAGTTGAGCTTTGGGAAGCTCAAGGATTTTCTCACTTCAGCTCCTGATTTAGCTTTTCATATTGAGGGTGAGGGATTCACCGTGTTTAGTGATGCTTTTGGTGTTTGTCTAGGTTGTGTATTGATGTACAAGGTGGTGTTTGTCTAGGTTGTGTATTGATGTAGCAGGGTCATATTTTTTCATATGGTTTTAGACAACTTAAGGTGTACGAGCGCAACTACCCCACTCATGATTCAAAGTGTACAGCGGTAGTTTTTGCGCTCAAGATTTGGAGGCATTATCTTTACGGTGTGCATTATGAGATTTGTACTGATCATGATAGTCTTCGGTATCTTATGACCCAGAGGGATCTTAATGCTAGACAACGTAGATAGATGGATTTGTTTAAGGATTATGATATTTCTATCATGTATCATCCGGGAAATAAAAATATGGTAGCAGATGCCTTGAGTTGAAAGGCAGTAAGTATGGGTAGCTTGGCTCGCATTTTAGTTTCTTAGAGGCCATTGGTACAGGACATTCAGTCCTTAGCCAACTTAATGTTTCACCTTGATATTTTAGACCCTAGGAGGATTCTTGCTACTGTTGAGGCAAGGTCATCATTATTTGAGCAGATTCAAGATCGTCAATTTGAGAATAGTAAGATTTGTTTCCTTCGTGATCAGGTGTTGAATGGTGAGTCCTAGAGGAACACCATAGATTGATGGTTTTTTGAGATTTGATGGCCATATTTCTATTCTGAGGATCGATGACTTGATTCAATTGATTTTGCATGAGGCTCACAACTCTAGATATTCCATTCATCCCTGCACAGCTAAGATGTATAGATATTTGAGACAATATTATTGGTGGAGTGGTATGAAGAGAGATATGGTATACTTTGTAGCTCGTTGCCTGTGTTGCCGCAGGTAAAAGTTGAGTATCAGCGACCAGGTCGTTTGACTCATAGATTGCTAATTCTTGAGTGGAAATAGGAACGGATTACCATGGATTGTGTTCTTGGTTTAACATGTACTTCCTGTGGTTCCGATGGAATTTTGGTCATTATAGATTATTTGACCAAGTTAACATATTTTATTGCTATCTAAATGTCCTTTAGAGCTGAGAGATTAGCCCATATTTATATTTGGGAGATAGTTCATTTGCATGGTATGCCTATTTCTATTATTTCAGACTAGAGTTTTGTGTTCACTTCAAGTTTTCGGAGAGAATTTCAGGAGAATTTGGGCACTCAGGTGGATCTTAGTACAATTTTTTATCCACAAACAGATGGTCAATTGGAGCAGACTATTCAAGTGTTTGAGGATATGCTCCGATCCTGTGTTATGGATTTTAGGGCCTGGGGAAGGAGCACTTATCCTTGGCAGATTTATAATAACAATTATCATTCGAGTATTGGGATGGCGCCTTTTGAGGCTTTGTATGGTAGGAGATATCGTTCTTCAGTTGGATGGTTTGAGACTTTTGAGGTTAGGCCTCATAGTATAGATCCGCTTCGGGAGTCATTGGATAGAGTCAGAGTGATTCAAGATAGGTTAAGAGTGACTCAAAGTAGGCAGAAGGCCTATGCAGATCGTAGGCTTCGTGCCTTGAGATTTGGAGTAGGTGGTCGTGTATTTCTTCGTGTGCCGCCCGTGAAAGGTGTGATAAGGTTCAGGAGGAAAGGTAAGCTCAGCCCTAGATATATTGGAACTTTTGAGATTCTTTGCGCAATTAGTGGGGTGGCTTATGAGTTAGCTTTACTTCTAAATTTTGCCGTTGTTTATCCATTTTTCCATGTCTCTATGTTGCGGCGATACATTCCTTACCCGTCATATCCTTAGATGGGACTCATACCTGTTGGACGAGCGTTTTACCTTTGTAGAGGAGCCGGTGCTTATTTTGGCTAGTGATGTTAGGCATAATTAACCTAGTTGCTCATATTTAGGTGAATTTCCTATCTTAGGTTTAATTGGGGCTTGTTAACATCTAAAATTAGATATTAGACACTTTAAGCCTAGTTCGGGTAGAAATTTGCCTAAAAGAGAACTTGAGGATAAGAAGTGGAGTCTTAATCCACTTTAGGCCATAACACATGCTAGCTTTGGTAAATCCGTTTATGCCTATTAAACTCTTAGAAATGTGTATAGTGGTAAAATTAAGAAATCTTGATGCATGATGGTCATGTTGGTTAAGTGAGGGTTGACGCTTATAGATTTTGTTATTATTTATGTTATTGATGATACCACCCATGATATTGATTTTATATATATATATATATATATATATATATATATATATATATTATACATCCTTGTTGAGTTCGGAAAATGATTATGCTATTGATTATATTTATTCGTTCAAGTTTGGCTATTGATTATATTTACCGGTTCGAGTTCGGCCATTAATTATATTTACCTTTTCGAGTTCGGCTATTGATTATATTTATCGGTTCGAGTCCAGATAGACATACTATACTATGATGCTATACTTTCTATGATTAACAATATTGGGATGTGAGATTTAAGGTAGCATTTTGGCTAAGTTGGAAAATGAGAGAATGGTTATAATGTAGCATGACATAATGAACTCTAGTGGTAAAATGATTAGTGGATAAATGATGACTAGAGGCTATGTGATGACTAGTGATTGAATGAACTAGTTAATAAGAGATAGTTAGCTAATGAATGGTGATTAGTGAGTAACGATAATAAGGTTATTGAATGATGATAACATTATGGGAAGTGGGTACATTGTGAATTATTGGTAAATTATGGGACGATGGTTAAATGACAATGAAGGTTAATTATAATGTTGGTTGTTTGATTTATTCTATTCTTCAGTGTGCTCTCCAAGCATATAGGAATCCGTGACGAGTTATTTACTTTTGTGTATCAATTGGCGTATGGGAGCCAATTTTGTAGTGTGTGATTTTTTGTGTGAAATTATGTTACATTATGTTATTTTTTAGGTTATTTAGTTATTATGCGCAGCGGTATTGGAGATGATTCAGGTTCGTTTCTGTACCCTGACAAAATTGTTATTTTGCAATTTTGTATTTTATCATACTTATATCATGATTTATCTCAGTCGGCCGATGATGCCTACTGGGTACCTATTATTTTGATACTCATACTACACTTATGTACCTTTTTTATGCAGATCTGAGTACTAGTTGCCAGTTGATCGAGGTTTGTGCGGTGATTAATTTTCGGAGATAGGGTGAGCTCTTAGAGTTCCAGTCACCCTTTTCCATCTATCTTTTACATTAAGTATAGGCTTAAGTCATCGCCAGGCACCTAAAATTGTCCCAAAAATTCACTTAGACCCCTCAACTAAGGCTTGTACCTATCAAGCCCCTAACCCACCTGAATTTGATCCAATCAGGCCTTTTTTGCCTATGTGGCACTCCCTGTGTTGTCCACTCAATAGGGGCGTATGAGGTACGTTTTTTTTTTTAATAAATAACGAATGAAAACATGCCAAGTGGCACCAAGGGCCCAAAAAAATTCTAATAAAATAAAACTATTTTAAAAAAAGGCTCCCCCACCCCACCCAATTCGATACCCCCCATCCCCTCTTCATCTTCTTTCCCACTCTTCTTCCTCATTTTTTTTCTTAAACTTAATTTACCTTCCACTTTTTCTACTTTTCCTCTTTTTTTTGTTCTTAGTTTTGAATTTATCATTGAATTCGATTTAAATTTTTTTATTTTTAGTTCGATCTTATTCTTAATTCTTTTCCGCCATTAGTTTACCGAAAAAAATAAAATTTTGCCGGATTGTTTGCCGAAAAAAATTAAACTTTGCCAATTTACCTCCCATTTTTTCTACTTTTTCTCCTTTTTTGTTCTTAGTTTTGAATTTATCTTTGAATTCGATTTTAATTTTTTTCATTCTTAGTTCGATCTTATTCTTAATTCTTTTCCGCCATTAGTTTGCCCAAAAAAATGGAGTTTGCAGGAAAAAATAAAACTTTTTCGAAAAAAATGAAACTTTGACGGAAAAATGTAAATTCATTTTTCCTCAAATCAACAAAAATGTAAATTTAATTCAATTTACAAAATTATAAATTTAATTCAATTTACAAAATTATAAATTTAATTCAACAAAATTGTAAAGAAGATGAGGGTGGGGGGAGGGGAGAGGGGGGAGTAGGGGGGTTTATTTAAAAAAAAAAATAATTTTTTTTAATTATAATTTAATTAGCTATTAAATATTTTTTAATTAATTTTGAATTCAATGTCAAGTGTCATCGTTTAATTCGTCGTTTGTGCCACGTCATGCGAGTGTAACACACTCTCTTTGTATCTTTTGCTGATTGTGTAAAAAAGGCTTGATTGGATCAAAATTCGGGTGGGTTAGGAGTATAATAGGTGCAAGCCTTAGTTGAGGGATCTAAGTGAATTTTTAAAATAACTTTAAGTGTCTGGCGATGACTTAAGCCTTAAGTATTTTGTTTTGGAGAGATGTTATTGACTACTAGTCTTCGTATCCGCGCGATGCGCCGTTGTTATTAAAAAATAATTAGAAAAAATTATAAATGTTATTCTTATGAGTGAATTAAATATAATTACATAAATATATTTCTCTAATTTCAATCTTACTTCTTTAGACTATATTTTTAATAAGAAGTGTTCATGAAATTAAAAACTAACCATGTGTTATTGAATAGCTTTTGAATGGAATAAACTATCTTCCTCAATTAATTTGTGAAACAAACCAATATAAATTTAAATTTGCATTTTCACTATTAATTTTCATTTTTCCCAAATTTAACTTCTATTATCAACTGAAAGAAAAAAAATAGACTTATTAAATTTACTTTTCATTATTTTGACTGTTGATGATAAAAGTGAGACCTATTACAAAAAGTAGAGAAGATGTAGAATTAGTATTCATAGCATTATGTGATTGAAAAAAGAATTAAATCATAGTTTGTTGAAATGACCATGCATACATATATTAAAGAAAAGAGTATAATTATTCAAGTAAAAGGCACAAATATAAGTTAAACTACAACTTTTTGCTTAAGTTCACACATGTAGGCACACATTTTCACTGAACTCCTTTGCTTGTACATGCAAAAGTCACAATAAATTCAATAAATCTTTTAGTAAATTTTTAAATTTTACCATACAAACTAATAAACATGAGCTTCAAAGTTTTTGCATTTTTCATGGAAAACCAAGAAATGAATGTTAAGGGTATGGTAAAGTTTTAATATTTACCTTCATAGTTGACACCTTTAGGTGAAAGAGTCTTATGGAAGCTGGAGTAACGGGGCCATCCAAATGAGTACTAAGACAATATGATTGAGACATGTCATAAAAGGTAAAATATAAAGGAGGATTAGTATTGATTCAAAAAGGAATTGATTTGTAGTTAGTTGAAATAATACGTGCATACACATATAAAAGATGTACAACTGATAAAAGATGTACAACTGATAAAAATGTTGCAATTAATGTGTGGGCATACTAGGAAAGATAGGGTTTAAAAGGATGATATTCAAGATAAGGTGGTAGTGACTTTGGTAAAAGACTAAGCAGGAGGCGAGATTGAGATGGTTTAGACATGTGATGAGTAGATGCATAAATTTCCCAGTGCTGAGGCGTGAGAGGTTGCTATGGATGGATATAAGAGAGGTAAAGGTAGAGTAAAAGCAGTATTAGAGAGTGTGATTAGACAATGACGCAATTGCAACTTACCAAGGAGATGGCTTTAGAAGGTTAGTAGGTAGAAATGCATTGTCTTGTGGCCCTTACTAGTTGTCGTAGTACTACTATTATGGCTTCTTGTTATTTGATTTTTGCTATTATCTATTATTTGTATTTTGCCATAGGTCTGATAGTACCTATTATTTTGAATTATCTATTATCTTTTATACTTTCATTACGTCCTTTTGTAGATTGTTTCTTTCTTTATTCAGGTGAACTGTCTACTATCTCTTATACTTTCATTACGTCTTTTTCTAGATTGTTTCTTTCTTTATTCGAGAATCTATTGAAAACATCTCTACCTTATTTTTAAGATGGTGGTGAGATCAACGTATACTTAAAAGTACACTGAAGGCATGACATGGAGCAGCTTCAGCTTACTGAAGACATGACCCTAGATAGAAAGGTGTGGAGGTCGCGGATAAGGGTAAAAGCCTAGTGTGTGGACAGGGTTGTAGCAGGCAGTCAGGAGAGATCTTGTGTAGCCAGATTCGTAACCCTGGGACTGTGTACGTAGGTGTCATCGGTATGTGAGGTGCCTATTTCTTATTTCTTAGTTCCTACTTTCTTATTTAGTGTTGCCTTTATTTCTCGTATTTCGTTTTTTCTCTGATTTCATTTCTATTATTTCTTATTCCTGTTTTTCCATTGTGTCATCCATCCTCCTTGTTTATTATTCTTTATCTTGAGCTGGGGGTCTATCGGAAACAGCCTCTCTACTTCTTCGGAGGTAGTGGTATGGATTGCGTAGATCTTACCCTCCCCAGACCCCACTATGTAGGAATACACTGGGTTTATTGTTGTTATTGATGCAGCAGATTGCGAAAGCTCTAACACAAATTATGCATATTAAACTTACAATAGAAAAAGTATGTTGTTGCGCAAAAAGAAATACACGTAGGCACAAATTTTTCAATGAATATAGCAATTAGACGACACAAAAATAAAATCGATGGTAGTCATTTCGAGCCCCAAGAATAACGCTAACTCAGTCACGAAATTAGACACCTCTTACTCCCTTATGGTTTATTTCTGGGTGCTAATACCATCATCTAAAGAACAATTTGCCAAATCAAAATTAAAAGTAACAAGGTATCAAAACATGAACTAAGATATCTATTCTAAAACATATCTTTCAAAAGAGGAGAAAAACTAAAATCAGAGACAAAGTTTAGTAGATTATCTCTGTCATATTCTTAGCTAGTTCGGGCATTGTGAATTCACCTGATTGAGAGAACATGAATTGTTTTAGTCAAGTAAAAAAATTGGAAAAATGAGTTTTGATTGGACATGTCGAGAACCAATTCAATGGGAAGCTAACCTGGATTTTCAATGTTAATTGATCCAGTATTATCGCCCTCCATCAACTGAATAAGATCATCAACCTTCATCACCATTGGAAATGAAGTGAAATAAAAAATAAGAGGAGACATAAGATGAACTTCAAACTAAGTAGCTTATAGACTGTTATATACCAAGTCGGAAATATAAAAAAAAATTATGCGTTAGTGTTTCAAGCGGCTACGCAGTCAAAGATTCATCACTATGAAATTGTACAAATAAATAAGTCTAACCACTATTAATTCTCGTAATGCAATTAAATATGGAACAACAAGAGTGATAGCGAGGTTCAGAGTATCACGGAATTGCCTAAGAAATGAAATTGTTGATAATGTGACCATCATATTTGTTTATTCGGTGGACCATAGTCCATAAGTGTTGAAGATTCGAGCAATTCGTATTTCTGTAATTGGGATATCATTTCAAGAATTTGAAGCAATACATCAGAATGAAGAGCTTTATAAAGAAAAAACTGAAAGATTTGAAAGGAAATCAATTGTCAGTATACGGCTCACACATATAGGTCGCCGGTTGGTGCTAATATCTATTTCATGTTGTTTGTGATATCGAACATCAAAGTCTCGGCCACTCTTTTTCCCTTATTGTAATAACTCCCATCTCCTGACATTCACAAGCGACATTAATTATTAATTTGTAGGTCTACGTAATCAATATCACGTACCCAAGGAAAAATGTATTTCTGCAAGAAACAATGAAAAGATACTGCATTGCCCCATCATATTTATGAATAACAAATTTCCTTCAAAACCAGGCTTAAATAAATCTATGTGGATGACTATGAAGATCCATTCAACATTGATCTGATTGATCCCAGTATAATTGGCCACGATAAAGTACTCTTTTTGGCTCTATGTAATGTACTACAATTGTCTTGCATGTATTTTTGGCAAAGAGTTATTATGGGATGTATCACAATAAATGACTCTACTGCTTGACATTTCTAAAGAGCAAGGAAAAAAGGGATTAAAACTAACTTACCGGTCAATTGTTTTGCAATAATTACTCTTCCAGTGGCTTCACTGTTTTCAAATTTGAGCTCGCATCAGCTGCAATTTGAAAGAGGTAAAATAACAACATTATTAGTAACCAAAAAATTTACAAGCAATTGATGAAGTTAGCCCATATTAATTCAAAATCACAATAATTAATTTTGTGAGCCAAAGAAAGGGAGATCGCCAAAGCTACAACTAATGATGTTCAGTTATTCTTTTTCATCCAAAAAAAATAAGAAATTTTGTTCTTTTACTATTGTAAAAAACTATTATTATTTTTTATCCAAAAAAATAAGAAATGATGTTCCTTTACTATTGTGAAAAAGGAAAAAATTGTTAGTGCTTAATTTTTGTTAGTGCTTAATTTTTAGTCAAATCTATTGTTTTGCAATTAGAAAACGAAAGCCACAACTTTTTGGACTAACAGATTATAATTTTTCTACATTATTTATTTTTTCACTTCAAATTTATGAATCGGGTCATCTTCCTTAGAAATTCTTGAAGAAGAAGAAGAGAAATCTAAAGCACAACCCAAAAAATATCACTCAAAAAGCAAAAGAAATTAGCCGAAAATAAAAAATAATATGATTTTGTTAAAGAAACATACCTCAAATAGTAGAACAGTTCTCATCTTATTGACATAGCAAGAGAGAAGAGATAGATAGAAATAAATTTTGGAAGATAAATCTCAATGATAGAGATACTACGTGTCTACTAACAATTTGGAGGAAGACACGTAACTAAAATTAATGAAGTGCTATCAGGTTAATGGAATTCATTGACTAAAATGTCCTTTTTTTAAAATTTAATTGACAAAAATAGGAGAAACGTCGAAACCCGCTCTTCTATATTATAGATACTAGCTTAATCACGCATGTCTCGCTCGTATAATGTTTGATTATTTAAAATTAAATAATTTTATCAATTGTGGAGTTTTTTCATAAAGTGTAAAAAGTTCAAATCACTTTTTAAAGATCTTCACACTTAAATATAATAATGTAAACATAAACATATATTTTAATATAAACACATATATATTTTACCAGAGAAGTTCATAGTGTTTGATGCATCACTTTAGCATTTGTCATACCTCTTTTCCTTACTATCACAGGCTAAGAGAGATGTATCCATTTGAACCATTTTGTGGGACAATTATTTTTATTTTTTTCTATATTTAAAATATTTTCTTATTTTTAAATCCAAATCTTTACAAAATCATTGATTACATTCTTATTACGTACTTAAAAGTTTTAAAATTTTGATATTTTTAAATTTTCTTATTTTAACACTTTTATATTTATTTATAGATTTTTCAAATCTCCTTAAAATCAAATTTAATTGATTTAGAATTCTTAAACTATAGAAGAAGTATTATTTGTCATTAATTCTGACAACTTCTAATAAGGAAAGGTTTTATCATAAATATATTTAATTAATTTTTAAGTCTTAAATATTAGAAAAAAATAATGAAAAAATGATTTTGTCTAAAGCAAATATTTTTAATGAAGGGCAAAAAGTTTAAACAATATTTTTAAGACCATTCACACGTTTAATATATTATAGATTATAGATCTAGATAGTGATATTATATATATATATATATATATATATATATATATATATATATTATGATACCTCGAAAAAAATTGAATTCAAGTATAATACTTTAAGTAAGCATGACCCCGAATTTCTAAAGAGTTACGTGGTATACGTATTTTATGAAAAATTATAGTGTATACACATACATATAACTAGTGTATAATTTATATGGTTACTACTAGTAGTTGATAAAGGGAAGCCAAAAAAGAAAAAAGAAAAAAGGGAAAAGCTTTATATAAGAAAAGGAAAAAGAAAAGGAGGGGGAGGGGGAAAACACTTCTCTGTTCATTCCAGAAACAACAAACCTACTACCCTTTGTTCTTCTTTCTTTTTTTAACAATAAAAAGGCAACCTAAAGGAATTACGAAGAAGATTATAATCGGAGGAGGATACCTTTGTCCTTACGGAACGTATAAGTTAAAGAGCTTTGTGGCATCCTCAAGAAATTTCAAGAATTTGATTTATAAATTTATAGTTGAAAAATTAAATCTCAAAAGACAAAATTTCCTATCCCTTCCTTTTGAATTTAAATTATAGACAAGTATTTGGACGTATCTGTTTTGAGTTTTTGCACTACTTTTGAAATGGGTTTATGAAAAAGAAAAGAGAAAAGGGTAAATTTTGATATAAGAGGAGTTTTTCGAAATTTTTATCAATTGGATGGATTTAACGTTGAATTCTATTAGTTGGAAAAGTTAGAATTCATTTTGAACTACTGTTAAGGAGTTTGATTGATTTCGAGCATGAGCGGAAAATATTGAAGTAAATTGTTAAATGTTCCTTCGGGTTACTAATGAGCGTATATGTTATCCTTGTAGCTAGTGAATTGCCTATCGGATAACGAAAGTTGGTGGTTTGAAAGATAAAAGCTATGTTCCCGCAGGTTAAGTTATTTGGGGTCAAAATACTATCGTAGCTAGTTAAGCAATAAGGTATGCAAAGCTAAACCTTCCCTCGCCGCTAAGGCACCACCCTGTGTCGTGTGCTCTTTTCCATTTGATATTAAGAATTATTATGAATTACGAGAGTGAAATCTCTATGTTGCCTTACATATCATTCCCTCATTCTACTATCAAGTTTATAAGTATCTATTTTTCCTCTCATGTTATAACTTTATGATACTTTCATATTATCATAAGTTTCTCCACTTGAAGCCCTTAGGCCACAACATATATATACACATTTGGAGTAAAAGTAAATAGTAATAGCATCGTTACACTTGTATATGTTAGCTAGATGATTATTACCATAATTCACATGTTATAGGCCTTCAAGGCATTATTTGATAAACATTGCGATAGGAGGGTACATAGGTTTGGCTTGGCAAATCGCTAGACGTGATTCTGTGCACGGGGTCGAGACCAGACCACTACAGTGAGCCCAACCATTAGGCATACCTGCCTTTGTGGCATCATTTGTATTTGGAGTCAACTGTCAAGTATTGATTTCCCCTGACTCAAGCAAACATATGGCATATATGGCCTGCAGGCAGACCCTCATAGTGAGTCCCTGGACAGGGCATACCTGGATACAGACTGCGATTACAATTATACATATGAAATTATAGCAATGAGTATAAAAGCAACATATGTTTTATACTTACCTCAAATTGCCTTTGGTAGGCCATCTTGTGATCATTTGTACTATTTATAGGATAAATACATCACCTAGGCAAAGTATAGGCCCTAAAAGATACGAATAAGATTGATGCATAGGTTACCAATTCATATCATATACGTGTTACTTGTTAGCTCATACATTTTTCACTTTGATATTTGACTCATATGAGTTTATGTACTTGTCCAGTTGTTATTCTGACTGCTTTCATACCAGTACATGTTGTTTATCACTGACGTCTCGGACCCACCATGTTTTATTAATGTAGGCTCAAATCCTCAAGATAGCAGACGTCCACATTAGGCCCTATTGTCGTTTTCAGTTGATATTTTAGTAAGCTCCAACTCTCTCTAGAGCCAGTCTATATCTAGTATTTTGATTATATGTATAGGTCTCTGGTTGGGCGTGACGGACCTGATGCCAACTAGTCACTTGTAGTATAGCGTCTTAAATTAATTTAAGTGGGTCTCATATAAGATATCAAGTTAATTTAAAACTTCAAGAATTAATTTATCATTTTATACCTATTTTACTTTTTTTATTAAATATTATTAAATTTTAAATACTTAGATGACTTATAATAATTAATTAGAGGTGATATAGTAAAACTGCGGTTGAAGCAGACATGTCATAAATACTTATTTAGCTTTTTTTAATTAAATATTATTAATTTTCTAATACGTAAATGACATATAATAATTAATTAGGGGTAAAAAAAGGGAAGTCAGGTGCATTAAAGCTACCGCTATGCGCGGTGCCCGGAAAAGGGCCCCACCACAAGGGTGTATTGTACGCAGCCTTACCTTGAATTTCTGTCAGAGACTGTTTCCAAGGCTAATTAGGGGTGATATAATAAAATTACGAAGCAAGCATGTTGATTACCAAAATAAAAAAAGTAGTTAAAAAATTAAAATTTAATTTTCTTATTTACATATTTTATGCTTTATTTAGTTTTACCTAATAAAAATTGATATTTTGACTATTCAGATCTTAGCTCGTAACTATGTATTTAATTTTTTATTTAAATCTAATCATTTAGATTTAAATAGGTGTACTACTTTCATACTTTCTTTTTGTCACAGATATTACTATGGCAAAGTACTTCATCCTACTATTTTCAATTTATAATTATTTATCTATTTGTTATGAAATATTATTTATAATTTAATAGGACTGATAATAACTATTAAGAAGTGATATAATAAAATTACTATAAAAAGTACTTGTGAAAAAAATTTAAGTGAACCTCATATAAGTCTTTGAGTTAATTTAAAACATTAATGGTTAACTAATTAGAAACGAGTTAAATTACTTTAAAAAGTGTTTGTGAAGAAAATGTAAGTGGATCCCATATAAATCTTCAAGTTAATTTAAAACATCAAGAGTAAACTTATAATTTTGTGTCTATTTTGCTTTTTTTTAATAAAATATTATCAATTTTCTAATGCTTAGATATCAATAATAATTAATTAGAGATGATATAATAAAATCATGATTGAAGCAGTTAACGCAGGCATGTCATAAATATCTATTGTACTTTTTAAAATTAAATATTATTAATTTCTAATACGTAAATGACTTATAATATTAATTAGAAATGATATAGTAAAATCACAATTCAAGCAGCTGAAGAAGACATATCATAAATATCTATTTTACTTTTTTTAATTAAATATTATTAATTTTCTAATACGTAAATGACTTATAACAATTAATTTATCGTGATATAATAAAATCACAATTGAACCAACTGAAGCAGGCATGTCGTCCACAAACTACTTGCTTCAGCAGCTTCAGTTGACTCATAATAACTAATTAGAAGTGATATAGTAAAATTAATATAAAAATAATTGTAAATAAATTTAAATGGACCTCATATAAGTCGTTAAGTTAATTTAAAACGTCAAGAATTAACTTATAATTTTTGTCTATTTTACCTTTTTTATGAAATATTATAAATTTTCTAATGCTTGAATGATCTATAATAATTAATTAGGGAAGATATAAAAAAATTACGATTGAAGCAGTTGAAACAGACATGTCAAAAATTTATATTGTACTTTTCTAATTAAATATTATTAATTTTCTAATACGTAAATTACTTATAATAATTAATTAGGGATGATATAGTAAAATCACGATTGAAGCAACTGAAGAGGGCATGTCATAAATATCTATTTTATTTTTAAAAAATTAAATATTATTTATTTTCTAATACTTAAAAGACTTATAATAATTAATTAGAGATGATATAGTAAAATCACGGTTGAAGCAGTCATGTCATTAACATCTAGTTTACTTTTTTTAACTAAACATTATAAAGTTTCTAATACATAAATGACTTATAAAAATTAATTAAGAATGATATAGTAGAATCATAGTTGAAGCAGCTGAAGCAGGCATGTCATAAATATTTATTTTACATTTTAATTAAGTATTATTAATTTTCTAGTAAGCAAATGACTTATAATACGTAATTAGGAATATATAGTAAAATCACGATTGAAGTTGTTGAAGCAGGCATGTCATCCACAACAGCTTCATTATCACTTATATATTAAGAATAGATAATAGATTCACACACACACTAGTCAGGAGAAGCTCGTGCAAAGCACGGGCCCAACATCTATCCTAAATTAATATTAGGAAAAAGGCATCGTTTCCACCCCATACTATACAAGAAAAGTCGAAGCCATACCTAAACTATCTAAGTGACCTATTACACACCTTAACTATGTAAAAGTGATATTACCTCCCCGCGACCCCCATTCTAAAGCGCGTATGTTATAATTATTTTAGGCGCGTCCAACCTATTAAATAACAAAAGTAACGGCTAAAAACATTAAAAGTACATCATCTTTAATTTCCAACGGATCTATTCTTATTCAAGCCAATTTGGAGCTCAAAATTAGGAAACCCTAATTCCCAAATTTGTCTCTCAAAATCGAAATTGAAGAGCATTTGTTTGAAGAATTGGTAACTAAATCTTTTTAATCCTTTGATTTCTTGCTATATTGATGATTATCTTGTCTTAATTTTGTTTCCATTTTCATAATGCATTTGTTTGAAGAATTGGTAACTAAATCTTTTTAATCCTTCGATTTCTTGCTATATTGATGATTATCTAGTCTTAATTTTATTGCCATTTTCATAATTTTTTCTTGCCTCAAGTGTTGTTAAACCTCTCTTAAACCTTATTTTCTTAATCAAGGTACTTTAATGGCTAAGATAAGTTTGAGTAGACTTAGTAAGCAAGAAGAAGATCATGAGTTGGTCGAGGTTTAATGCAAACATGGACATCTTTTGCCTTTGATGACTTCATGGACCTCAAGAAATCCGGGTAGACGATATTGGACTTGTCCTTACTATAGGGTAAGTGAGTTTTTTTCTTCAAACATTGATCTTGAATAGTATATACGAATCTAATTGCTTTCGTTTTAGAATGCTAGATCATGCGATTTTTGGCTTTGGAAGGATGATTCTATTAATGAACGATCGAAATTTCTTATTCCTAAATTATTGGTTGAATCTTCAGCAAATTGTGCATTTTATGAACACAAAATAGTTGATGACAAGACTACTAGGACAATCAAATCTGTGGAGAGCAAAATAGACATGAACAAAATAGAGTTGCAAATGGATAATTTTCAGGATGATTTGAAGATAATGAAGGCAAATAAGAAGAAATGAAAGATCAAGTTGGATAAGTCCAAGAAAAGAGAAAAACAACTATGGACTACTCTCATTTGTGTATGTATTTTGGGTGTTAGTTTTCTATTTCAATTCATGTTCTTGAAAGGATCTCCAAGAAGGATGCCCTAAACTAAGTTGCTTTGTTTTTGTTATGTTTTAAGGGGCTCAAATTTGTATTTATTATTAGGTGTTATCTTTGACAAAACTGTCAGGTTGTGTAATTAAATTATTGTGTAATGAAATTGTAAGGTTGAACTTGACAGTTTTGGCTTTATTTTCAGTGGTTCTTTGTATTGCAATTTGTATACAACATCACAACACTAAATGCAGTCACAACTGCTGCACAAACATAAATTTCAACAACATCACAACACAAATTTAACATTAATAAATGCAGCTACAGTTGCTGCACAAGCACAAACACAAATTTCAGCAACAATGAACTTACAACTGCATAATCATTAACCAAAAATGAGTGCCAATTACATATTGTTGCCAAATACATTTACAAAAGGATCAGTGCTGTTAAACTAATTACAGTTACAAAATGCAGTCAAAGCTGCCACCAATATCAATGAACTAATTACAGTTACAAAAAGCAGTCACAGCTGCCAACATCAGTGAACTACCAAAAAATAGTCTTAAATGCAGTCCCAGTTGTCAACATTAGTGAATTATCAAAAACATAGTCTTAAATGTAGTCACAACTACCAAACTTTATACAAGGAAATGCAGTCACATAGTAAATGCAGTCTTAAATGTAGTCTACACCAACTTCTCATAGAGATTGAACATTAGAGCTTTCTTGACTCAAGTGTGCAGCCTTGGATCTTGTTTGCATTTGTTTTTTGCCTCTCATTTCTTGTAGTTTCCTGGAGGTCATAGCTTTTTTTCCTTTCCATTTTACACCAATTTTTAGTGTATATCCGAGATTTCCAGTCACAAATGCTAAAGACTTGGCAGTTTTGAATCTCTCACTTGGCATTCCCGGCTGCTTAAATGAAGAAAGTGTTAAATTTTAGTAAATAAAATGGTAGTAAATAAAATTTAGATAGTAAATGCATTAGTAAACTTACATTAAGAATTGTGCATCCACTTTGTTTATGAAGTAATCCCATTCCAACCACTCTTGATCTGCCAGCACACTAAAAAGAAAGAAAAGAAGATATTTAGTATAAGGTAAGCTAATTATTTCACAACACTGTCAAATTAAATGAAATACCTTTTCTGTAGAATTCTTTGGTGGTATACCCCTTTCTCTTCCAGTTAAACCTCTCTCTTTTCCAACAGTAAGTATTGCACTTGGACCTGCACTTGGATCTGTACCAGCAGATGAACTTGGGCCAGGATTTTCATTAGTTCTAGCAGCAGGTGCACCTGTTGGACATCTTCTTTTGTTGTGACCCTTGCTATAGAAAGTTCCACATGAAATCTCAATCCACCTCTTAGACAACTTTCCAGTTTTCTTTTTGGTTTCATCTTCTTCTTTCTTTCTATTCTTTCTAGGCCTACCTGGCATCTTCCTAATAGGATGTGGAATAATAGAGATATTCTGTGATTGTGGCCGCATCTTCATATTCAAAACTGGTTGAATGAAGAAACTATATGTGTTCATGTAAGTTTCTCTATTGTACTTGTGAGAGATGTAGTTTACTGGTTCCAGTTTTTTATGGTGAAAAGAAGCCACTGCATGAGGACAAGGTATACCCTTCAACATCCATGCTTTACAACTACAATATTGTCTAAAAAGATCCACAATATGCCTATATTCTCTATCAAGCACCGCATACCCTGTATCAGAATTCCATTATATGTTGCACTTCATATACCTTGTTGTATTATCATTTAGTACTTTCATAGTCATTGAAGAAATGTCATTGATCCAAGTTTCACAAAAATCCCTCATCTGTCCCATTTTTTTTTTATCATTTTTACCCTTATCTCCTCTAACATTGTAATTATAGTCTTATGCCTAGCTTCTAAAATTCATGCATTAAAACATTCTGCCATATTGTTGTCTAATACGTCACACTTTGTTCCAAAGCTAAAGTAAACCTTGCTTCATTTCTCTGGATTAAAATACATCAAATTATCTAGTATTTCTTTCCCTCCCTCCCTCCAATATCTTCATATAACTAATGTTGTCCCTAAGCTCAGCCTCAAAGGTAGATCTTGCATACCTCTAAAAACATTTTTTCTTCTCAATACCTCTACATATAGCATCTTTTGACTAGTCTGCAAGGACATGCCTTGCACACATTCTATGTTTAGCATTTGGTAAATATTCAGTTACAGCAATTTTTAATCCCTATAATAGAAACAAAAACAGTTACAACATAAACAAAAACAAAAATAGTTACAATATAAACAAAAACAAAAACAGAAGCAAAAACAACAATTCATTACCTTTTACATGTCTGTTATCACTGTCAAATCTGTCCCATCTCCCAACTGAAGATCTTCTTGTATAATCCTGATAAACCAACTCCAAGTGGTCTTGTTTTCAATCTCAACCACTGCCCATGCTAGTGGAAACATTTGATTGTTACCATCTTTACATACAACAACTAATAACAACCCTTTTGTCACTTCTTTTAAAAAAATATCCATCCAAACCAATGCACTTTCTATAACCATCTAGTAAGGACTTCTTCATTACATCAAAACATATGTAGAAGCCTTGAAATAATTTTCTACCATCTTCAAATGTTTCACCATGAAGCTTCACTACACATGTACTACCTGGATTTGATCTTAACAACTCATCTCTATAATCTGAAATTCTCTCAAATTCTAGATTATAGTCACCTATCAATTCTACAATCACCTTATTTTTTGCTCTCCTACACACTGTTCTTCCAATATGTAAATCCAGTTCCTTCTTAATAAGCAGCTGAAACTCAAAAATTCTAATATCCGATTGTTCTTTTATCGTCTCATTGAAGTGGCTAGATAAGAACTTTGTATTACAAAGTTTGTTCCTATTGATAGGATCACACTTATGAACTAGATTGTAGGTCTTCACAACAAAGTTCATGGACCTAGAATCAATGCTAGCATAACGATGCCATGGACAACCAGTTGTACACCTAAACCTTACCCTTGTAGGTTCATTAACATATTTCTCAATTGTAACATGTTTAGGAATAACATATTTAGTAACAACAACTCTAAATTCATTAACACTTTCAAAAACAAGTCCTAACTCCCACATAATTTTACTGATAGTCTAAACTATATGCAACTCTCTTACCTTTTTTCCTCCTTCTAGCTTTATCTCTATGTTCAACCTGTTCAACTTTATCTTCTTCATCAGTTATGTCATCTAAATCAGTTTCAAAGCTGGCATCTTCATCAGATAGGTAAAAAGGTTCATCACCAGCTAACTTACCCTCCAAACTATTTCTATCACCACCTACAGATTCATCATAGCCAATATCTAATCCCTTTCTTCCAGTTCCTAACTTAATATGTTAAGGAATTACTGATCTCTCTCCCCTCTTTCTTCTTTTTCTTTTCCTCTTTTATTCCTTAAAACCTCTTAACTCTTCATCCACATATTCATCCACTTCACTTCCAATCTCTATACCTCCATCAATAGATTTTATATCTGAATTTACAATAGATTCAGAAGGTGTAGCATTCAAATTAGTAGGAGCAGCAGCTATAGGAGAAGAGGCATAAGCATTAGGTTGGTCAGTAGGAAGAGAAGAGATATGAGAAGTTGGTTGGACAAAAGAAGAAGAAGTATGAGCAGTAGGTTGGACAGTAGGAGGAAAAGAAGTATGAGTAGTAGGTTGGTTAAAAGGAGAGGCATCTTCACTATTTTTAGATGTCCTGTTGACACTCCCAATGTCATTTTCAGTGTCTTTATTAAAAGACACACCATTTTCCCCCTCCACATGCCCTTCCCCATCACTTACAAATTCCAAAAGTGGGGCCAACTCAGGTTCAATAACCATGTGACAAAAAAAATTCTCCAAAACTTGCCCATTACCTAATTTCTTTGAAATGTCAATTGTGTCCTTGTCTGACCTAATTTCTTTTAAATTAGAACACTTAGAAAGTCTAAAATATAGTACACATTGTTTGGGAATATATGCTAAATACCTTACATAATCCCTAAATTCAAATAAAGACAGCCTATCTACATCAACATCTAAAAATTCAGTAAATTATCCACCCTCATATCTTTATCCTTTTTTTCCCTTCACCTTACCCTTACTAAGTTCTCCACCATGGTAAAATCTCAAAGTGATCAGTTTAAAACTCATTTTATAAACCTAAAAACATTGAGCACAAGAATATAATAAAGATACAAGTCTCACAGTACACAAAAACCAAAAAGATACAAGTCTCACAGTATACAAAAATAAAAAAATTATAGTATTTATGCAATAATTACAAGTATCATGGGTTAGTTATCACATATTGAACCTCATATCTCATATTGTTATAGATTGAAGCACATAAACAAACTATAATAGATTAATTTTGAAGATAAATTAAAGATAGCAAAAACCCCTAATTCAAAACCCTAGTAAAATAGAACAATTATAAATATCAAGGGTTATATTATCACATATTGAGCATCTAAATGGAAATAAAACAAATTAATTTGGACAAATTAAAGACGGCAACCCTAACTCAAAAAATCCTAGATCTAATTTAGGAACGAAAATAAATCCTAGATCTACTATATTTAAGACAGAAAAAAACTAACCTTTGAACTGAAAATCAATAGTTCCTACATAAACGATCATAACCTTTAGTTTTTATCCTAGATCAAACCACCTCCGTTGAAATCAACCCAATTAACTTCAACTAAAAATAGATAAAAAAATAATTTTTGCTTGTCAACAACGAAAAACACAGCAAAATTATTGTTTATCTCTTCTATTGGGTTTAAATTTGATAAAGGGTTGAAAAAAAATCAGTGGTGAATCTTCTATTGAGTTTTTGCTCTCATCAGATGACTTTTCGTTTGGATGGATGAATGAATTTTTTAATCGGGTTAAGGTTCGGGTAAAATATGAGAGTTGGGTCGGGTCAGACGATTTAAAAGAGTAATGGGTCGGGATAGGCTTTTAATAAAATAGGAAAATAAGATTAGACACGTGGCACCATAAGAGGGCGAGTGAAGTGCACTCCACTCATTAAACTTGGGCATGGGGGTTGTGGGGAGGTAATAATATCACTTTTATATAGTTAAGGTGCGTATAGGTCACTTAGATAGTTTAGGTGTGGCTTCAACTTTTCTTGTATAGTATGGGGTGGAAACGATACTTTTTCCCTTAATATTATAACAATAATCATATTTATTAATGTGAAAACTTTTTAATTTTAAAATTAAATAAATTTATTTTTTAGATTAATTTTTACATATATTCTTAAAATGTTTTAAGTTATCAATTATTGTATTCACAATAAAAATTAAATTGTACAAATGTATAAATTAGTAAAGAGTGCACAAAGCAGAATTTGATGGCCTATATTACTGTTTTCAGATAAACACAGGATCAATAAATATTATTTTTTATTTGAATTCATGCTAATTAAATAGAATTAAATAATCAATCATAGTTTTAATATGTTTTTAGATATTTTAAGTTGTTAACTATTGTAATTTATAATATTTTTTATGTAGTTTTTAAACAATCTACATTACTCTCCAGTTCAAACTCTTGTGGCGTTTATAGTCAATTATATTTTTAAAATAATTTAAATTTTTAATTATTGTGATTTATAATAGTTTTCGTCTATTTCAATTTAAGTGGTATTGATATAATTTCGAGAGTCAACCAAATATTTTATATCTTTTAAATTTTAAGTTGTTAATTATTGTGATTTATAGTATTTTTTACGTATTTTTTAAAATATATATATAAAAAATTTGAGATATTTTAAGTTATTGTAAGTTATAATACTTTTTATGTAATTTTCAAATAATATATGTTATTCTCCTTGTCCAAACTTTTTTAGCATTGATAGACAACTATGTTTTTCAAATAATTTAAATTTTAAATTATTGTGATTTATAATATTTTTTTTCTTCTATTCCAATTTAAGTGGCATACCGAGAAAGTTGCTATATTTTTGTATTTAGAAATGCATTTTTTTCCTGGAGAAGGCCAAGGCAAAAGGTCTATTTTTGATCCACTATCTTTTACCCCCACACAACCCTTCAAAGGCAGTTTTGTCCTTTCACAGCAATATCAATCCTCGTAAAAGATATCATCTGACGGTAATGATGACGACCATAACAGCGAAGAAAAAGCAAAAGGGTAGATCTCAAACCCCACAATAGCCCTAAAACACGATTGTCCTACCAGTTTAACTAAAGGGCATTTTTGTCATTTCTCCAGCAATTCCAACCATTGAAAACCCCATTCTAAAGGGAAATTTTATTGTTTCACCATAATTTCAACCACCGAAACATCGGCTATAAATAATAATTACGGGTAGAGGAGATGTTGCAGTAGATAGAGGAGGAGACAAATGCATCATGGTGTTACTACATATGTTGGGTGTAAGAAAAAATATGAAGGGGGGAGAAAGATATGGGCAAACATATTATATCTGAAAGAAAGAATCAGTGATACCAACAACACAAGCATACATCCATACATCAAAAGAAAAGAACCCACAATGTTAAAGAAAATGAAAGGGGTTTGTTCGTGAGAGCACTTCAACCTTAAATGTTGCCACTTCAAGAAGAAAAGAAGAAGGTTGTAAAATTAAAAGTTTTTTTTATCCCATAAATTTTGTATCAAGTTAGTTGAGAAGGTGGAATAATTTTTTAGGCAAAGGAAAATAGTGACACAGTTGAATGGTGACTTTTTGGGTGTGGTTGGAGACCTAAAACATTAAGCTTGGCTGTGAATTAGAATATAGAGGGAGAATATATGGTTCTTTTTCATATTTACACATGTAATTATTAATTAAATTTTTGGCTTGTTGAAGGGAAGATTACACGTATTAACATATTTATATGTTTCTACTTATTGTTGGGAATTTTCTCTTCCCAACTTTTAATTAATAGTAGTAGATATCGAGGTTCTGAGCTAACCCAAATTTAATAAATGTTATTTTCTTATATCAATTTATATGATATAAATAGAATTTAAATTATCAATCATACTTTCTTGAGAAAATTGAAGGAAAGGTGTCTTTTAAGTCTTGAATGAAGGATTGGTGACATTGACCATCTTAAAGGGTCAACCATTATTATAAAATTGATTAAGTTAATTGTGGACTTGATTAATATTTTTAAAACTTTCTAATCTTTTCAAAAATACAAATCAACCCAACCCACACACCCCTTCAATCCAAATCAACCGTCTCTCTCCTCTCTCTCGACATCTTCTCTCAACTCTCTCTCAACCAACAGTTCTGCAAAATTCTCCCTTCAATCCCCAGCAACTTCAACCTCCAGCGTTCTCTTTCAACTTTCATCCGTCAGTCAACTTGAAAACTTTTTTGGCAATAATAATTTTGAGTTCTTCGTTGTTCCATTTCCTTTTTCATAGGTAAATAAGGAACTTGAGCCAACTACTCTTCTAGTATTGGTTAACAATTTTAATATTTATAGCTTAAATTTGAAGTGTGGACTGAATAAAACCCTAATTTCTAGCATTTCTTCTTCTTGTTATCGAACTGTTGATTCGAATTTGTTGGTGATTTTTTATCACAGTTGATGTTCTTAGTGTGTGTGTGATGTGTTGATGTTGCTGGGTTGATTTGTTGTTTGTCTTGGTAAAAATGGTATTGCAACAGATGAGAACATCTGATACAATAGATAAAAATATCTTATGCAATAAATTAAAACATCTGATGCAACTATGAAAATTTGATGCAACAGATGAATAATCTAATAGATCATTCATCTGTTGCGATAGATGACTCTTCTATTTGGAAGAGATCTAAATGATATTGATCCAACAGATAACTTATTTTGCAACAGATGTATGATATGTTTCAACAGATCAGTGATCTTTTTATTATTTCCAATGGATTACTCATCCATTACAACAGGTTAGTTATATGTTACAACAGATAACCTTCCTGGTATAACAGATTTATGATCAATTTTATTATTTTCAATGGATTACTCATCCTTGCAACAGGTTGGTTATATGTTGTAACAGATAACCTTTCTGGTGCAATAGATGAGTGATCTGTTTTTACTGTATCCAATGGACTACTCATCCTTACAACAGGTTGGTTATATGTTGTAATAGATAACCTTCCTGCTGCAATCAATGAGTGATCTATTTTTACTATATCCAATGGATTACCTATTCGTTGCAATAGGTTGGTTATATGTTGCAATAAATAAACTATCTGGTGCAACAGATGAGTGATTTGTTTTCATTGTTTCTAATGGATTACTCATCCTTGTAACAGGTTGATTATATGTGCAGCAGATAATCTTTCTGGTGCAATAGATGAGTGATCTATTTTTACTATTTCCAACAGATTACTCATCTGTTGCAATAGGTTGGTTATACGTTGAAACAAATAAATTGCCTGGTGCAATAGATTAGTGATCTATTTTTATGGTTTCCAACGGTTACTCATCCATTACAATGGTTGGTTATATATTGCATCAAATAAAATACCTGGTGCAACAGGTTAGTGATCTGTTTTTATTATTTCTAACAGTTTACTTATCCGTTGCAACGGGTTGATTATATATTACAACAGATAACATGCCTAGTGCAATAGATGTGTGGTCTATTGGAATTATTATTTTATCGTTGTGCATGTTAGATTTACTATTATCTTTTTTTAAGGATGCATTAATCAATTATAATCTTTATTTTATATTTCTATTAATTCAAGATAATATGGCTCCCAAAAGATAAAAAACCAAATCAAGCCCAAGTAAAGGAACAAGTGCAGCAGCTCGGCTACATCCACCACTCTATGAGCTTGCTTTACAAGTGTTATCTCAACCAGAAGCAGAAGATAATGAATACGGGAAGGAGAAATGTTTTATAAGAGATGATCCAAATGCTAATAGCCCTTCCGCCAAAGAGTTGGTCAAAACCTTTAGCATTGATTATTATCTTGTAAGAATACAGTGTGATGGTGCCACAGATTTAATGGGTGATTTCATGGTTAAGTCAGCCATGGGAAAATCTTTCGACGCTTTCATAAAAATACTTTGAGAACAAAAATTGGATGCTTATTTCATGGAAAGCTGCTTTGGGCAATATCTTGATTTACTGGAGGACAACGATGCTCGTTTCCTGATGAAAATGGTATATGATCTTCTCAAGAGTAGGTTTATGTATGAAAACAAAGATAAGATGGATGAGGTGCGAATAAATTACTGGGTCATGCCTGTTTGTTTTGGTTGGAAGAAGTTTGCCATAGTTAATAGACTAAAATATTATCCTCCCTCTCCTTATCATGTTATACCTACTCTGACCTAAAAAAAACACCCCGTACACCCAAAAAAGGCAAAGGCAAGTCAAGTGATCGTGAGGACCTGGTGTCCATTGTTGGTCCAAGCTTTAAAAATAAAAATTTGATTGAAGTGTTGAAAGGTAAAGGACTCTCCGAAAAGCACAAGCAATCATTGTGCATGGTTTGGTTTGCACATAATATTCTTTGAGTGAAAGATGTTAACAACAACATAAGCCTCGGTTTAGTAAATCGGTCGGAGGATCTTTAGGCCTTTAACAACTATCCTTGGGGTTATGAAAGCTTTAAAATGACTGTCAAATATTTGTTGACTCCATTAATACCAAAGATAGTCAACTTATATGGCTTTCCATGGGCCTTCATGGTAAATATTTCTTTTATCATGATATGATTTATTTTCTTATTTAATAATGCTTTTAATTTATTGGCATCATGTTATAGTCTTGGGATAGTTGTGACTGGATGGTTTTGCTTATTGGTGGATATTTATTGTGTTGTTCTAGCTGCTACACTGGATAGTGTATTTTGTGTGTGCCTATTGTTTCCCTACTGCTTTCATGTTTTCCTGCTTTTTTATTATTTCTTTGTTTTGTTATCTATCTATTCGGGTCTTTATTTCGGTTTGTAAGTGGTGGCTGTAGAGATTGATGGTGTAATAGGGTCATGTCTGAGGGGGTTGGGGGTAGTTTTGGGTAGGGTTGAAGAGGGGTGGGTGTGGGTCTAGGTTGGGTGTTAGGGCTGGTGCAGTGAAGGGCAGTAGAGGTAGGCGAGAGGCAAGAGAAGATAGATTAAGGGTAGGGTCTTGGAACATAGGAACCCTTCAGGGTAAGTCCGTAGAGTTGGTAAAGATTCTTAAAAGGATGAGGTTTAAAATTCCGTGTGTTCAGGAGACTAAGTGAGTAGGGTCTAAGAGTAGGGATGTGGATGGGTATAAGCTATGGTGCTAAGGGAGTGACAGGTGTCGGAATGGAGTAGGGATCTTAGTGGATGAGAAGCTTATAAGGTAGGTGGTTAAGGTTAAGAGGGTCAGTGATAGGCTGATGATGATTAAGTTGGTCATTGAGGGGTTTACGATGCATATATGTAGTTTTTATGCGCCGCAAGTGGACTTGGAAGAGGATGTGAAAGTGAGGTTTTAGAAGGCTTTGGACGAGGTGGTGAGAAGCATGCCTAGTTTGAAGAAGATTGTCATAGCAGGGGATTTTAATGGGCACATTGAGGTTTTGCCGGGAGGTTATGATGATGTGCATGGAGGTTTTGGTTTTTGTTTTGGTGATAGATATAATGAGGGAGCTTCTCTATTAGGTTTTGTGAGGACCTTTGGGCTGGTGGTGGTTTTCGAAGAAGGAGGATCACCTAATTACCTTTCGAAGCACGATAGCCAAGACTCAGATTGACTTTCTGCTACTTAAAAAGCGGGATAGGGTTTTATGTAAGGACTGTAAAGTCATTCCGAGTGATCATCTTTTGAACCATCACAGGCTTCTGGTGATGGACTTGATTATTAAGAAGAGCAAGAAGAGAAGGATCGGGAAGGGTCGACCTAGAATTAAGTGAGGTGGCTTGACGCCAGGTAGTGTGCTGGTGATAGAGGAGAAAGTGGAGGGATTGGGGGTATGCGGGTGTGGGAGTGTAAGGGGACGTAGATGTTATGTGGGATAGGGTAGACAGTTGCATCATGGAGACTGATAGAGAAGTGTTGGGTGTTTCGAAGGGTTGGGCAGGACGGCATAAGAGGGACTTATGGTGAAATGAAGAAGTTAAGAAGAAAGTGGAGATTAAGAAGGGGGCGTATGTTAAGTTGATTTAGAGTCAAGATGCAGAGAAGAAGCGGGTGAATAGGGAGGTCTACAAAGTAGCAAGAAAGGACGCTAAGCTAGCAGTTACGGCTATTAAGACAGCAACATTTGAGAGTTTGTATTCAGGGTTAGAGGAGAAAGGTGGAGAAAAGAGGTTCTATAGGCTTGCTAAGGCTAGGAAGCGGAAGGGTCGGGACCTCGATCAAGTAAAGTGTATTAAGGGGGAGGATTGTAGAGTGTTGGTGGAGTATGTTCACATTAACAAGAGATGGCAGGAGTATTTTCATAGGCTTTTGAACGAGAAGGGGGACAGAGGCATTGAGTTAGGGAAGCTGGAGCACTCGAAAGAGAGCCATGATTTCAGTTATTATAGACGTTTTAAGGTTGAGAAGGTCAGAAAGGCTATTCATAGGATGCGGAGAGGAAGGGCGATGGGGCCTGACGAGATTCCAGTGGATTTTTGGACGTTTATAAGTGGGGTTATTTTAAGGTGGTTGATTGATTTGTTTAACGACATTTTCAAGATGGCGAGAATGCCTGAGCCTTGGAGTTGGAGTACGATTATTCTGTTATATAAAAATAAGGGAGACATTCAAAGTTTCAACAACTATAGGGGTATCAAGTTGTTGAGTCATACTATGAAGATTTAGGCGAGGGTGGTTAAGCGGAGATTAAGGAGGATCGTGTTTATTTTAGAGAATCAGTTTGGTTTTATGCCTGGTTTCTCGACGAAAGAGAAAATCCACCTGGTGAGGAGATTGGTGGAGCAGTATTGGGAAAGGAAGAGGGATTTGCACATGGTGTTCATCGACCTGGAGAAGGCATATGACAAAGTCCCTAGAGAGGTTCTTTAGAGATGCTTAGAGGTGAGAGTGGTCCCAGTAATGTACATCAGAGCTATTAAGGCCATGTACGATAGAGGGAAGACTCAGATGAGAATGGCGGAAGGGGACTTGGGGTATTTTCTGATCGAGATAGGGTTGCATCAGGGTTCGACTCTTAGTCTATTTTTGTTTTCATCGGTGATGGACATGTTGACATAGAGTATTCAAGGGGAGGTGCCTTGATGTATGTTGTTTGTGGATGATGTCGTGATGATTGATGAGACGCAGAGGGGGGATGGGAAGGGTGAATAATAAATTGAAGGTTTGAAGGCAAACCCTTGAATCTGAGGGGTTCAGGTTGAGTAAGACCTAGACGGAGTATATGGAATGCAAGTTTAGTGACTTGAGATAGGAGGACGATGTGGTGGTGAGGTTGGATTCCCAGGATATCTGTAAGAGGGATGTTTCAAGTATCTTGGGTCTATGATTCAGGGGAACGACGAGATTGATGAGGATATCTCTAGCCGTAATGAAGCAGGTTTGATGAAGTGGAGGCTCGCCTTGGGAGTGTTATGTGATAAAAAGGTGCCCCATAAGCTTAAAGGCAAATCCTACAGAGTGACAGTCCGTACAGCCATGTTGTATGGAGCAAAGTGTTGGCCAGTCAAGAACTCCCACAATAAAAAAGTGAAGGTGGAGGAAATAAGAATGTTGTGTTGGATGTGTGGACTTACTAGAAGGGATAGAGTTAGGAATGAGATTATCCGGGAGAATATGGAAGTGGCTTTGGTGGATGACCAGATGCGGGAAGGAAGGTTGAGACAGTTTGGGTATGTGATGAGGAGGGGCACGGATGCCCCAGTTCATAGGTGTGAGAGGCTAGCGTTGGATGGCTTTAAGAGGAGGAGAGGTAGGCCAAAGAAATACTGGAGGGAAGTGATTAGACATATGTAATACCCAGTACCTTTTCTAGATAGAATATATCCCTAGGATGTTGAGGGATAGCTTCCAAGATAAATATTATTTAATTTGTGTGGAATTCTTTAGATTTGAACTTTCCATGGCATAGGAAATCGAAGAAGCTTTCCAGCGATATAAGATTCGCGTAAATTCGATAACTGGTAAGAAGTTATGGCTATTTTAAGTTCCAGTCACAAAAACTATCATTTGGACCCTTAGCGCATCGCGGAGCAGTGTTAATTCCTAATGGTCAATTTCTAGTGGCCCTCTACCATATTGGCGTGTCGCGGAGAGAGCCAAATTCCCAATTGTCCAATTTCAGTGAAGGACCACGATATTGGCGCGTCGCGCCAAGTGTCCAGGTCCCATCAAAGGTGGCAACGCGATACCACCACGTCACGCCACCAAGAATTTTCTCAGTTGGTATTTTCCAGCAGCTTGGCGCGATAGTGGCGCATTGCGCCAAGGCCAAAAATTAGGACCCCAGATTATTTTTTCAGTTTCGTTTAGGAGTTAAAGGAGGGTATTTTAGACTTTTTCCCAACCCCCAATCCTTCCAAACACATGATTAAAGCCTTTTAGAAGCATTATATGCTAAGTTTCATCAAAATTACTCTCATCCAAAATCCTAGGCTTCAACATTCATCTCCAAGAAACTCAAGATTCCACCATCTTTTTTCCTGATTGTTTCCAGATTTAAGATCCCTAGACCAAGAGCTTCAAGAATCTTTGTTCAAGAGTACAAATAGCATCTCAAAAAGAAAGCTTATTCATTTAGTTCATCATCTAAGGTATGTGAGGTTTGAATAAGGACAATCCTTTCGTCCTTGTGCCCAAAAAAATTGATTTTAATTAAAGATTACATGATTTGTAAGTTAGGGTTGTTACCCAATTCTTATTATTTTGTTTATGAAATTATCATGTTATTTAAGGCTTCAAATGTAAAAGATTTACATATATCCATGTTTGAAATCATGAGATTTATATTATGAGTTATTTTCCACTATCTTGGTTGAGATTGTTGAAAGCTTTTAAGATGACTGTTGAGCATGAAGTTTAAATATGATTTTGATGCATTAAAGTTGTATATTTTGAGTCCTAAGTACAAGTGATGAATTTATAAGGAGATTATGATCTCAAGTTTTATTGATAAGTTTAATGAGTGCTTTCAAGAGAAAAGATTGATCTTTTGATCCTAAGCTAAGACAAGGAATCCACATTTTTTTACATAGTTTGAGATTTAAAGAAGAGAAACATAATCAGTTTTAATTATAAACCCTTATGTTATTTTAAGGTGGATTTCCTAAAAGTTCTAAGCATAAGTATGGGAGTAGTATTTGGCACCGACTTGGGTATGATTCCAAGGTCTCATGCCCCAGAACTACGTACCACTATAGGACTAAGATTATTCCTACTTCTACGTGGATGACTAAGATTGTGATCACTCAAGTTAAGGTTCTATTCCGATGGCTAGGGTAGAACATCTCTCCCCAACGTGGGCAAGATGTTGGACTCCATGTCAGCTCACGTGGTTTAAGTCGGTTAGAAGAAACTCCCAATCCCAAAGTCCCTGAGTCCCAAAGTCGCTAAGTCCCAAAGCTTCTGAGTTTCAAAAAAAAAAGAATGATAAAAAAGATTTTATAATACTGTGTTATGACTCACTAGATTTACAAGTATGATTGGTTATACATGATTTTCTATTTTGGTATTTTGGATAATCAAGCTTATGTGAGTCATATACATCCACATGCATTTACTTTCTAATTATGATGATGTTTACTTATGCATTACACCCCCATATACTCAGTGCATCCTCAAAGTGTTGATCCACATATATGTCTATGTGCTACATTGTCTTATAATGTAGGTTCAGATGCTCTGTATCAACAACGTGAGTAGTTTGAGCATCTTTATCTATGCTCCTACAGTTGGTGAGTCCTCATGATTCGAGGGACTACTTCTTCAGATTTCCAGCTTTTATCGTATTTGAGTTATCATATTCAGTTTAGTCCGAGTCAGTTGGGGGTCTGTCCTAATGGCTCCCAAGTTCTTTATTAGTAGTAGAGGCTTTTCGGACTACGAGTTTATTTATAGACTTTCAGTATTTGTTGTGAAATATTATCTACAGTTTATTCAGTTCAATTTTGATATAATATAGTATTATTTCTTGATAAGATAATCTTAAAGTAAGGTTCAAACTTAGTAGCGGGCTCAAAGGGTTAGCTTGAGGTACTCGTAGCCTTGAGCACCGTGTGACGTCCTGGGATAAGATTTTGGGGCGTTACAACATGACATGGAGCAGCTTCATCTTACTAAAGACATGACCCACGATAGAAAGGTGTGGAGGTCGTGAATAAGGGTAAAAGGATAGGATGAGTGCGTGGGTCTAGCAAGTAGTTAGTAGAGCTCATGTATAGCTGGATTATCAATCCTAGGACTATATCCATAGATAGGAGCCCCTAGTCAGGAGTGTTTGGGGATGGTGGGTGCCTTTGGTCTATGAGTGTATGTGACTACTAGGTGGTTGTCCTATTCCAGATGTCCTTTTCTTATCTCGTATCTCATATTGTGCTTATTTATCTTATTTCGTATTGCTCTGATTTCTATTGTATTATGTCTTATTCCTTATTTATGTTATGCCATACATCCTACTTCATGTTTCATTAAGTTATTGTTTATTATTCTTTATCTTGAGTAGGGGGTCTATCAAAAATAGCCTCTCTACTTCTTCGGAGGTAGCGGTATGGACTGCCTATATTTTACCCTCCCCAGACCCCACTTTATGGGAATACACTGGGTTTGTTCTTATATGTTATAGGCTTGGGCATTTGAAGCTATTCCTTATTTGAGACAACAAGTGAACTACCAGGAAGAAGTTTCCTGTCCAAGAATCCTAAGATGGTTGTCGGCCAAAACTAATAAAAATGCAAAATCTCTTAATCTTTTCAATCCCCTGAAGAAAGCAGTAAGTTCAATTCTAATCAAGGTTTTTTTTAATTAATAATTATTTTAAATGACTTCATCATCATCATCATTCTAATATATGTACTAATTTATTTTAGATTGTCCATCCGTGGCTTGTTCCGACCAACCGAGAGTTGAAGATGCCATTTTTTAATACTTTACGGTCTGTGTAAACTTTATCGGACTCTAAGGTTGTTGATGGAATAAAAATGGAATTGTTTAGAGCAATAGCCATCACAAGAAAATAATTTTGGAGGGTGGGCTTATTGCTGTTGATGATGGTAGTGGTAGTGGTGCTGTTGTTGGGGCTAATGATACTCCTCTTACAGTTTGTAAAACAACAAGCTATTATGATTATGATCATAATGGTTGTACATATTTTTCTCTAGATTTTTCCATACCTAGCGAATGTTCTACATGCAAATGTCAAGACTACACGACAAAACACGATAGAGTGATTAATGCTATTAATGCACTAACTGATTATGTAAATAAAATGACATCTAAGAGGAGTGTCATTCTATCAAAGAGGATTTCATATCCATACACTTCACTAGAGATCAAGGTGGCTAAGAAAAGAAGGAAAGATATTTCCAAGGCATCATCAAGCGTGAAAAAAAGCAAAATTGCAATGCCTCTGTCTTTGTCTTGCACTGTTCTTCTGTGTGCAAGGGCCACACGAGAGCAGCATGAGCTGAAGTAGGTGAATGCACATCATCTGTTCCAACAAACAAACAGGCACATATCTGTTTCAACAAATTATACATCTGCTGAAAATTATCAAACAGATATATACATCTGTTGCAATTATTATCTAACTTGTTGCATCAGATGCACTATCGGTTGCAACAGATAAGTTTTATGTTGCAACGGATGGGTCATCTATTTGAAATTATCGTACTACTCTGATTTACCTATTTAAATTTGTCTCAACAGATGATCCATCTGTTACAACATAAGACTCATCTGTTGCACTAGATGGACAATCTGTTGTATACCTGTAGTTAGCATTGACAATTTTTGGCTTTCCAGGTGGATATCACAGTAGAAGCTACTCCTAAAAAGCATAATATCACAGTTGATAATCCATCAACTACTTCCAAAGAAGAAGAAAACGTGGAGCCTGTAGTTCGGGAGAATTTTATTTTTATTTTTTTTTCTTTTGCTTTTTCTAGCACACCTAGCCCTACTTTGTTTTCTCTTACTTACCATTCTTCATACCCATTTTACATTATGCACACCTATGATAGCCACCCTCAATTTAGGAAATTTTCTTGAGTTAAGGTGCACAAAGTCCAAAGAGGAGCAGGGCCAAAATCGGTTCCTTGTAGCACAAATGGGAGGGTGAAATAAGAAAAATAGGCTACATAGGCTCAAAATAGATATCAAGGGAAACTTACGGAGATTTTGAAGGTCATTTATGTAAAAGTGGAATTATTTTAAGAACGGCTTATGAACCTTTCCTAACTGACTATCCTACAACCTAGGCTACACTAATTGGAAAAGTTCTGGATTCAACACATAAAGAGAACAAAGTAGTATCTCCCACACACATTGCATAAGGTTTCATCATAGACTACTACCTATCAGATTTATACAAATGTTAGTTATGATTATTATGTCCTTTAGCTAATGCCATAATGAGATTATGATGTTCATATATACATACCATCACACAGTTCAAAAATAATTTTTTTGGATGGGGTATCATTTTTCTCAAAAATAGTAATCAAACTACATCAACTGCCCTTAGATATTTATTTTCCCCCCAGTTAACCATAAACAACACAATACGAATAAAACACAACACATCCTAAACATGTCGGCTCTACTAGGAACAAGACTCCAGGGAAAAGGGGCACGACAACAAAAACCACAAGAGGACATCAAGACCTACAAGCGAATCCACCCCATAAAAAAGACATGCATTATCCCCAATGCATTAGCTGCTACAAAGCAAAAGAGTTAGGATCATACTTGTGGCACCATAGATGCACAGATCTGATGTCAATCACAAGAACATGAATGAATGTACAAATAACAACATACATTGGATTGTCTCCTAAGCAGTGCCTAATTTCACGTCACGGCATGATGTGGCTATGTTGGTTACTCATGCTTCGCTAACAAACCCATGGGTACCTTGATTACTTAGACTTCATCAAGGTAGCCTAAGAGTTGTCCTCCAATTTTCTCTTTCCACGTTGAACTTATGAATGTCACCCCTAATTATTTTTTTGATTTCCTACTATGCTCAAGGGGCGGTGGTATAAAAATAAATAAACCAAGAAATAGATGTGGCATATTGCAACTCTTGGACTTTAAGTGAGGAATGTAGTTTCTTGATTTCTACACAACAAAATAAAGAATATAAACATGTTTTTCCTGTTTTTCATACTCTTACATAGGTTCAGATGGCTCTATTAATATCTTACTATCAAAACACAATGTGGAAAAATGCTTAGAATGAGGTCCAATACAACCCAACTCATGAATTGTATTTTTATTTACAGCCTCATATAACTCTAGTAAGCTATTTTGAATAGTGACAACATCTACAAAAGTTTGATCAAGTGCTAACTCCTCTAATTTTAGCTCCTCAATTTGGCTTATAAGAAGTTTCTCAGCCTCACATAACTCATACCTATATTATTGGGCATTACATATATCAACCTTTGCATCCAAGTCTCTTGTGAAGTTATGAATCTCCAAGCCAAATCTATCAACCTTTTAAATGAACTCATGAATTTCTTTTGAAAGAAGTGTCAATATTTTTAGCATTCTCTCATTGTGCTCCAACAATATATCAATCACACTCCTATAGTAATGCACTATATCAAAAGGGTAAGGATCAATAAATAAAGAGTCACCATCACTCCACCCTTTCTCAGGTAATATGTCAAATCCATAAGAGTATCGAAATATAAGAAAATATTAACAAGAACTTCAACAAATCAAATAAAAAATTCATAACCATATCCCCAGCAATGGTGCCAAAATTTGATTTTGCTCAAACTATACCTCCTTAGAAGTATAAAGCGGTCGATGTCAAAATATAGTAACCCAACTACGTTGGGATCAAACCAATAGGTAATAAGTGGAACGATCTCTCAAACTTGATTAAATCACCGAGTAGTGCAGAAAAGTAAAATGGGGGATTTGTTGGAATTGTTAAAAGTGAAAATATGAATGCTTTTGGTTAGAATTGATCTAAGACAAATAGTATACTTGTGTCCCCCTGTCTTCAAACTCCATAGATTTATCATGCACTATCGAACTATTTGAATACCTTGCATACAGAATCAGATAAGTTATGTATCACCAACTGTCTTGTGGACTCATTGGCAAATCTCACTCTTTAACTTGTGAGTCTGAGAGTGTCGCGTTACTAACCCTTGCCCTAGATCCTAGATTAACTATTATCTTATGAGTCTCAAGTTATTAGATAAAGAATAATTATCTCATATAGATGAAGATGATTATCTTAGATCGATAATTAACTTCAAATCACTATTGTGATCTCCTTTTCCCAATCTCTAACTCTCTTTTAAAGTAAAAAATGAATACATATGGATTCTTAACATTGGCCACCACTAAGAAATCAATTAAATCAAAGAAAGCCACAATACAGGTAAGAATTTTTATCTAGAATGACTTGGGACATCCTCTACTTTGTTAATCCACCAGAGTTCCTCACAACCCTGGTTAAGGGAATTAGCTACTCAAGTTGTGAGATAATTCATGGAATTCATAGTAAAAAATATAGAAATAATCTCACAATAATGAAAGGATAAAACTAAAAGTCTTAGATTGAATAATCAACCAAAAATAAGAACACAATGAAATCTAATATCACAATTCAATCATGGAATCAAACGATGTTTGTGAGAGTGTAAAGTTGCCCCTAAGGGCCTATCTCTGGATTAAACTAACTAACAAATGTCAAAAAGGTATTTATAGATTACATTAAAACCCTAGAAATCAAATCCTAAACAAAGGAGAAAAACTTGAGTAGATGTACATAATAATGACTAAAAACATTGTAGGAGTACATATAGGTTACCCCTAGGAAATCAATCCAAAATGATTCGAGAAAAGTGAGTCGGCTACTACCTATGGGGCATAGGTGGTACCTACGGCTAGTAGGTGGATGGACCTAGGTAGTTCCTTAAATTTACTCTCTGAATTTCTATTTTTGACACCTACACCACTACCTATGCCTAGTAGGTGGTACCTACGGGGCGTAGGTGCCTAGGTAGGTGGTCATTTTTTAGTTTTTCATTCCGTTTTTTTCTGGTTAGCTTCCAAAACCTAGTTTTCTAGAAAATCACTGCAAAAACACATTAAATCCAACAAAATAGCCTTAAGCACATGCAAATTCTCCAAGTTTAAGAATCGTAAATACCACAAAATCATGGCACATCATTTGCTCTATCTATTGGTTCGACGATGCACAAAAATTCATGAAGCATTATTATTTTATCACAAAAAGTCTTGGCTTGAACTGGTAGGATTGGTGGTGGAAACACCTATTTGATCCACAAGTCTGTTTGGTGATGCAACGATTGGTCTTTGTGATGCCCTTGTGCACTTTTGCTTCAATCTTCCATCTTTTTTCCTCCTTTAGATCTCTTTGTCCTTTCCAATACTTCTTGGCCTTAACCCCAAAATTAAACCAAATCAATATTAAAATGCATTCAAATTTGCATTAAGAATATGATTTCTCAAAATTTTAAGGTCAAGTGTATCGCAATATCGACACCCCCAACTAAAATCTTTGCTCATCCTCGAGTAAATCAACACCCACAAAAAACAAAATTGCCTAAAAACTATACAACTTTGGATATTAAACACACACTTATTTTTGTGAAAACACTTTTCCCTCGTGATTTTAAAAACAATTGATCAAGTTAAACCTATTAAGCACCCAATTAATGAAAATAAGCATAAAAATTGGCTAGATATTACCAAGCCAAGCATATGCTTATATACTTCAATTGAGATTGAAGAATACTTAAGCATTGGAACAAAGAGCCCTTACAAAAAGAAATATCTACCCTCAAGTCATGTATTGCATCAAATATAGGGATTAACATAAATCACTCACTCCCCAAAAGATGATCAAGAGCATAAGTAGCACACCATATGCTTGCTTATAAGCTCTATTTCATCACATACAAGTATGCTACTTTAAATGTCACCTAGGCCTTGGTGTGGATCATAGTGTAGGAAATAGGTAAGCTAGGATAAGTTAAGGTTATAGTGACTCTACCTCCTCAAAACATCTAGAGACACCTCACTCAATCAATTATCCCAAGGTTTGCTCTTTGCATCACTTCATGGACCAATTTTTCAAATGTTTTCAAGTTACTTTCCTCTTCCTATCCTTGCAATCCATAAAAAAACTATATATATATTTACAACTAGAAACAAACTACAACTCTTTTTCAATTGTTTTCAACCTTTTTCACGTTATTTTTTATAAATCTACCATGCATACAAGTATAACCGGAAGAGGAATTTAGTGATACCCACATTCATGAAAAACCAATTACAAACTAATTCTACAGTCTCCTCCACCCCCAACTAGGATTTTGGCTTAAGTTTGTCTTTAACCTCACTTAGACACTTTGAGAAGGTCTTGTTCATAAGAGAGATATGAGGGAAAAAATATTGGCTTGTATAAGATGATTCAAGAAATTAGGTTTCAAGGATCAAATTATAGACAATGTTGGTCACCCAGCTCACCATGAGGTGGCTTAATTTGGTCAAAATGGTGGTTCACTATCGATCAATGGCCTAATATCACTTCTCCAACATTGCACACCTTAGGTTTCAAGGATCAAATTATAGACAATGTTGGTCACCCAGCTCACCATGAGGTGGCTTAATTTGGTCAAAATGGTGGTTCACTATCGATCAATGGCCTAATATCACTTCTCCAACATTGCACACCTTTTGTTTTTGAACTAGAGAAATCGATCAAGTTCTAGGTGGACTTCATGTACAAGATCAAGTAAAAATATCACTCATATATGACACTTAATTGCATACTCGAAGTTCCTTAATTGGAGCAGTTCAATGATGGTCAATCTAACGTCGAACTTGTCAATGTAGCACCAATTTACTTCATGCATCGCTAATTTTACTAGTTTATTTTATAGTGGGGGGTGTTTTCAGTGTGGGCTTTGATAATGCACTAAGTTGTTCTGCACATCACCATAGCCTTTCACCTGGAGCTTGGTGTATGATTTTTACACTTCTTACTCTTTTACATATGTTAAGTCATGTATCCCAACTCCCAACTCCATCATATACTTGCACAAATCAACATACGTTAATTAAAACAACAAAAATAAACTTAGGTTGCCTCCCAGAATCACCTTAGTTAATGTCATGGCACAATGTTGTTCTCCCTCAATCATACATTGTTGAGGTAGATTACCTACAATAAATCCACCTTTGGAAGCAACCTGTGGTGATGCTTAACTTATTGTCTATTCATGATAAATCAGGATTCCATGTTATTCTCCAATCAAGAGCTCCACTAGGGAAACATTGCACCACTTTGAAGGTACCCAACCACCTAGTTTTGAGTTTATACGGAAATAACTCATACCTCGAGTTAAATAATAGGACATCATCACCAACATTAAACTCTCTTTTTAGAATCTTGGCATCATTTCATCTCATTATATGCTCCTTGTAGATAGTAGAACTTTTGTAAGATCTTAGTCGAAATTTATTAATCTTGTAAAGTTGGTCTATTCTTGACTTGAAGGCATCCTCCCAATTTATATTCAACCTCTATAAGGCCCACAACACCTTGTGTTCTAATTCAATGAAAATATAAGTTTTACAAACGCCAATTGATATGGAGACATGCCAATGTGGGTTTTAAATGTGGTCCTATAGAATAATAAAGCATCATCAAGTTCTTGAGCCCAATCCGTTCTACTCGCATTCTTGGCTTTTCCTAAAATCTTCTTTATCTCTCGATTAGAAACTTCTGCCATCCTATTAGCTTGAGGATGGTATGGAGAAGCCATTTTATACTTGACTCCATATTTGGTAAGAAAGGACCTAAAATTATTGGTTGCTAAAAATAAAAAACCACTCACTCATGATAGCATGATGAGTACAAAATAAGGTAAAAATATATCTCTTCAAGAATTGAGTAACACTTTTAACTTTATTGTTTGGAAATGCAACAGCTTTGACCTATTTAGAAACATAATCAACTGATACAAAGATATAATAATTCCTATACGAACTCACAATGGGTCCAATGAAGTCTAAACCACATACATCAAATAATTCCATATCCACACTTGATTGCACGGGTATTTCATATCGCCATGTGATATCCCTTGCCTTTGGCATTTCTCTTATTCCATTACTAACTCATATGAATTGCGATACATTGTTGGCTAATAGAATCCACTTTAGAGAACCTTTTTAGCCATATGTACACCACCAAGATGACTACCATTAGTACACTCCTTAAAATAATAGGTCTCATTCTCATAATATATTTTCACATCATAGTGGAACTTCTTTCTTTCATAATAGTTTAAGTCATTCGAGGGTACCCCACACACTATATAGTTACCATATTTTTAGAAAGGGCCATGACAAGCTCATTAAGAAACTCATCACGGATCTACAATTCATTCATCTTGACATCATTTGACTCAAGATGGGACAAATGGTCTGCCATATTATTTTTATATCCCTTTTAATCTTTGACTTTGAAGTCAAACTTTTGTGGTAGAAAGATCCATCTTATCAACCTAGGTTTTTCTTCTTTATTGTCCATCAAATAATAAAGAATTGCATGGTCCATAAGAATATTAACTTTTGTACCCAACAAATAGGCTTAGAACTTTTCAAAAGCATACACTATGGCATAATTCTTATTCTATAACGGTATAGTTTCATTATGCCTCATTCGGTGACTTTCTATCACAATAGATAGTATGAAAAATTTTATCTTTCATTCATCCCAATACCATACCTAACGCCAAACCACTTGCATTACATATCATATCAAAAAATAGTGCCTATTCAGGTCTCAATGATAAAAGACAACACAAGTTGCTTCTTGAGAGAATTAAATACTCTCACATAACCACCGTCAAATTAAAACTTCTCTTCCTTTTCAATAATATTACATATAGGATGCACAATATTAGGAAATTCTTTGATGAAATATCTATAAAACCTGGCATGCCCAAGAAAACTTATAAAACCTTTCACAAAGATAGAAGAGGTAACTTGGAAATAACCTTAACCTTTGCTTGGTCAACTTGAATGACTCGACCCGAGATAAGTGCCCAAGCACGATACCTTCTTTAACTATAAAATGTCACTCATGCCAATTCAATACAAGAATTGTTTGGACACAACCATTGAGGACTTTACTCAAGTTTTAGAGACAAGATTTGAATTAGTTACCAATAATAGAGAAGTCATCTATAAAGACTTCCATAGTATCCTCCACCACGTACAAAAATATAAATAACATTACCTTTAAAAGTTGGGGGTGTGGTATAGCCCAAAAGGTATGCGCTTGAAGGCTGAGGTGTCATACAGGCATATGAAAGTAGTTTTATATTAATCCTTAGGAAAAATGAAAATTTGATTATAGCTAGAATACCCATTTAGAATAGTAGCACCCATTCCCGGCCAACTAATCCAACATTTGGTCTATGGATGGCATTGGAAAATGGTATTTTTGTCCAAGAATTGAACTTTCGATGATCCATACATTTCATTCAATCTGTAAATGAATGGACGGGCATGAAATCATTTTTATCATTTATGACCACCATAATACCACCTTTCACAAGGACACATTAGACCGGACACACCCATGTGCGACCAAAAATATGTATAGGACACCCATCTAGCTACTTTATTATGTCCTTCTAGACTATCGCTTACATTGTTGGGTTTATCATCTATTAGTGCTCCATATTAGGCACATGATCGACCTTTAATTTTATTTTTTGGGTGCAAATACCAGGAACAATCCTGATGATATCCGTAATGGTCCACCCTATGGCTCGAATAAACTTCTTCATGATTGATTTAACATCCTCCACTTGCCAAGGAAATCTGCAAAAATGATGGGTAAAGTGGAAATCTTACCCAAAAGATATAACAAAGATAAGGAGGCAACAACTTAAGCTCAAGTTAAGGTGTTTCAACGATTGAAGGCTTGGCGAGGGGGAGTTTCTTAATTTTTCAAGTAAAGGTCCAATTTGCATGAATTCTTAGTATAAGAACCAAGACCCATTAATAATGACACTACTTCATCATATTCCTCAATTCACTCACTCCTAAAGCTCATAAGACACCCATCAATGGATCATTCCCAAAATCTACATCCATAGCATTAGCTACTTCATTTTCAATTGCGTTGATTACAAAGACAAATTACAAGTACATAGGTTTCTTCATGGACTTGCAAACATTAAATAACACCTCTTAATTATTTACCTAAAATTTTATTTCACCATACTCAACATTAACTAATGCCCATCCGGTAGGGAAGAGCAGCCTACCAAGAATGATAGGGACCTCATAGTCAATCTCGCAATCCAAGATTACAAAGTCAGTTGGAAAAATAAAATGGTCTACTTTCACAAGTACATCAAACAACATTTATGTAGGCTTTTTATAGAATAGTTTGCCATTAGAAGTCTCACAATAGTGGCTTGGGAGCACCCAAGCCTAGCTTTCTAAACACAGCTAATGGCATCAAATTTATAATCACCCCAAGGTTACATAATGCTTTTTTCAAACTTGTACACTGTAATGGTACATGGGATGGTGAAGTCTCTAAGATCCTATTTATTAACGACCATGGTGCTAGTCATTATTGCACTAAAATTAAGTGTTACTTTAATCGTTTTAAAGTCCATAACTCGCTTCATTATCAGTAAGTCCTTCATGAATATCGCATACTCGGACCTCTCTTGTAAAGTTACCAATAATGGTATATTTACCAATAGGTTGCTAAATTTTGAGAGGAAATTCTTAAACAATATATCATCAGCCTTTTTTTTGAGTCTTTGTAGGAATAGAGCAGGGATTTTGATTTACAGCTTTGAGACAACTAGGGTTTCCTCCATTTTTGAAGCATTAGTATCAACTGCTTATGGTGTCCTTTTGCTTTCAACCTTTTCTTCCACTACTTTGGCTTCTCTGCACTTGACTCATTTGGAATGATGAAACCATCACTTATCTTATAAGGCTACTTTCTTAGGGTCTTTATCAAGGTTCACAACATCATTACCTAGATTCTTCCCACCCTAGTGGCAATTTTCATGATATAAGCATCATTCTTCAGGTTTGATATTGTATCACTAGGGATATCTCCTTTTGTCATGCATTTAAATTGGAAGAAATTTGGCTCAATTGGATTTTATTTTTCTTTATTGAGGCCGAGGGTGGAGTAACCATTTGATTTAATAGCAAAAGGTCACTTTTTATTTCTCCTAGCATCTTGTCACTTCCTTCAACCCCCATAAGGATTCGAGCAAGCATGTTTTCATTCTTATACTTCTCTGGATTGATAGGGGTTACTTCTTTACCCTTGGCCCGATCATGTAGAGGTATGTATATGTCATGTTCATGATCTTTTTTCTCTCTAATTGTGATCTATATCTTTTTCCTTAACCCAATAATCTCTATCTCGATCATAATCCTTCCAATCATGATCTTTTTAATCACAGTCCCTTTTTTTCTAACTTTTATTCCTTAATTTCCTTTGGTAGGTAGATCAATAACCCCCAATTTGGTTTGCCATGAATCACTCACAAAATATATGGAGAGATCTCCCACATCCACCCCATTATATCTTGTGTGCCATCCTCAACTTTATTTTGTCATTTGATCCTATAACATTGAAGCAACACCATAAGATAGTTTAAGTATAAATCCTCCGGTCACATTATTAGCTATAATCTTGTTCAACTGGTGTAAACCTCAATAGAATATTTGTATAAGCATTTGTCTAATACGTCATGTTTTGCGTACCATAACAACTTCATATTGAACCTTATTAATTCCTAATGCAATGGATCACCACTTAATTGCCAGAAGTTTATGATTTCATCCCTCAACTAGAGTATTTGGTAAGGTGGAAACAATTTATCTAAAAATAATTCCATCAACTCAACCTAAGAAGTTACAGAACTCTTGGGCAATTCCTATAAAGATAACACCGTATCACCCATCAATGAAAATGGAAAAAGTCTTAACTAGATAAACTCCTGGGAGATATGGGTAATGTCGAATAGGAGACACACATCTACAAGAATTTTCTAATGGAGGTTGGAATTTTCATGATCTTGACCACAAGATAACCCTTTATTTGAAGTAAATGGAGCATCACACTAGTAATAAAAAACACTTCATTACCCTCCATGGGTGCGATGCAAATTGCACTTTCCCTTCTAAAATACCCTGAGTGATATTTACCCTCAATATGCCCATCGAAGGTAGCATCATTGCTACTATATTGAGTCATCTTGCTGTGAAGACGAATATTATCACCCATTCAAAACAAAAACAATAAAGTAAGTAAAATTATACTATGGATAAAAAAGTTACTTATAATACTAAAAAGAACGGATGCTATATTTCATTCCCCGATAATGGTGCCCTTTCTGATAACTCTAAAGTACACTCTTAAATATAAGTGTACATGAATATTCGCAATACTTTTACAAAACTTATTAGTCAGGGTCAAATCCATAGGGAATGAGAGAAATAGCTTCACTCTCAAGTGTCACAAGCGACTATAAGTCAGCAGACAATGCTAAAATTAAACAATAATGTAAAAATAAGGGATGTTTGTTAAAACAATTATTTTAAGTTGAAAATTTCAATGCTTGTTTGTCTATAAGATTGTTGTTATAACAATTATTTTAAGCTGAAAATTATAATGTTTGTTTCTCTATAAGATTGTAATTAATGGATTAAAGCATCTGGGGTTATGTCTTTTCAAGAATTATTATATGCATGGATAAGTGGGAATGCACCTATGATACAATTACTAGTTGTGATTAGGCAAGATTTTAGGTATTGGTGATGATTTCTCAATCCATAACAAAATTTCACATAGGTTTCTTTTGAAACCCCATGTGTCTACACTACCAAACAACCAACACCCTCAAAATGGGTAAAGCATCACCACAAAAATAAGTGTAACTCAAGTTTTGTTAACTAAATCTCATCACTAGTGTATTCTCTTTCAATCAATAAAAAATAACCAAACATAGACCAAGTTTGCAACCTCGATCTATAAAAAATAACATAGAGATTTAACTAAAATCATAACATATGATCTAATACAAAGGTCTATAATCGCTACCCATGCAACAATTAATACTCAATAATGCATAACCCCAAATTTGGGAAATTAGCTACTCATAATGTGAAAAAAAGTGTTATACCAAATTCCTCTTTTATATTCACCAAAGAATCTTAGCTCAAAGTAGTTAATACAAAACTAAAGTTTGATTACAAGCTTGAGATTCAAAAAAATGACTAAAAAAGAGGGTTTCCAACAGCCCAAAAGCTTAAATAGTTTCAGCAAAGTCAGGCTAAAAAATTACAGAAATACCACCACTTACCATTCGGCTAAGAAACACACTATCGCCAAATGTATCAGCAATGGACCGAATTGTCTCAAGCTTATTGAGTTGTCATATATCATACTCCACAAGTTGGATTCTATCTCTTTCATTGGTGCAGAGTATTGTTTGCTGATTGGTTCGATGATGCACCAAAAATTTTTAAGCGTCTCTATTTTGTCATAGAATTTCTTGGCATGAACTATCAGGATTGGTGATTGAAACACCAATTTAGTGATTCGTAAGTCCCTTTTGTAATGCATCAATGGGTCTTTTTGATGTCCTTATGTACTCTTTGCTTTAATCTTCTATCTCTTTGACTATCTTGGCTCCTTTTTTCCTTTCCACTACTTTTTGCCTTAACACTGCAATTAAACCAAATCAACATAAAAATGCATTCAAATTAGCATTAAGGACATGATTTCTCTTAATTTTTAGGTTAAATGAGTTATAATTTGTCGAATTATCTATGTGCCCATGATGAGGGTGGGGTGAAAATTTCTGTTTAGGGTTACTAAACATGTGAAAAAAGAGCACAAAAGGCATTATTGATTAACAATATTGACATAGCCTAGTAAATTATTTACACCAAATAGGTTGAAGAGATAGGAAAAACCCAAAAAAGAGGGTTAGGTCAGTAGGTAATAAGATTAGTCACCAGAGTAATAGTAGTAAGAATAGGTCCTTCTTTCCTAAGGCATCATTTGGAACTACTCCATATTTAGCGAGTGCACTTGCACCTAGGCCCAAGAATGACTAGCAAATTTATAAAAATTGGGGTTCTAAGGCTCTGGGCTTATAGTCTAAAGATAGCATGGCTTATGGTCCCCATCATACCCCACATGTAGCAATTAAAATAAGAATCACATAGGAAGCTTTACTTTAGTAAAGATGTGTTCTATGGATGCGGCCAGCTAGGCTACAACCAAAAATAGTATCCTTTATCTAGGAAATGCCAAGAAGGAAATAAAGCTTAATGTACCACCCAGGTAGCTCTAATAGGTGTAGTAATTACACCTAAAATAAGCAGGGATTAAAACCACTTGTACTCTTATCTATCTATCAGGACTCAAAAGCTTCTCTAGATATAGGCACTAGTATGTTAAAAATTTTTGCCATGGTGTTTATGTACTACTTGATCCTGGTGTTGCTCTATCATTGTGACGCATAATGATGTTATAAAGTCTATGATTTTCCCTAAACAAATTCTCAAGCCTTTCTCTATTTCTTCTCCTATTGGTGAATTTATTATTGCATGGCAAGTCTATAGAAAAAGTATAATAACCACCCTCTATAGAGACGCTAGTTGGCATAGTTGAGTTGGATGTTGTGGATTTTGATATTTTTTTGGTATGGACTAGTTATTCATTATAGGCTTTCATTGACTGCAGAACAAAAATAGTCATATTTTTGTTTCCTAAAAAGCCCATTCTAGTGCGGGGGGTATCCCAATTCTGCTAAATGGGAAATTCATCTCTTACCTAAAGTACTACAAAATGATTTCCAAGGAAAATATCTATCACTTAGTTTGAGTCAAAGACTTCAAGTAGAAGTTCCATCACTACAATTAGTTCCTATTGTAAATGAATATCCAAAAATCTTCCTAGATAATCTTCTCAGAGTCCCCTCTGATATGGAGATAGACTTTGAGATTGATGTTCTTACATAGATCTAACCTATTTCTATTACACCACCATATAGAATAACTCTTGCAGAGTTAACAAAACTAAAATAATCGAATAATCTCCTTAATAAGAGATCTATTACACTTAGTAACTACCAATAAGGTGATCTTATCACATTGGTACATAAAAGGATAAGTCCCTTCATATGTAGATAGACTACCATTAGTTGAACAATGTTACCATAAATAATAAGTACCCACTCCCCATAATAGATGACCTATTTAATCAATTCTAGGGTGCTAAGTGCTTCTTAAAAACAGACATAAGATCTGGTTATCCTCAGCTAAAGGTTAAAGAAGATGACATTTTAAAAATAGCCTTTAAAACCTAGTTTTGCAATTTTTAATTCCTAGTTTTGTCATTTAGTTTGATTAATTCTTATGTAGCTTTTATAGTCCTCATTAATAGAGTGTTTAAGAAGTATCTCGACATATTTATGATCATCTTAATTAATTACATCTTGCTTTACTGTTCGAGTGATGTGGAGCATTTTCATCATCTATCAACTATAATTTAGACACTTAAGCAACATGATTTTTATACTAAATTCTCTAAGTATAAATTTAGGTTGAATTTGGTGGATTTCCTTGGTCAATTTTGTCTTGTGAGAGGATCAAAATGGATTACCAAAAGATTGCAACTACAAAGAATTTGCCTAGACACATGACCCTAATGTATATTAGGGATTTTCTCTACTTTTACATCTTTAACGAAGTTAACCGAAAGATAGCTAAGTTTTAGAAGTCGTAATCATTTGAAAAGATTTTTTAGGATCTAAAAAATAAACAGAATTTAGCTCTAGTATTGACCCTACTTAAAGGGAATGATGATTTTGTTGTGTATTGTGATTCTTCAATGGTTGGTATCACTTGTGTCTTGAGCTAGCATGGTGAGGTCATAACTTTCACCTCAAGAAAACTTAAGAACCATGAGAAAAATTACCTGACCTATGATCATAAGATGGCAGTAGTGGTGTTTTCCCTAAAAATATAGTGTCATTATTGTTATGGTGTGTATGTTGATTTCTTTACTAACCACATGAGTCTTTAATATTTTTCAAACAAAATAGTTAAATATTAGTAGGGTAGATAGATTGAGTTACTTAGAGATTATTTAATTAGTTTGTTCTATCATCCTAATAAGGTGACTGTGATGGCTGGTGCTCTTACAAAATTATCCATGAAAGTCTTGCCCATGTGAAGAAAGATAAAAAAATGACTTACAAAAGATATATATCGGCTTGCTAACTTAGGTGTCTAAATCCTAGATTCTGAGGATGGTGGTGTTGTTGTCTAGAATATGTCTAAATTATCCTTAGAGTCAAAAGTTAAAAAGAAGCAAAGTAGTGACCCTATTTTGTTACAGAAAAAGGCAAAAGTCCTTAGGTAGAGGATTGAAAGGGGAAAGATGGTATTTTAAGGTATTGGGCTAGATTATGTCTTCTGAACATTGATGGATTAAAAGAGAGTATTATACTAGAGGCACACCATTCTTGGTACTATAATTCACCCAGGCTTCATAAAAATGCATCATAACTTGAGAGAAATTTATTGGAGGAACAACATAAAAAGAAACATTATTGATTTTGTGTCTAAGTTCTCAAATTGCAACCAGGTAAAAGTTCAACACCAAAGACTTAGTGATTTGTCTTACAATATAGTCCTTTAGAAGTAGGAGTGGGACATAATAAATATGGATTTTATAATCATCGTGTTTTTATTGTCATCGTGACTCTATTAGTGTAATTGTAAATTAAATGACCAAGTCATCTTACTTCTTGCATATGAAAACAACATATTCTATCGAGGATTATGCTAGGTTATACATTTGGGAGATTGTCATATTGCATGGGATCCTCATGTCCATAATTTCAAATAAAGGCACCTAGATTACTTCTCACTTTAGAAAGCCTTTTAATAGAAGATTAGGTACGTATGTGATCCTCACCATCACCTTCCACCCTCAAAAAGATAGTTAGGCTGAGCATACTATTTAACGTAAGGGCATGTTGAGAGCTTGTATTCTAGATTTAGGGGTATTTTAAATAATTGTCTACTTCTCATTGAGTTTGCATTTAATAATAGATACACTCTAGTATTTAGATGATGCCATTTGAGGCTCTTTATGGATGGAGATATAGATATCCTATTGGATAGATAGAGATTGATGGAGCTAAGTTGTTGGGTCTAGATTTTGTTCACCAAGTTATGGAGATGTTAAGATCATTTTAGAAAGTCTGAAGATTACATAAATCCACCAAAAGTCCTATTCTTATGTAAGGCGTAGGGGTTTGGAGTTTGATAAAAATGATTGGATATAACTAAAACTTTCACCTATGAAAGGTGTTATGTGTTTTAGGAAGATAAGGAAACTTAGTAATTGGTACATTGATCCTTATCAAGGCTTAAGAGAAATAGAAAAGTCACTCGTGAGTTGGAGTTGCCTATATATTTAGCCTACATTCACCTGGTGTTTCATGTCTCCATGCTTAAAATGTGTATAGGTAGCCCCTCACTTATAGTTCCTATAGAGAGTATTCGTGTTAAGGACTCCTTGAATTATCAAAAGGCTCCTATTGATATTGTTGATCACTAGGTTTTCAAGTTGAGGACTAAAGAAATTGCTTTTGTGAAGGTGTTATGGAGGAACCAAAATAATGAAAAATACCCATAGGAGGACAAGAAAGATATAAGGTCTAGATAACCTCAGTTGTACAAACCTTAAGAGTCAAATAATGAAGGTAACAACTAATATTAACTTATTATCTCCACGAATTCATATTTTCTGTTGTTATGATCATGTTCTACAGAACCCATGTCCTATATCATGTTTGTATTAAGTCTCATGTACTCTTTGACTTGTTATCACATAATTCTAGTTATGAAACTCCTCATATTAATGAATTTATTTAATTTAGGATGTAGTTTAGAAATATAAGACTATTATATAGCTCATATGTATCCATTCTAGCCATGCCCATCATTGAGAGCAAATGATCTCAATGGAGAGATAATGTAACACCTTGAACTTTCTAGCTATGATTTGAACCGTTATTTTATGTTATAGTCCAGAAACTAATTAAATGTTTATATTTGTACATAGGTGTTAAGATCAATTCTTTAGTGGGGAAGTGCATTGGACATAATGTAAGGTCACAGGAAACCTGTACCATAAAGTCTAGTTAAGAACTGCCTGCTAATTAAGTTTTCGTATAAATTCTTACTACGATCAACTCCAAACAAGAAATCCTCTTAGGAAATAAGGAGTTACATAGCCCAAAAGCTATGAAAGTAAGGATTTTTGAGTCTTCTTTACAATGTCATCAACTATTCATTAATTCAAGTATAGAATAAGAAGTTATGATCGAATTACCTAAAGATACTCGACTTTCAAGATTATCACACATGATTTTGCAGACTGTGAACTAGTTTCATAGTCCATGCGCTGAACCATCTAGAGAATTAGAAATTTGACAAACTTCTGATTACTTGATCCATAGTCTATGGAATGGGCGGTATGATTAGAATTTTCCCTAACTCTGTCTAATTTAAGGATATTTTAGTCCTAACCTTTTTAGAAACGATGATATATAAAACTTTCTATCATGGTCAGTTACTCAAATATTTACTTGATTCCTCCCATTCCTTTCCCCAACTTCAACACTTTAGGTTTCAAGAAAAGTCAAGCGAGGGATCAAACCAAGGTTCTTTCTTAACTCTCCTTTCAAGTTCTTCTTTCCCAAGTTATTTAAGCTTATCCAACTTTTGATATTCCATGAATTGTATCCTTCTCATGTCCTAATAAGTTCTTTTGATAATTTAGGGTTAGGAAAAGATCCCTCATGAACTTAGAAATTTTTTCCAATTCCTCAAGTGTACTACTAAAATCCTTTATTCTAATTCTTATTTCATGATTAATCTAGCATATGTAATTCCAAAATTACCTCTTTATGGACTTATGTAATTTATAAAATATATTAAATTGATGAAATATCATGCTTGTTGAATAACTAATATCCCATGGTAGTTTAAAAACTTCAATTGTGAGCTAGTTTTGATAACACTAATTCATGGATTTTTCCATTTTATCCAAACCCTCTTAGTAGCATTTCAAGTTAGCTACCTCAATACTCTTTTCATGAATATGCTAAGTACAAGTTGCTTGATGATATGAATTTCCACACAAACATCCATAAGTGCCTCTATGTTATGAGTGCTTATACTCATAGTATGTGGAATAATGGTACCAACCATTGGTGAAAATAATCCTAAGATATTGGATGGTTAATGGTATGAACAAAGACCTAACATGGTTAACATATGATCATAAACCAAATGGCCAAGTAATGAACTTAAGTAAAAAGGGACAAATTGACATAATATGGGATAAAAGATTAGATGGTTAATCAAGAAGGTGTGGGTCATAAGGGACATTATCCAAAACTACACTTGACGACATAGGTATGGACTTTTTTATAAATTAGAATGATTGTTTCATGTTTTTGTAACACCCTAAAAATCCTAGAAAAAATTAGAACCATTCTTCAAGTACATTTAGAATCAAACACCTCATATTGGTAGTATGATAAGTGATATATACATTTATTAAGGTAACAAGTAAAGCCTAGATCACAGCTAAGTGGAAACATTCCTTACCGATTGAATTCATGTGAAGAATCTTTCTACAGTCAACTTTAAACAAACCTAACTCCTATATTATGAAGTATTTTCTGAGCTTATGACCCAAAAAATGATATATGTTTGAATTACCGTTCCAAGGCATCAAGTTTCTCCTTAATCTGATAACAAAGTAAGTTATGGCTATTTTACTAAAGTACTATCAAAGTTGCCAGCAAAAATGAATCAGACCCGATGACTCATCAGGAGACTCATGTTCAAGGAAGTTGGAAAGAAAAATTGAATCCTAAATGATTACTCATACCATGACTCATCCCTAGACTCAAAGAGTCCTTATGAGGGCCGTCGGCACTAATTTTGAGAATTTTTTAGATGGTTTTAAAAGGATTGTTTGGTATTTTTCCACTCTTTTAGCACCAAAACTATGTTGTTTAAGCAACAAAGGGGTTGAATAATAATACTAAAATACCCCCAATGTCCCCCATCCCTCAAAATTCACTTGACTCTTATGAAACATAGAAAGAAGGGGTGATTTCTTCTTTAAGCAACGATTAGGGTTCTCAAATTTTAGGCTCCAAATTCGAAGGTGTCATCATGGTTTTTAACCTTAGGCATAGGGGGATTTCATCTTTGGGTTTCCTTTCACTCATTGAGTCTCGGAGTTAAACTAAATTCTTTAATTTAATTCCTTCTTTAGAACCTAGAGTTCATGAGTATTATGAATTCTCTTATATTTCAGTTCCTTGTTATAATTAAGCCATGGACAAATATTACCCCATGAACTTTAGTATCATCACATGTTTATAATTGAACCCTTAGTGTAATGTACAATTCATGACATTAGACCAGAGTTATGAAATTTTATATTTTATTTCATATATAGAATTGTCATTTGTAGTTGCATTCTTCTGAGATGACAGGTTATGAACACCTGATGACCTAAGATATCATGGATTTCAATTGTATACTCAGTCATTCAGTTTTTATAATTTAAAATAATTTTAGATAAAGCACTCATCTTTCAGCATTAGAACATTATTATTATTAAGAATTTTAGTGTATCAGTTACTTTAAGTTAGGTGTAGTACTTAGCACTGACAAGACAAGGGTTCAAATAACCCAAGTCCAAAACTACGTGCCACCAAAGAAAAAAAGGGTCCTTGCTAATTGAGAATGTCTCCGTTGCCCTTAATAGGATTATGAGGGAATTCACGCCAATCATGGTTTATACCCTTGGCAAGGTATAGAATACCCTCTCAACTTAGGTTACAGGGTGGATTTCATATTGCTCTATGGTTTATGTCAGTTACAAAATCTCCAATAGTTTAGTCTCAGACTTTGCTTGAACTTATATTCAATTCATTCACTATATTATAGTGATTTATGTTTATTACTAGGTTATAGCATTATTTTAAAGTTTTCAGTCCCATGTTCAGGTTATCATGTTACTATAGATATATTCAGCTCACATAAGGTAATGTATATATCACATGCTCAGATCATTCAAAGTACTGACTGCATACTTTCTTTTATGCTATATAGTTTTAAATATAGGTTCAGACATTCAGTATCCTGATTGTGGTTAGATAGATCTAGCATCACTTCTGCAGTAGTGTTTGGTAAGTCCTCACATTCAAGGACTAGTATCCGTGTTTTTAGTTTATCTTCATTTTAGTTTCATACAATTAGAGTTAACTGAGGCTTATACCAGTAACTTATCTTAGTAAAGGCTTCCATATGAACATACTAATGTGTTCAACTTTATATTTTACTAGACATTTTCCATTTGATTTCAATATTGAAAATGTTTTAAACATTACTATAATACTCAAATTTCAGCTTTTGCTTAGTTAATCACATTTTATGTAGTATTTTGTATTATGGCAGGCCATGGGATAACTTAGGGTCACTTGTGACTCTAATCACTATATTAAGACTAGGGGCAGTCTCGAGTCATGACAAACTTGGTATCAGAGCACCAGGTTTAAAGTGCCCAAGGGTATCTAAAAGCCACGTTAAGTACCATCTTATTCATGGGTGTGAAGTGCACCACACGTGAGTCAGAGGCTATAAAATATTTTAGGAAAGATTTCACTTCTTTCATATTCATATAGTGGGATAAAGTGTGAACTCTATCAAAACCTTCTTCTAACTCATGTCTTACACATTTACAGAAACTACCTCCTAAGAGACCTAATGCAAGAAGAAATAGAAATGGCAACTATAATGGGAATCAAAAAGCAAACTACCAGCACCAACAAACCCTCTGAATGAACAAGTCTCTCATACAAAATTCAGGGCTACTTTTATTGTGTTAGCCTAGTCCATGACAACCCAAAATAACCATCATGTTGTTGCACCAGCATACCTAGTAGTGAATATAACGGCAGCTAGAGTTCGAGACTTCACCTCGGATGAATCCTCTAATATTCCTTGGGTATAAATCTGAAGAGGATCCACAAGAGTTCTTGGATAGTATTCCAAAGTTACTGATATCATGGGTGTCACACCATAAAAAGTGTTGATTTAGATGTTTATCAGTTGCAAGGAGTAACTCACATCGAGTACAAGCAATAAAAAGATGATAGAGGCACAGATGAAGGATAGCTAGAGTAGGATGAGTTTTTTGTTGTATTTCTGGATATATTTTTCGTACTTGAGTTAAGTAAGGCCAAGAAAAAGTATATTTATTAATCTAAAGTAGGGTAACATGAGTGTCAAGGAGTATTCTCTTAAGTTTACTCAATGTTAAAAATATGCTCCGATTATGGTTGCTAACCTAGGGCTTGAATAAGTTTGTATCAAGTGTTTCTGAGGATGAGGTCAAGGAGAGTAGGACTGCGATGTTGTTCAAGGAGATAGAATCTTCAAGTTAATGGTTCATGTCCAACAGATTGAGGAAGAGAAAATAAATAAAAAGAAAAAGATAATTAGGAATAAATAGTTAGAATAAGGAACTTGAATTATTATTAGCAAAAGTTGGGTGGTGGAATCACTCTCTATTTTGGAAGATTTTTTCACCCTAGTACCATCATCTTCTAATGCTCTATCACCTAGGCCTAGGTATGAAACCAGGATCTAAGTCTCAGTTTAGTGCTTCCAGTGGTCGTACATTCCCAATTTGTAATAAGTGTTGGAAAAGACATTCCAATGAGTGCTTGATTTGTAAGGATGGTTGTTTGGGTCATGGGAAACTAAGTAACAAGCTTTAAGATTGTCCAACAACCAAGAGAGGTAATAACAATGGACATACTCTGGCTACCTCTTCAACAACTCCGGTAGGTCACTCGATCATCTAGTGCAGCTAGCGAACAGTACTAGAACAGGTTCTATACCTTTAAACTCGATAGTATTAGGAGGGTTTTTCTTGTAATGACCCTCTAGGTCATTTCCTCAATTTGCATATACATACGGCATTTCAAGCCTTCCCACAATGGCCACAGGCCTTATGACTTGCTAGAATTATTGGTTTGATTATCAGACAATTTTTTTAGATTATTGGAGTATTTTTCTATTTTAGAGCTTCTGTTGTTTAGGATTTGGTATCACACCAAAACTCCTAGTAAATGACCTTGGATGAGAATTTTGATAGTGTCATTAGCTTTGAGATATTTATTTTAAGATAGAGAGACCTTGGTTAAGATATCGAGGCTTTCAGACTTATTTTAGGCTATTGGACAAATTATATGAAAAATGGAGCAATAGGTCTGGGCAACATTTAGTTGAAATAATCTCGGATGAAAGTTTTGATGGTTTCATTGATCCAACACAACGAATTTTGTATGGTGTCATAGTTTGTTTCCATGAATAGGCTTTCAAATAAATTTTGAGCACAGATCAAAGTCTATTTTAGACTTAGTGAAAAATAGGTATATATGCGACTACTTAAGCACTCAAGGAGCCGCTTTAGAGGCATGTGTTTTAGCAACATGCACTTTAGAGGTGTGCACTTTAGCATACCATGAGCCACTTAAGTATCCACAGGCAGTTGGTTAGGGTGCTTTGTAGCAAGGGGGCCGCTTTAGTGATACCTACACCAAACTACCACACTGCTAAAGCGCTCGAGATGTCGCTGTAGTGGTAAATGCTTTAGCGCCAAGGTGTCCACTTTAGTAGCACCTGGAGGGTTTTTATTCCCTTTTCCCCACCCAATTTTCAACCATTCCTTCCACTATTTTCACTTAAAATTAAGAGCTCAAAGAGAGGAAAAAGGGGGAAATCATCCATCGAAGCTAAGATAAGTTAGCCTAACACTCCTTGGTTATTTTCCATTACTTCTCCCAATAAATTACATCTTATTTAATGATAAAATCGTAGATTTACCTCTTAAAATTCCTAAACTTGAAGTGTTAATTTGAGACCTTATTTGTGCTCCATTTGTGTGCAACTTTTGAGCACACATTCCTTGTCCTTCAAGGGACCTCATGACGAATTCAATTTTGAATCCCATTTGTAGTCCTCGCGGGCTCGTTCTTGACCAAAATTTTAATCCAACCCATATATGAATATGGGTTTCTTTTACTCCTTATGACATGTAAATTACAATTTCATTATGTGGCAATATTTTGGGATTGTAGAGTAAAAATAGATAATTTATGGGCAATTCAATAATTTTTAAGCCCAGATCGACGTAGGCTTCTATCTACTCTTTTTTATGAGATAGTGTATTATGTATGTTGTATGTTAGATTGAGATGTTAGGATGTGATATTGGGTAGTGGTGACTTAGCTTAAAATGTGAGTTCGGGAATTAGAAGGGCCAATCGAAATGAAATACAGATTATGCTTCTAGGATCCTATTACCCTAGGTTGCTAGCATGTTAGACATAGTTGAGGATAATAACCCTTTAGTATAAGGTTTACTACTTCATAAGGTGGATTATGATGTCCTCCCAGATGATGATATGGTTATGTCAGTTATATATATTAGTACCAAGGTCGTAATTATGATATTAGTTGAATTTCGAGTGAGTGATTCATCCTTGTAAAGGACGTGGTTTAGTTTATTGACCTTTAGACACTTGTAGTTGTATTGTTTCAATGTTGGTGATGGAGTTGCATAGATTAGGTACATTCATGTTCACTTAATAGTACGATTCCAACTAAAAATAGGGTTTTACTACTATTTTCATAGAAAGGGATTTATTTCTTTTGACTTTTAAAATAGATCCTTTCATAAATGGGTATTGTACCACCTTAATTAATTAGTTATGAGACTAAAATAATGTTTTAGAGATTTGACCAAGATTGATTTTGTTCGACGAGTTTACTACTATTATTTACTTCAGTCGAGATAGATTCCAGCCTTTTTTACACTTTTATGATGATTTAGTCTCAGAGTTTACCTCGGGAAATAAATTTACAAACTTACATTCTTTTAGACCAATTTGAGATGTTGGACAGAGTAGAGCGATAATGATGATGATGATTGTTGGAATACTAGATTGGGACTAGGTTGGTGTATATGGGTAATGTCGAACCCCCTAGGGGCCTCTTCATACACTAGTCATTATGTCGAAGAAGAGAGGTCGTTGTAGATCCTGCCTCTATGACCCATCGAGATGGAGGATATGTATACACTAGTTTCTGTTATGTCACTTGGATCGGTTATGGCAGTATGGATTTTACTTTGCATTCACTCACGCATGCGCATTGTCTATCACTAGTATACCCTATATTTATTAGTCTTATAGGGGATTAAATAGGTATAGGTGATGAGTATGTCTTGTTGTGTGTTATGTGTTGATTTGACATTCTGAGTTATGGGGCCGAATTTAGGTGTTGTTGGTTCGGACTAGCCAATTACTGTATTATTGTTATTATGGTTGGTTAGTGGAAGGTTGATTATTGGTCTAGTACTAAGATTTGAGGTATGCTTTTGATTCCCTTCTTTTATGGTTATTGTATTATAGGTAATTATCTCATGTTTAGAAGTATGGATTATGGATCCTAATTATGTTGCCACTTGTCCCTACTATGATTAACAAACCTTAAGATGCTAGCATGACTACTTTAGGTTGTGCACTTGAGTTAGTCTGATATACGTATATGTATATATATATATATAGCTATGGTATTACCATATATCCCTCTTTTCCTTCATTTATTTGAGTCATATATTCATTCCTTGGCCTTGTATACTACTATAGATCATTCTTCTACTCTTTATTTGTATAATGGAGAGTGATATATGGTATAGTTCTTAGGTTCCTGAGTATGGCTAGAGTAAGACAGTACATCCCTATTGCCTTCTTAGCTTATTATGTTAGTTTCCTGGATATTTTGTTGTAGTTATATTACTTTTTGTATGGTATTTATATTTGCATTATCTTTGGAGCTTAGTCGGCAGTTGCCTACTGAGTACCACGTGTTTGGTACTCACACAACACTTCTGCAGTCTATGGATCATAGTATGGGTTCTCGTTATTATTGCATGCGTTATGTGGAGTAGCTATGGTTAGCTATGGTTCGGAGACTTAGCGTGAGCTCCTGGGTTTGAAGTATTACTATTCTCCCCCTTATGTACTAGACTAATCTCTATGTTGTATTCAACTATGGGTTGTACTTCTATATTGATTAGTACTTCATCTTGTAGCCTCATTATTGTATTACAAGATTTTGTATTGATCCCACTAGTTTTTGAATTGTCTTATATATATATATATAATATTTGTCATTTATTTCATTTATTTCGAATTTTCCCTGTCTTTCAATTGTGTCATTATAGTGTGGACAATTTGCATCATATATTATTCCATATTATGTTATATTGTGTTTGATGAGCAATGTTTCATAGATAGCCAGATTTAGTATAAAAATTCACCTAAGGGATCCCATGTTTTTTCACACTAACTTTCTCCAAGATACCTATTGATTGGTTCTTATAAGTTGCTTATATAGTTTTTTGAATAGAAAGGTTTGTCATCAGATTCATGTTCTAGAGATATTTGAGGGGTAATTTTTCTATTAATCAAGTTTATGCATGTGTTAAAATCCTTTGTACTACTAATACATAGAAAAGGGTGGTAATAGTAATACATATCTCAATACACAATAACACTGCATTAGTTATACATAGGCTAAAAATATATACTAAAAAGGGTAATAGTGCATTATTTTTTCTAATACACTCTACCAAACAATCACTTACATACATGAATTAACTTAAACTTATATGTATCATAAAAAGCATATTACTTAGATACATGAAAATTTTCATGTATCTGTGAATCTGAGTATCATAATTTCATAAATTTGTGTACCAGATTTCATAAATTCATGTATATTTTCATGTAAACGAGTTTCATAATTTCATGTGTTAGTGAATTTGTGATTAGCGAAAATAGTGAATGGTTTCATAAGGAAGAAAGAACCTTTTAACTTTTTGTCTAACTTAAATATTTCCATGATCAAACCATTTATTATTCTTTTCTTTTCCATCTGCCACCCTCCAACTCCAGCAAAACCACCATAAAACTTACCAACCACCACCACCAAAAACTATAACACCCCATACTTTCAAGCTAGAATTTGAACAAGTCCTTCATACGTGTATAGACCCTAAACCCAATTATTACTGTTTTGATATAAGTGTGAAGATCCATTCTTTAGTATGGGACCATATTTTGAAATGAAATGAGGTCATACAAATCTCCTATCTCAAAGTTAATTTAAGAACTTTCCTACCAATTGAGCTTTAGTAGACATTCTTACATTGGGTCAACGTCCAACTACCATAAATCCTAGAATACGATGCGTTAGGTGGCCTACAATGTCTAAATTAAAGATTTTTGAGTCTTCTTTCCAATGCCTCAAATCATTTGTGATGGGCTATAGAAATATAACACTTTCGATGCGTAAAACAAAGAAAATATGCAGGTTTCTGAGGTTATTTTGTTAGATATGATGCTTTTTAGGTATGTTTTGTAGGAAACATGTTTTGTATGCTAAGTTCGTGAATAGGGGTAAAAAAGGTATTTTTAGCCACTTTTTGGAGCAATTATGGATGTACAGGACACTTTCTAGCTTGTTCGTGATCATAGCATGTTTGAAAATCAAAGAAGAGTTGAAATAATGACTCCCGATACTTACTAAGTCAACCTATAGACCGCATGAAGGACCTATGGACTGCAGGTAGGCAAAGCAAGTGCCAAAAGTCTAAAATTTTGAGAACTGGACTTGCGGGATTTTTGTTCCAGCAACCTGCGCCCTGTACCTGCGCCCTGTGTCAAGACCGTAGGCAAAGCAAGAAAGTAGGGCAAGTGAGATTGTTGATCTGAACCAATACCCATGGCATGCATTGCTTTTATCTTTATTATAGTAGATTTCTTAATGGGTGCACATGTTAGGATCCCGCCTAGATATTTCTACTTACTCCAAAAGAGGAGTAGTGACTAAGAAAAGATAAAGACAATAGTAATTTGGAGTTTAGCTATCGATCCACGCTTCTAGGTTCTATCTTAGTAAAATGGTTAGATTTTATCTAATGACTAGATACTTAAACGACAATAGTCAACCAGGACCAAGATAACGGTTAGTAAGGCGACATCCTGAGACTCAAAAGGCAACGGGTGAAATCCTTCTACTTGTCTAAAAGACTGTAGAAGGCACACAACTTAGCGATTCTACATGCAAGGTATTGGGTTGGTTCAACAACACACGATAAACCTACTAAGTTAAAAATATAGGGGGAACACAATCCTAGTGTTCTCCTATGACTTATTACAATTAACATTAATATAGTTACTTGCTCAAGATTACTGCATAAAAAACCCCCCATTTACTTTTCTTATTCTACCCATTGACTACAAATGTTGAGATCTGCAAAACCACATGTTCCTTTGGGATTCGAGCTAACCTTTGTTGGGTTACTATATTTTGACAGCGACCGTATCATTATCTATTAGGAGGTACTTATTTGGATGTCATCAAAATTTTGGCATCATTACCGGGGACCACATTATTGATTTATGATTTGAAGTTGTTGTATTTTTTGGGATATATTTTTACTTTTGTTCATAGTTGGGTATACTCTGGTGCATGCCTAGCATACAGAGCAGAGTTAATTCCTTAATTCCCATGCATTCAAATCCAGAGAGGATCCTACAAACACCTAGTTGGATGTCTGACCAGAAAAGAGATGAACCTCCTAAATGGGTTCATGATGTTGTACATCCCCTCCTCTAGAAGGAGTACAGGATATTATTGATAGTTAGATTGGTGAACTGTTAGCTCAAGATAAAGCCGAGAGGAGGGAAACAAAAGAAGCTCAATGGGTAGATAGGGAGGCAGAGCTAGCTGATCAGAGACAAACAGCAAACCATCGAGCAGTACTCGGTGGAACCCAGAATAAAGCTAGAGGTGCCTATGTTCAAGTAATCCCAACTTATCAATATGTGCATCCATATATATATAATAAAGAATACTTGGGATACATTGAATCGGCAAAGGCTGGAGCCATAGTTCCTCTTGTTTTAACCCCAGGCATCAAGTTTGACATTATGAATGCAATGATGCAGCTTCTAAATCTGAAGAGTGTATTTGCAAGTCTGCCTATAGATAATACAAACTTGCACCTTGCCAATTTCATTGGGATTTGCAGTTCTTATAATAATCTAAGGGTGAATCAGAAAGCACTTAGACTGAGGCTTTTCCCCTTCCCACTTACAAGAAAAACTTCTTTATGGTTTAGGGGAACTGCCAAGAGACTCTATCACTACATAGAATGAGTTGCACAGGATATTCTTGAATAGGTTCTTTCCACTATCCTGGATGTTGTAGCTTAAGGACGAGATTTCTAATTTTGGGCAACTGCAATAAGAGTCTATGTATGAGGCATGATTCAGGTTCAAGAAAAAGCTGAGTACGGTGCCCAACCATCGGTTTTCAGGGACAAGGTTACCGGGGATATTCTATAGAGGACTGACCATCAGGTCTAGAGCCATGGCAGATACCTTATCTGGAGGAGCTTTTATGAGACTATGCTGAGAGGAAAAGTTGAAGATCTTAGACCATATTTCACTCACCAACTTAGGGTGGAAAACTTTGGAGGCTGAGAGGGAATTTGGAACTTATGCTATTGGTGCCTCCTACAAAAAAAAGTATCTTTTCGAGAAAGTGAATGTAGTTGTAGCACAGAGGTCAACTTCTAAATGCACGAGTCAGAATTAGAAGAGAAAGCAAATTATCTAGCTTGTTAGATAGAGGGTTTCCGAGCCCAAAGGAAAGAAAACTAAGGTACAAACTACTATTATAGATACAGAGACCTTAGTAGAGAGTGAGATAATGATGAGATAAAGAAGGATAACTACAGAGAGAAGAGAGATAGGAACATTCCACTTAGCAGATGATATGAAGAATCTAGAATGGAAGAGATGCTGGCTAAGTAGGTGAAGGTCCGGGAAAATCAAGAGATCAGCCTTAAGAAGATTAAGGCCGACATATTGGGATTGACCCAGAAGGTCAAGTCACACTTTACTTATATCAAGCAGTTGGAGCACCAGTTCGGGCAGATATCAGCAACTCTGAACCAGAGGCAGCCAGGTACCCTTCCGAGCAACAAGTGAAAATTTTAAAAATGATGGCCATGTACTTGTTATTACCATGGGGAGTGGATCACTACTATAGATCCCTCACAACCTAATGTAGAAGCTATTGATAATGAGATACCTATTATTGAGTTCGAGAATGAAATAGGTAATAATGGTAAAGCTACTAAAGACAAAGGTAAGAGTTAGGTCACTAGGCCAAAAATCAAACAAATTCTAAGACCATCCTTACCTTATCCTCAGAGATTGAGCTAAAAGAAAGAAGAAGGTAATTTTATGAAATTCGTTGAGATTAAACATACCTCTTCTTGAGGCATTAGAGAAGATGCCTGGATACGTCAGGTTCATAAAAGAATTGGTCATAAGAAAGAAAGGAGTGACAATTAAGGATATTAATGGTGGGCACCATTATAGTGTTGTCACGATTGGGTCTTTAGCATAGAAAAAGGGGCGATCCTGGATCATTTTCTATACCATGCACTATAGGTTCATCCCAATTTTCCAGAGCCTTGTGTTATTCAGAAGCCAGCATTAATTTGATGCCGCTAGCCATATTCAAAAAATTGGGCTTGAACCCTTCAAAATTGACTTTGATGCGATTGCTGATGGTTGACCGCACAGTGGAAAAGCTTGTGAAAATCTTATTTAATATGATCGTCAGGTGGATAACATCATTTTTCCAGCTAACTTTGTCATGCTGGACTGTGAGGTTGACACCCAGATGCCCATTATATTAGGAAGACCATTCATGGCCCCAGGTAAAACTATGGTGACATCGAGAAAGATGAGCTAAAATTCTGAGTCAACCGTGAGGAGGCCACATTAAACATTCGAAAGTCAATGAAATATCCAACCTACATAAGGGTAGTGTCAGTGATAAATTATATTGAGTACCTTGGAGGATACTTTTATGGGTATCTTGATGAACTCTGAGTAGTAAAGATACCCGCGTCGTGCCACTACATTAAATCAAGCGTTGCATGGGAGGCAACCCATGGGCTTATTGGTGAAGTCTAAGTAACAATCATAGCCATGTCATGTTGCAACATAAAATAAAGTATTGAATGGGAGGCAACCCACTATTGTTAGTGTTCACATTTTTGTTATTTTTCCATTTTATAGGTTTTTAGCTTTTGAACTTACCTAGAATACGGTAAAAATTGCTACATTCATCAATTTTTAGGTAAGTGGGTTGTGTGATCACCCATCATGGTCACTCCCACACGGTAAGTTGAGTAATAAGATAAAAAGTTAAAATTTTGAGGATGAAAATGGTAAGTTACAGAGTTTGGCAATTAATTTTACTATTAGGACCTAAAACTTAGGCTGCGGGACCATAAGTGGTTGGAAAATATCAAAATTCCAATTCTGAACTGAAGGAAAGTGGGCCAAAATTTTTGGCCCAGCACCTGCTGGTCGCAGGTGGAGACCGCAGGTGCTGGCCGCAGGTTCAAGACGCGGCTAGGTCAAATTTTGGGAACACTTTTTAATTTAAATTTAGGTTCGACCAACACTTATATATGACCTAAAATATCCCCCGCCTATAATTAAAAAACCTTAACCTCATTCTAATCCTCAACACTTTACTTTTTTTCTTTGAATTCAAACTTTCTTGTTAAAACACAAACTAACCCCACACTTTAAAAAAATGCTAGATTGATACTTATTTGAGATACCAACTTGTCCCAACATGCCAAAAACAAATTCCAACTTTGGTTTTGCTTGATTTCTTCATTATTCACTTTTGGTTCATCATAAAAGAGGTAACTTTTTGGGCTACTAATGGTGATGTTTTGATTCATTTTGTTGTTTAAACAAGTTGATATGTGTATTTCATAGCAAAATATATAAAATCTATCATGCTTGTATATAGGATCCTTGAAGTAGCCTAAAATCATAATGTAGGGCCTTGTTTTAAAGAAAAATCTAAAGTTAGGTCCCAACCAAAAGTTGGACTTGAATGAATAAGAGTAATACTATAAGTTGTGCATGTTTGTTTGCTTTAAAAGATATAATTTATGATAGGTGTGTGTACATTGGACTTGTTTGGATTTCAAATAGGTCATAAGGATGTGAAAATTGAGGAAAAATTCAAACTTCATCAATTTTGAGTTTTCTTCAACTTTTGCTATACCTCACTTTTATTGGACAATAACAACTATTTTTTAGGTACATATGGCATCTAAAATGGTGAAAAAGACAAACACTAATACTTTGAGGAGATGGGAAGAGTCTCTCTAGCCGAGTGGTTCAGTAGAGTACCTGAGGAAGCGATGTAGAGATATTACAACTGGAGTGACACGTAGAGTCATAAGAGGACAGACACGTCAGGCTGCTCAGATAGCTACAGCCCAGCCACGGATAAAGTTAATAAGGATATCACCCTCATACACTCCTTCAGCTGATGATAACGAGAAAGAGGAGATAGATTTCAACTCTACTCCACAGGTTGCTTCTTATGACCCTCAGTCTGAAGACGGGCCCCTGGATTCATTCGATGAGATAGAGCAGGAGGAGCTATCCACAGTGCCCCAGTCTGAGGAGGGTGCCATTACTCAGGTACAATAGTCTGAGGTACCCCAGTCTAAAGAGGGTACAAAGTATCCTTCCCATGATGCATCAGTACCATAGAGTCCCGCCCTCTGCACATGCCTTGGATGCACCATGCAAGAAGGGACATCAGAGGTGGTGTATGAAAGGAATGTGGGAGATATATGATATCGACAATCGTGTTTGAGAGGTAGGCAGGCCTACCAGGTTCATATATGAGGAGTACCAAAGTAGCCTAAGGCTAGATCGAGTGTCATAGTTATGGATGGAATTTGATAGATATCAACTAGAATGGATAACTAGGCCACTCGGTTCCTACAGCCCAGCTATGGTGCAGAAATTTTATGCATCCTACAGAACTACAGTGGTTATTCCTATGCCCAGACATCCAGGACTGGTAAGATTTTTGAGGCACCCATACCTTGATCATACACTAGTTAGAGAGGTAAGAGTTTCCATTTTGACAAAGACTATTTGTAGGGTTATCTTTAGCCCAGATTATAACTCATGTGTCTACAGCTGAGTTTGACCACAGACTTAGGGTTGCACATAATCGACATATCATGTGGGAGGTTAAGCATCGATGAGAGAGAGTGAAGTTGACTAAGTAGATAGGGAGTTGACTAATCTGCCCTTCCCTTGCATGATTCAGAGGCTATGTGATGAGTTCGTTGTGCTTGAGATACCGGGTATAGGTGAAAGGGTAGCTGCTAGGTGACTACTCAAACAAAGACTATGAGCGATCTGGCACGTCCAGGCACTTTTAAGAGATTAAAAAAGTATCCAGCAGTACCATAGGACTGTGATATGGGTATTAGTATTGATATGGAGATAGGGGAGTAAAGAGAGGATCTAGACTTTAGTACGCAGGGTGAGAGAACACCAGCTACTTCTTCTTCAGCCCCAACTTTGACCTCAGAGACAGTGGGTATATATTTAGAGCCTATTCGCTCATCTATTATAGCTCCTACTTTGGGTATGATAACTACATCTAGTGAGTTTTTGCAGAGATTACTGGATGGCCAGAGGGCCACCGATGCTAGGGTGAGGGTCATTAAGACCAAGATGACTACCTTCTACGATCAGATAATATCAAAGTTTAGGACTAGATTTAAGAATGCATAAGCTAGATGGAAGGCCGCATTAAGTGTTACACTGTCTGGACTATGTGCAAATTTATAGACACGGCTCAATAAGTTTGAGAGATAGGTTATAGCCTAATATATAAAGACAGCTGCACCAGATCTAGCCCAGATAATAGAAGAGTTTGATGTATTACGAGCAGATGTATGCTCTCTCACAAAGAGCTTTGTTACAGAAAATCCCTTAATTATACCTAGGTGGTCCAGATATCATCTCCGTATGCACCGAGATAGTTTGATTTCTTCACGAAGGTGTTGAGAAAGTCTCAATAGTTGGGGCCAAAAGAGGCCATATAGACGATTTGCAGGACCATGATTTAACATATAACCAGGCCATTAAAAAGGCTAGGCATGATTCGATGAAGTCTGCATTTGTCGATAGGTATAGGTGTGCCTCTATAGCAGCGAGTGCAGCATCTAGTAGTGCACTACCACCACCACTGTGTCTGTCAGCTGATATGTTCCCATATGGGGATGCTTAAGATTTGGGCACCTAGTGCATCCCAAGTATGTTCTCACTTCCCTCTATTTTACTTTATTTAGCGCATATAGTGCATAGTTTTTAGTTGGGGGTGGGCATATCATGCCGCTGTGGGTTTTTGTTGCCCTACTTCTTCTTCCGTCGATCACGATATGATTGTAGAACTGACATATCTAGGATAATTTTGTGTCGTATTGTCTTTTCTTTCTGTGTAATTAGGATATTTTAAAGTATTTAGGGTAGTAGTCATGTTTTGACTAATTTTTGATACGCCTCCAAAATTTTGTGTTCTAGAACTGTATAAATGTATATATATGTGACTATTGTGGATCGTGTTATTGCATTAGAATTAGGGACATGATAATCATTGCTAACAACTGCATAAAACGGATAGGTAGTATCTTGTGATATAACTTTATGCCATGTGTATGTGAGATGCTACCTAGTTCTCTTCGTGTGTTGAATTCAGAACTTGTTCGGATAGTCTTGTCTAGATTATAGGACAGTTGGTTAGGAAAGGATCATAGGTCATTTTTTATATTAGTCCACTTTTAGCCTACATGACCTTCCATGTGTGAATTATATCACTTGATCCCGATTTTGAGATACACCTTTCACCTTCTTATTTATATTACATTGAACCTATTTTGGCCCTGGTCCTTCTTGGACATTGTGTACCTCAACTCAGGCAAAATGCCTTAGTTAAGGATGGCTATCATAGGGGTATGTAATGTAAAGTGGGTGTAAAGAAGGGTAAAATAAAAGAAAAAGTTAGTAGGGGTGGGTGTGGTAGAAAAAGAAAAGAAAAATATTGAAAAAAATTGAAAAGAAAGAATAAAAGACCACACCCAACCTGAATGCACAATAAAGAATAAAAAGGGAGAAATAAGGGTGGAGTAAAAAAAAATTGGCTAGTAGGTGAGACCCCAAAGTTAGTGTAGTGCCAAGGAGGTTTAGTTCGCTTGATGCTTTCATATGTACCAAACCAGCCCCCAAGCCTTCATTACAAGCAGAGAAAAGTCCTATAGTGATCCTAACTTGACTATCTGAATGCTAAGGTAAAGAAAATAAGGGAAAGCCTGTGGTATTTGACAAACATTGATTGGAACTTCTTTTTGAGTGTGTCTCATGACCGTACCTGCATTGACATGAATTATTTTATATGAGTAAGTGGGATATTTTTTTTGTGAGCGCACTTGAGTCATATTTCTAGCTATTTGCTTATTTTGGGTAGTGTAACTTGTAAATACGAGTGGCTATCTATTGCTAATGTAATTGCCATACCTTTATCCCATTGTGTCACATTATTGTACTTCATGTTAATAAACAGTTGGTTTTGAAAAGTAAGATCGAAAGGGGATGTTGTATTTTGAGTTTAAGTGTTGACGGACTGCCTAGAATAGCTTACACTCTCCTAGTTAAGCATCATTTTTATTTTTGTTGCATTTTGTTGTATAAGGACATGCAAACGTTCTAAGTTGAGGGTGTTGATATGCTATAGAAATATAGAACTTTCATCACTTAAAATGAGGAAAATATGCAGGTTTCTGAGGTTATTTTGTTAGATATGATGCTTTTTGGGTATGTTTTGCAAGAAACCATGTTTTGGATGCTATGTTCATGAAAAGGGTAAAAAAGGTATTTTGGCCACTTTTTGGAGAAATTATGGATGTTCGGGACACTTTCTGGCTTATTCGTGATCAAAGCATGTTTGAGAATAGAAGAAGAGTTGGAAAGATGACTCCCGGTACTTACTAAGTCAACCTATGGACCGCATGAAGGACCTATGGTAGGAAAACCAAGTGCCAGAAGTCCAATATCCCAAAAGCTAAACTTGCAGGATTTTTGTTCCCACTACCTGCACTCTGAACTTGTGCCCAGTGTCAAGACTGCAGGTACTACCTGTGCCCAGGGCCAGACTGCTGGTACAGACCAAATGTACCCACCAACCTGATTTTCTCCTATTTTATTCAGACTTTGGTTTTAGGGTTTTCTCATGTACTATAAATACCCCTGATGTACTTTTTAATAGGAATTATGCACTTTTGATATTCATAAACATATTTTGATTCCAGGATCTGATTTTGATCTTGGGATTCTCTTGTATTGACTTTAGTTAATTAATTCAGTTATGGGTGTGGGTTTTTCTACTTCTTATCATTGTGATTTCATCTATGCTTTAGATTATCAATGTTATTGATTTCTTCACATGTATGAGCTACTAAAACCCATAGCTAGGGTTGTGGAAACCCTAGCGGATTGACGAAGTAGGAAAAGTGTGAATGTTGATGTAAACCAATACCCATGGCATGCATTGCTTTATCTTCATTGTAATAGATTTATTAATGGGTGCACACATTAGGATCCCGCCTAGATATTGCTACCTACTGTAAAAGAGGAGTAGTGACTAGGAAAAACTAAAGAAAATAGTAATTTGGAGTTTAGCTGTCGATCTGCGCTTCTAGGTTCTATCTTAGTAAAATGGTTAGATTTCATCTAATATCTAGAGACTCAAAAGGTAATAGTTAACTGGAATCAAGATAAGGGTTAGTAAGGTGACATACTGAGACTCAAAAGGTAACGGGTGAAATCTAGTAAGGTGACATACTGAGACTCAAAAGGTAACGGGTGAAATCCTTCTACTCATCCAAAAGACTGTAGAAGGTACATAACTTATCGATTCTTTATGCAAGGTATTGGGTTGGTTCAACAACGTACGATAAGCCTACTGAGTAGACAAGCCGGGGGAACACAATCCCAGTATTCTCCTATGATTGATTAATATCGACGTCAATATAGTTACTTGCTCGAGATTAATATACAAAAGAGCCCACTGACTTTTCTTGTTCTGCCCATTGACTACAACTGCTGAGATCTACATAGCCATGGGTTTCCTTGGGATTTGACCCCAACCTTTGTTAGGTTACTATATTTTGACAATGATTGTATCATTATCTAATAGGAGGTGTAGTTTGGACGTCATCAGTTTCTAAAAACAAGTTTGGAGTAAAAATTATGGGTGTTTAGTGAGACATGGTTCAAGCTACACGATAGGCCATGTGAGGCATGACTATGTGCCATGCATGGTCCTATGATGCACTCCCTTCCCAGATGAAAATATTTTGATGTTCTCCTATTAAATCAATGGCAAACTAGTCCTTTCACCATATGTAACTTCTCTAACTCATTTTAAAACCCCAAAGACGTCCTAACCTAAGTTATTCATCTGCAAATCCCTAATTCCTTTTCTCTCTCAAAACCCCAAACTCTCAATCCTAAAGTTTCAAGAAAGGTAAAAATTAAAGTTTTCTCTCAATATTTTCTCACCAAATTGTCAGCAAGGATATATGGGATAAAACCAAGTCAAGAAAGTCTTCTTATCGATTTCAAGGCTACAGATTCAAGTTTTTCTCATATTTCTTCTTTAAAAAGGCATGTTGAACAATCCCTACTTCAACTGGTTTTATTAAATGTGAATTTAATTATTATTTATGTATATTTGATAGATGTTTTGAAGCTAGGGTTAAGGATTTTGTCTTCAAAAGCTTGCTATAAAATTTCTCTTCTTTATAAATGGATGATAAAATCTTTACTTGGGATTTTTAGAGTAAAATGGCTATTCGAAAATGATGAATATTAATGTTATGAAATTTGAATGTAAAATGGATGAATAGTAAAGCTGTCAATTTTAAGTCTCTTCAAATCTTTGAGTTGCATAAGAAATATAAATGTTTTTTTGTCCTATAAACTAATGAATGTGTTGAACCTTATGACTATGTTTAAAGACTAATGGAAATTTAGTATTGATTATGTTTATGATTTTGAACGATGGAGTTAAGAGTCAATAATGTTTGAAGATAATGACTTTGACATAATATAAATGACTTGCAAGTCTTTGTATGACATTACCAAAATGTAAATGTTGTAGGGGAAGACTTAGGAATAAATGTTCATGAAAAATATTTTAATTAGGCTTAAAGTGGATGATGTAGTTCACTAAAAAGGTGCAAGTCCTAGTGAACAATGCTTAAAACCTATGCTTTGCCAATATAGGGGTGGTTTGCTCCCTAATGGGACAACCTTATTCACATTTCCTCTAGTAGGATAGTTGTCACGACCCAAAATCCAAGGGTCATGATGGCACTTGTCACAGCAAACCTGGACGAGTAAGCCTATCACCTAAACAGATACACAAAGAGGAAAAACCTGAAATACCCCCAGAGTAAGGCTTCTAGAACGAAGTCGAGCCATAAAAGTATGATAAATGCGAAAAAATAAAATCAACAACACAACCATAACCCCCCAAAACCTGATGTCAACAGAATAAGAATGTATCTAATACAACTCGATTCCAAATGAAATACATAATAAAATCCAATAAATACAACTTTTTCTCTAAAAACTAGTAAAGACATAGTCTAATGATAGAGAAAATAGCATAAGACATTCGGACGCCTGAAAATCATCCATTACCTTGAACACTCTAACAATCGCTCAAGTCAAGCAATATAGGGTGCACCCAAACCTAAATTTGCACCAGAAGGGTACAGTAAGAGTGAGTACGGTCCACTTGTACTCAATAGGTATCAAAGGTTGACCGAGAAAAGTAGAAAATAAGACATACAAAATACACACTAAGGGAATGTCACTTGCAATCAAAAAATATCCCACAATGATAGTCCACACCACTTGCACTAACTGTTTTAGTATATCACATATATTGCAACAAACACAGAAAAGACAACAATTGTACATCATACCATATACAAGTAGGACAAGGAAAGGCAATATACATACAAGATCATTGAGTACAAGTATAAGAAGATAGAACAATTAGATAGGTAATAAGTCGAAGTAGAAGTATAATCACATCACAACCATAATGAAGTAAACACAATAAGAATGATGATGACGATGATGCACGAGATTGTCTCACAACCTCCGTATACACCTACAGAGGCAAGCCTTCCAATGTAGGACCCATGGGGGGTTTGTCAACCCGTATACAATTCATATATCCATATCTTTTCTCGTCATATCCCTCGGGGAGGGTTTTATAAAATGTCACAAAATCTTCTTCGCAGCCCATCCCTTGGGAAAGATTTTAAAAAGGTGTTGCCAGTGCTTCTCAAATGTTGCCATAGTGGTACCAATGTTTCATGAATAAGTATGATATGAGGATGTAATGGTTATAACCAATCACAATTAGTATTTCCATAACCAACAACATGATGTATATCCACAACCATCCACAATGATATATTTCCATAGCCATCCACAATGATATATTCCACAACCACATAAGTCAATATCCACTTATTATTTACACCATCCATGAAATTCCAAATGATTCATATGGCAAATAAAGTATGAATATAATACAATACACCAATGATACCACAATAGGCATTCCAACAATAAACTGCAACTATTCACATGTATTTCAGGTTATTAACATCACATAGGACCCCATACAGTCACACATATCACATAATATCTCAAAACTAATAATTATACCACATATGGGAAAAGGCATCGTTTCCACCCCAAACTGTACAAAAAAAGTCGAAGCCACACCTAAACTATACTAGTGACCTATTACATACCAAAACTATAAAAAGTGATATTTTTACCCCTAGATCTGACGTGGAAAAAACATAATTATTTAAATAAAATATACCACATCTGGTAGTAAAATTAAAGCAAAAAAAAATCCTCCCCCACCCCCAGACCACCTTCTTTTCATCACCCCCACCCCCAAACCATCTTATTCTTCATCACCCCCACCCCCAAACCATCTTCTTCTTCATCACCCCCACCTTCAAACTCCAATCCCACTCTAACCAACACAACTTTTTCATCACCCCATGCTCAAATAACATAATTTCTTCACAGCCCATCCTCCACATTCATCGAATCAATATAAATTTCACAATGAACAAAATCAAATTGTATTTGATTTTAAATGGGCAAAATCAAATTTTATAAAAAAAATACAAAATATAAAATCAGAATCCATATTTAATTTGTTATTTTCAATTTGTCGGCATTCCGACAAACTCAAACAGTGATGAATATCAAAGGATGGATCTAGAATTCTGTAGCAAGGACATTTTCTAGTAAGTTCTCATCGAAAAAATCAGATTCACCATCTTCTTTCCCCTCTATGTCTATTAATTATTAATCCATCCAAAAATAGAGCTTGCCACCATATTATTGTAATACTTCGAAAAAATTTTTGTCAAAATTTTATGCGTAAACGTATTGGATCCTATCTTTGAGAATGATTTATAATTTTTTTGTGTGTCATTTATTGAATTTCGACCCACCATTTCTTAGAGCATTGAATAAGCTTTCCAACGATATGAGGATCACCCAAAACGGACACTCGAGCGATGAGTTACGATCATTCCAATCAAACTACAACCATTCCAACCGAACTGTGAACAGTAAAATATGCAGGAAAAAAAAATACTGTAGCCTAGTGAATTGGGGGAATTGGGGGTTAGGGTTAGGGTTTTGAATTGGGGGAAATTAATTGGAGGCTTTGATTCTAGAATTCCTTCCGCCAATCTTTTCCGGCTATAAAATCTAAGGTATGCAAGTGTTTATCTATGGGCTCCTTTCGTCCATAGTACCCACAAATCCTTTTTCAAAGGCTCAAGATACATGTGTGTATATATATATATGATTATACTTTCTAAATTTTCATTGTGTATGTGTGTAGTATTCACATGATGGTTCAGATATATATGTGGGATGATTATGCGTGTTGGTTGAAGTATATGTGTGAAGTATTTGTGTAATGGTTGGTGATTATGTTGTTGAAGTTGATGATATCCAAGAACGGATCTTTGTATATTTGTGGAAACTATGGTGGTGTGTGATGTATAAATATATGAAATGGGTGATTGAATACTTGTAATCTTGATGAATCCACCTATGCCTAAGAAGTGCATGTAAGGTGTTTGTGAAAATACCTAAGAGACTAGAGATTTTGTTTTTATAAAATAATAGGTCCAAAATTAATTGATTATGAATATATGATGATTTAAATTGTTAAGCCTTAATTTATACTATTATTCCATTACTTCCATGTTATGACTTGATAATTGTTATTGCAAATTATATATCCCTACTAATGATTGATATGTCAAATATTTTCTAAATGTGAGTTGGATTGTGAATTGAGAAATGTGGATGTTGAAGTTGATGGATGATGGTCTTGTGGTGCATGAAATTGAGCATTAAACCTATGCCCTAAATGGTGCATGTAAGGTGATTTCTAAAATGCCTATGTGAAGAAGAATTAAGTATTTGACATGTTTGTTATCCAAATTATGATTTCATGCCATATCCATATGCTTAACTTATGTTTACCGTTGACAAAATATTTAAGAGAATAGGAAACTATGCATTGTGGTTCATTAGGTCTTAAAAGATAAATTCATGTTTTGTTCCTATGGATAGTTGATTTTCTTGAATTTGTGGTGCGTTGTGGGTGTATGATGAAAAGCCATGATGAATTATTGAGTTAACTATGATGTTTGTGCGTAGTATTTGCTGTGGACCCAAAGCATACTCCCCACGTGTTCGATTGGATGCTTATATAAAGAAATGAGGCCATTTGATTTTCTAAGTGTGAAGTCCTCAATTATGTGTTGTGTATGATGGCCTACGGGCATGTTGTGTATGAGTTATCTATCTTGTGTTACTTTATGCTATTATGTGCTGGGGGTACGTATGCCCAAAATAGTCTGCTGGTCTAGAGCCGAGTCAGTTTCATAGTAATCTCAATCGAGTAATGAACAATGAACTCCCGGTTAGTTTTAAAACTTGGAGAAAACTCAGTAATCTCAGAAATCATTCTTTATCGAATAATCAGGCCATAAGCTCTGAAATCTTACATATCAATTCACTCCATTACAGACCTCTGTATATTTTGTGAGATAGTAAGCTTATCTTAAAAGTAAGTGGCATTTAGAAATACTCCATTAGAGAACGGAATCAAGCAAACTCTATCATATTGATAAAGTATCATAATGTGAGAACAGATTCAGTTCAGTTGAGTATAGTTAAGAACCGATTAAATGCCTTTCAGTTGGGAGTAGGATTAAGCACCGAGCGAGCTAAGGATGGGAGCATTCCTGTGAGTAGAGGGTATGATTCCTGGTAGTAATCCTTATGCTCCAAAACTACATTGCCAGCGTAGGTTGAGACATCTATCCTGCGAGTAGAGGGTTAGATGAGGTGGTTGTCCTGCGAGTAGAGGGTTCCACCATTCTCGTTTGAGGTCCTGATAGTAGAGGGTCCTATGTACTGGTGGCGCGGTATTGACACCCTTTCAGTTGGGGTACAGGTTGGATCCCCCTTGTGGTAAGTGGGGCATGTCAGTTAAATGATCACTCCCACAGTTTCAGTAATAGTCTTAGAAAAGAACTCAGTTAATGTGCAGAAGTTGAGGCTGTCAGATACAGGCCTCCCAGTATTACTATCATTATCATTGAGTAGAGAAACTTTCTACGAGATGAGGGTTACTCTCGAACTTATTGATCCATTATCATTATCATTGAGTATAGAGACTTCCTACTGGATGAGGGTTGATCTCAGATTTAGTTGTTCAGTGTTCCAGAGTTGGTGAATTTGAATATCAAATATCAGTAATATCAGTTATTCGATTTCTCGGTATGGATAAGTACAGATGTCAGCTCTAGTAGCTTCAGATACTCAGTATCTTATTGTCAGTATTATTATTTTTGGGTGTCAGCATTCAAAATGTAACATTCGGTGTCATGATGATTTCAGTTGTACTTTATACATCCATGTGTGTATTGTTGATCAGGCATGTTTCAAAATTGGTAACTGCAGAGTTTTTATATATGTTTATTCCAACGAATACATATTATTCAGATTGTTATGTTTATGCATAAGCCTTATATTTTACCTTACCCTATCCTTGCATACTCGGTACATTCTTTGTACTAACGCATTCGCGCTATGGTGTTTTCCCCACCCTAGGTTCAGAAAAGCGAGATTCAGAGTATATTTAGCTGTCAGATCTTGTATAGTAGAAGTGGGTGCAGTAGTAAGACCTCATCATCCGAGGATATTGTTATTACAGTATTTGATTTTAGTATACGGAGTTAGTTGGGGGAATTGTCCCTTCAACTCCACAGTTTAGGCAGTGTAGAGGCTTTTCAGACAGATGTATTAGTGGGTGGTTTAAAGTATTGTATATTTCTAGATGTTTGAACTTTATGGCAAGTGTTAGCCAGTTTTCACATGTATTTTATTATATTATGTAGTGAACAGGTACAGATATCATAAAAAGGGTTAGTTTGTGGTTCTTCGGGATCATAAGCACCGTGTGGCATTCCGGTTCTTGGGAATCGAGGTGTTACAAACTTGGTATCAGAGCCTAAGGTTCAACAGTGTCCTAGGGAGTCTGAAAAGCCACATCTAGCAGAGTGTTGTACAAGAGTGTGTTGCGCGCCATATTCATGTACGGGAGGCTATGGGATGTTTAGAAGAGTTTTCGTTCGTTCATGATCCAGAACGTGCTATAGCAAGATTTTCCAAGAGAGTTATGTAGACTCTTGTAATGATCTACTTATGTCAGATTTATCTTACTCATAAGGTAACAGAAGTAGTGAAGCTAAAGTCTTTCAAATAGAACTTTCTCTGACGGTCCCCACAGATAGTTTTGGGACAGTGTTCTCTAAAGTGAGCAGAGTATGCCTTATGGGGTTAGCTGTTTATATGGTGAATGAATAGGCTTGAAATTATATATGTGAGAATCTAAGTGTGGAAGTTGGGAATTATATGTGTTGATTGATAGAGATATAGCTGCGATTCTCATGGTGTGGAGAAGTATAAGTTTAAGAGATGTGATATTTGAGGCTAGAATGAGAATAGTATGTTTATTAAATATTTATGGATATTCGTGTTATGTTTTAGAAGCTAAGGTTGAATCTTTGAAGAATGTAAGTTTGTGGACTCCAAACTAAGTATTAAGATGTGAGTGTGGTATTAGTAGCCTATGAAGAAATTGAAGCAGATAATATGTTTAGTGAGACAAGTAGGTGTTGAAAAGAGTGTATGTATATGATGATGATTATAGAGACTAAGGAAAGATAAGAGTTGTATTCCAAGAAGTAGCATTGGTATTGAATTTATGTTTTAAGGTGTAGTCTTTCTGGATGAATTAAGTTATCATTTTGTGCACCGTTGTGCCTCAGACTCTAGAGTACATTGGTTGTAGTTTATTTTGGGGTTTAGCCAAGTGTTCAAAAGTGTCTGACGATGACTTAAAGCTGAGAGGAGGATGACAGAGAAAGTGATAAGTCAGGGCCTCAGAATCTGGTAATGGTGCCAGTAGGTATGGAAAAGCAGTAAAAGGAGACAGTTCCCGACCCATTCTTATTTCAGTGAAATATGTCTAGAGGGACCTTGGGTCCCAAGGGGGAGATACCCCATAATGTTATAATAATTGCATGTCCATGCTCTTTCTATGATGTTAACCTCATCGTTTGTTGCATTTCTAGTTATGCATTCAAGAATTTGGTATATTAGGTATATTCATATTTAATATGCACGTTCGATAGAAAGGAACTCGAATTGTGGGCATGTTTGAACATGTATTGAAGAGATTGGTTGGGTTATGATTCTGTGCATTTGAGATGCATGTGTGTTGTGAAAATTTACCCATGAGTGGGTTGTTGAATGTTTTATGCGATAGATGTGCATGACTAGTGAACATACGTAGAGTATTGGTTGCTTCAGTTGTGTGGTTATGTTTTGAGATGTGTTGCTGTCTTGAATAAACCCAGTCGATTAATGTTCTTGATCTGGCCTTCACATTTGAGGACAAATGTTTCCTAGGCGGACATGATGTAATACCCCGAAAAATTTTTCGTTGAAATTTTATGCGTAAACGTATTGAATTCTATCTTTGAGAATGATTTATAATTTTTTTATGTGTCATTTCTTAGATTTTGACCCACCATTTCATAGATCGTCGAATAAGCTTTCCAACGATATGTGGATCACCCAAAACGGACACTCGAGCATTGAGTTACGACCATTTCAATCGAACTGTGAACAGTAAAATGTGCAGGAAAAAAAATACTGCAGCCAGGGGATTTTTTTAGTCATCTTCAAACGATCATAACTCCTTGTACATAATGAATTGTGTGAGCTTCTATATATCAACTGAAATTCCTAAGAGTCTTCTTTCCAATAAAATTGGTTTCATCCAATTTGGTCATCGAAGTAAAATGTTATGGCCAATTTACTTCAGCCTATTGGATAGATCACTGAAGGACAGATTCGGGTTTTATTTGTTTCTTAGGGGCATTTTGGTCTTTCACCACTCTTTTAAACCTCTATAAATACCCCATTCAGCTAAGAAATTATATTATTTTCCTCTCATTTCTCTTATATGTATGTATGTATGTATGTATGTATATATATATATATATATATATCAAGTTAGGGATAGGGTTTTGAATTGGGGGAAATTAATTGGAGGCTTTGATTCAAGAATTCCTTCCGCCAATCTCTTCCGGCCACGAAATCTAAGGTATGCAAGTGTTTATCTATGGGCTCCTTTCGTCCATAGTACCCACAAATCCTTTTTCAAAGGCTCAAGATACATGTGTGTATATATATATATGATTATACTTTCTAAATTTTCATTGTGTATGTGTGTAGTATTCACATGATGGTTCAGATATATATGTGGGATGATTATGTGTATTGGTTGAAGTATATGTGTGTAGTATTTGTGTGATGGTTGGTGATTATGTTGTTGAAGTTGATGATATCCAAGAAGGGATCTTTGTATGTTTGTGGAAACTATGGTGGTGTGTGATGTGTAAATATATGAAATTGGTGATTGAATACTTATAATCTTGATGAATCCACCTATGCCTAAGAAGTGCATGTAAGGTGTTTGTGAAAATACCTAAGAGACTAGAGATTTTGTTTTTATAACATAATAGGTCCAAAATTAATTGATTATGAATATAAGATGATTTAAATTGTTAAGCCTTGATTTATACTATTATTCCATTATTTCCTTATTATGACTTGATAATTGTTATTGGGAATTATATATCCCTACTAATGATTGATATGTCAAATATTTTCTAAATGTGAGTTGGATTGTGAATTGAGAAATATGGATATTGAAGTTGAAGGATGATGGTGTTGTGGTGCATAAAATTGAGCATTAAACCTATGCCCTAATGGTGCATGTAAGGTGATTGCTAAAATGCCTATGTGAAGAAGAATTAAGTATTTGACATGTTCATTAGGTCTTAAAAGATAAATTCATGCTTTGTTCCTATGGATAGTTGATTTCTTTGAATTTGTGGTGCGTTGTGGGTGTATGATGGAATGCCATGATGAATTATTGAGGTAACTATGATGTTTGTGCGTAGTATTTGCTGTGGACCCAAAGTATGCTCCCCACGTGTTCGATTGGATGCTTATATGAAGAAATGAGGCCATTTGATTTGCTAAGTGTGAAGTCCTCAATTATGTGTTGCGTATGATAGCCTACAGGCATGTTGTGTATGAGTTATCTATCTTGTGCTACTTTATGCTATTGTGTGCTAGGGGTACGTATGCCCTAAATAGTCTGCTGGTCTAGAGCCGAGTCAGTTTCACGGTAATCTTAATTGAGCAATGAACAATGAACTACCGGATAGTTTCAAAACTTGGGGAAAACTCAGTAATCTCAGAAATCATTCTTTATCGAATAATCGGGCCATGAAGCTCTGAAATCTTACATATTAATTCACTCCGTTATAGACCTCTGTACATTTTGTGAGATAGTAAGCTTATCTTAAAAGTAAGTAGCATTTAGAAATACTCCGTCAGAGAACGGAATCAAGGGAACTCTGTCATATTGATAAAGTATCATAATGTGAGAACATATTTAGTTCAGTTGAGTACAGTTAAGAACCGGTTAAATATCTTTCAGTTGGGAGTAGGATTCAGCACCGAGGGAACTAAGGATGGGAACATTCTTGCGAGTAGAGGGTTTGATTCCTGGCAGCAATCCTTATGCTCTATAACTACGTCGCCAGCGTAGGTTAAGACATCTATCCTGCGAGTAGAGGGTTAGATGAGGTGGTTGTCCTGCGAGTAGAGGGTCACACCGTTCTCGTTTAAGGTCCTGATAGTAGAGGGTCATATGTAGTTGTCTTTACTGGTGGCGCGGTATTGACACCCTTCCAGGTGGGGTACAGGTTGGATCCCCCTTATGGTAAGTGGGGCATGTCGGTTAAATGATCACTCCCACAGTTTCAGTAATAGTCTTAGAAAAGAACTCAGTTAATGTGCAGAAGTTGAGGCTGTCAGATACAGGCCTCCCAGTATTGCTATCATTATCATTGAGTAGTGAGACTTCCTGCGAGATGAAGGTTGCTCTCGAACTTATTTACCCATTATCATTATCATTAAGTATAGAGACCTCCTGCTAGATAAGGGTTGATCTCAGATTCAGTTGTTCAGTGTTCCAGAGTTGGTGAATTTGAATATCAAATATCAGTAATATCAGTTATTCGATTTCTCAGTATGGATAAGTATAGATGTCAGCTCTAGTAGCTTCAGATACTCAGTATCTTATTGTCAGTACTATTATTTTCGGGTGTTAGCGTTCAAAATGTAACATTCGGTGTCATGATGATTTCAGTTGTACTTTATGCATCCATGTGTGTATTGTTGATCAGACATGTTTCAAAATTGGTAACTGCATAGTTTCTATATATATTTATTCTAGCGAATACATATTATTCATATTGTTATGTTTATGCGTAAGCCTTATATTTTACCTTACCCTATCCTTGCATACTCGGTACATTCTTTGTACTGACGCATTCGCGCTATGTTGTTTTCCCCACCATAGGTTCAGAAGAGCGAGATTCAGAGTATATTTAGCTGCCAGATCTTGTATAGTAGCAGTGAGTGCAACAGTGAGCCCTCATTATCCGAGGATGTTGTTATTACAGTATTTGATTTTAGTAGACGGACTTAGTTGGGGGAATTGTCCCTTCAACTCCACAGTTCAGGCAGTGTAGAGGCTTTTCAGACAGATATATTAGTGTGTGGTTTAAAGTATTGTATATTTCTAGATGTTTGAACCTTATGGCAAGTGTTAGCCAGTTTTCGCATGTATTTTATTATATTATGTTGTGAACAGGTACAAATATCCGAAAAAGGGTTAGCTTGTGGTCCTTCGGGATCATAAGCACCGTGTGGCGTTTCGGTTCTCGGGAATCGGGGCGTTACAATTATTTTTTTAAAAAAATTATAGCTGAAAAACAAACAGAAAAAGTAAGAAAATGTCGTTGGTCATTACACTGAAACATAGAGGCCAACAGTCGAGTGGCCATTTTCTGAAATAATAATGGCAGGTTGGCCATTTAAGTAAAAAAAGAAAAAGTGGTATGTGTTTGCATATGTTTAAATCTTAAAAAAATTATGAAAATAATAAATTTATTATTTTTTTTCGTATTATGCTGACGGAGCGCTGACGTGGAAAGCGCATGTGCAACACCACACCACATGCAAGAGGTATAACACTTTACAGCGCGTAAGAAGTACCACTTTTTTATAGTTTAGGTGTGTAATAGGTCACTAGTATAGTTTAGGTGTTATAGGCTATAACACGGGCTCGACATGTTAAGATAGTCAAATTCATGATTAGTTCTCATCCCCTTAACATGCATTTTGTATACAAAAACTACCCAGCCTAGTCTGAGAGAGGTAAGTCATAACCTACCTCAAGGCTGAAAACTGATCTGCAGCACTTTAACCCAAAACCTTAATTCTCACGAATGATTCCAAGATCAACTAACACCAAAGAAATATATAATCTATGCGTCAAAACAAAGCTAATGATACCTATATTGCCTACTTTTGATTTAGGGTCAAAACGGACCTCTGAAATGGATTTTCAAAAAAGAAGAGCAAAACTAAAACTCTATTACAAAAATATGTTTCTCGTGTTTTCAGGAATCTACAGATGAAAACCCAAACCAAATCGAGTTAAAAATGAGGTTCAAATTGAAGAAAAATATTTTAAAACTTTACTGGATAAAATATTTGAAATCCATTTTAAAATCAAGAGTTGAGGTTATTTTGGAGATGAAATTGAGGAAAAACTAGCAATTATACGATTAGGTACATTATTCAAGTAAAAATGAGTGAAATTGGGGTTTAAAATAATGTTCTAAGGTTTTGGGGGGTTTTGAGAAATTACTCAAGAAACTCACTAAGAAATGGGAGGATTCTTACCTTAAATCCGTAAGAGAATCAAGAAATGGATGTTAATATGGCTTCTCAAGCACCCACAAACTTAACTTTTAAGCTCTCACATTATTTTAGGGTTTAGCTCTCAAGAGTTAAGATGAATAATGAGCTAATTCATAACCGAAGGGTTTATTTATACCTCTTTTAAGTAATCAAGTGTTGCAATTGCATACCGAGGTGTGCAATCGCACACCTTAGCAGCACAAGTAGGTCTGGCAATAGCCAACACCCTTAGTGCGATCACACTACCCTCTCTGCAAATACTGGTGTGATCACCACTCAAGTGGTGCGATTACGGATGCACAAGAAACCAGCTGAAACTTGGAAATTCTTACAAGTTTTCGCAAGGCATCAGGATTCATTCGAAATTCGAAATACGCAAACAAACTATGTAACCCCACTAAATTTGCCACCCTGAACTCAAAGAAAATATCAGATTTTTAAAAAGACGCCATTTTCACAAAGTTGACCCCCAAAATCCAAAATCACAATTTTCCAAATCGAAGGCCAAATGAGCTTTAAAAGCCATAAAACCACACAAAATATGTTACCACCCTAAAATTGATGTTTTGGATCTTATGGCATGGGTCGTTCAACCATCCATTATACAGATCAAAAGATAACCATGAAAGTCCATAATAAGGCTTTCGAAGCCTCCAAAAGGCACAATATCTCATAAAAGGCACCAAATGCATCAGGAACAATGTCAATCACCCCTATATCCTAGAAGTACCATAATGCAACTATAGGGAGGGGTAAAATAGTCAAATCACAAAAAAACACATATTTTACATATTTCATCAAATTTAAGGTCGTTATATCATCTAATACTAAAAATCTAGTTCATCCTCGAACTAAGGCAAAGAAATACCTGAATCAACAAAAGGTTGGGAATAAAAACTAAGCATATTAGAATCGACCTCTCAAGTAGCCTCATTTATAAGTCGATGTCGCTACTGAACCTTAACTATAGGGATAACTCAAGAACACAACCATCTAACATTCCTAGCCAAATGGAGACCGACTCTTCAACAAGAGACAACCTCTCATCTAACTGAACCGACTCCTAACAAATGACATGAGACTTATTCAGATTGTAATAGCGAAGTACAAAACATGAAAAATTGGATGAATAGCTGATAGATCTGGAGGCAAATCCAACTCATAAGCCATATCACCGATAGTCCAAAGAATATCAAATAGACCAATATACCTGGGGCTAAGCTTGCCCCTCCTTCCAAACCTCATCACACTCTTCATTGGTGAAATTCGAAGGAAAACATGATCACCAACACATTAAGATAAACAAATTCATGATTAGTTCTCATTTCCTTAACATGCATTTTGCCTACAAATTAACTACCCAGCTCAGTCTGAAAGAGTTAAACAACAACGTACCTCAAGGCTAAAAACTGGTCTGCAATACTTTAACCCATGACCTTACTTCTCATAAACGGTCCCAAAATTAACTAAAACCAAGAAATATAAAATCTATGTGTCAAAACAAAGCCAACAATATTCATATTGTTTACTTTTGGTTAGAAGTCAAAATAGATCTTCGAAATGAATTTTCAAAAAAGAAGGGCAAAACTAAAACATTATTTCAAAAATGTGTTTCTCATGTTTTTATATATCTACGGCTGAAAACTCAAGTCAAATTGAGTTTAAAATGAGATTCAAATCGAAGAAAAACTTTTTTAAACTTTACAGGGTAAAGCCTTTGAAATTCGTTTCAAAATCAAGAGTCGAGGTTGTTTTGTAAATGGAATTGAGGAAAAACTAGCAATTATAGGATTAGAAACATTATTCAAGTGAAATTGGGGTTAAAAATCATGCCCTAAGGTTTTGGAGGGTTTTAAGTAATTAATCAAGAAATTCACTAAGAAATGGGTGGATTCTTACCTTAAATTCGTAAGAGAATCAAGAAATGAATGTTAATCTAGCTTCCTAATCACCCACAATCTTTAGTTTACGCTCTCACACTATTTTAGGATTTATCTCTCAAGAGGCAAGATGAATAATGAGTTAATTTACAACTTAAGGGGTCTATTTATACCCCTTTCAGGTAATCAGGTATTGCAATCGCACACCTGGCAGCAACAGGAGGTCTGGAAATTGCCAACACCCTTAGTGCAATCACACTACCCTCTTTGTACACACTGGTGCAATCTCCACTTAAGTGGTGCGATTCTTTTAAGTTTTTGCCAAGGCCTCGGGATTCATTCGGAATCCTATATACATAAATGAACTATGTAACCATACTAATTCAATGCTCCAGGCTCAATGACGATATCATATTTTCAGAAAGACATTATTTTCACAAAGTTGACCCCTAAAACCTAAATTCATAATTTTCCAAACCAAGGGTCAAAATGAAATTTAAAAGCTATAAAAACATACCAAATATGTTACAACCCTAAAATTGATATTACATATCTGCTGACACAGTTTGTTCATCCACCCATCGTACGAATCAAAAGATAACCACGGAAGTCATTATAAGGCTCTCAAAGCCTCCAAAAGCAACAAATCACATAAAAGGCACAAAAATATATCGAAAATCATGCCAATCAAGCCACACCTTAAAAATATTATAATGCAATAATGGAAAGGGATAAAGAAGTCAAATCACACAAAAAATACATATTTCATCAAAATTTTAGGTCGTTACAATAGTATGATATAATGGCCAACTAATGTTTATTTTAGTTCATGCATAAACATGACTTGGGGCCCCACCTATTGGGAAAAAGGTAGACCCATATAGCCCTCTGTTTCCTAAGGTTGATGAAACTACTTAGTCTATGAATAAAATTAAAGAATGATTATGTTTCCATATCTTAAGTTCCTTATTTCATGACTTCCTTTTTGAGATTATATTAGTACTTTATAATTTACTTCATAAATTACCTCATCCCTCTCTCCTAGCTTATATGCCAGTACTTATTTACATTGACCATCCTCGGATGCTATATTTTTTTATGATATAGGTTCTAAAGCATTTTCTTACGACCCTACTCAGCATTAGGATTTATTCACTACAACAACTAGCTAGTGGTAAGTCATCCATCTTTCGGAGGGCATATGTTTCTTTTCTTTTAGTTAGACTTGGACTCTTCTGTTTAATGGCATTTACTGGGGTTATATTCTAGCTTAGGATTTTTATTCATATTGTTAGAGGCTTTGTAGAGTTAGCTTGATAAGTGTTTTATGTCATTTTTCAAGACTTATGTTTTGAATTATTATTTCAGTTGAACTTCATATTTTATGGGATAAATACCATACTTTATTATGACTATGCTTATGATGATATACTAAGGGGTTTTATCGGGCCTTAATTGGTCTGGGATGCTTGTCACGGCCAAGGCCTGGGCTTGGGTTGTGACAAACTTGGTATCAGAACTTAGTTCAAGGTCCTAATTAAATGATTTTGAGTATTTTTTCAATGTCACTAACTGTTTGTCAAACAGAGTTCGGAGTAAAAACTTATAAAAGTTTTAGTGAGACACTGTCTAAGCTACGTGATAGGTCATGTAAGGCATAGCTAGGTGTCGTGTGATAGGCCATGAGAGGCACGTTTGGGGTCTTGCAATGCACCTTCCTTCCCAGATAAAAATTCCTTTGTTCTCTTATTAAATTAGGGACAAACTAGTCCATTCACCCCTGTAACTTCCCCAACTCATTTTAAATTAGGGGAAAACTAGTCCTTTCACCCTCGTAACTCCCCCAACTCATTTTAAAACCCCAAAGGTATCCTAAACTATTATATTCATCCCAAATCCCTAATTCCTCTTCTCTTCCAAAACCCCAAATTCCCATTCCTAAAGTTTTAAAAATGATCAAAGATTAGAGTTTTTCCTCAATGTTTTCTCACCAAATTCATCATCAAGGGTATGTGGGACGAATCTAAGTCAAGTAAGACTTCTTATCGATTTCAAGGCTAAGGATTCAAGCTTTTCTCAAATTTCTTCTATCAAAATAGAATGTTGAACACTACCCACTTCAACTACTTTAACAAAGTGTGAGTTTAATTATTATTTATGTATATTTTGTTGATGTCTTGAAGCTAGGGATGAGGATTTTATTTTGATAAGCTTGCTATAAAATTTTTCTTCTTTACGAATGGATAATCAAATCTTTACTTGGGTTTTAGAGACTAGAACGGCTATTCAAAAATGATGAATCCTTATGTCTTGAAATTTGAATGTTAAATGAATGAATATTTAAGCCATGAATTTTAAGTCTCTTGAAAGCTTTGAGTTGCATAAGAAATATAAATGTTTTCCCCGTTCTTTGAACTGATGAATGTATTAAACCTTATGGCATGTTTAAAGACTCTTATGTAATTTTAATAATGATTATGTTTGTGATTTTAAATGATGGGATTAAGAGTCAATAATGTTTGGTGATAATGATTTTGGCATAATATAGATGACTTGTAATTCTTTGTATGGTGATACCAAAATGTTAATGCCTTAACGAAAGATTCTACGGATAAATGTTCATGAAAAATATTTTAATTGGGATTAAAGAGGATTATGTAATTCACTAAAAAGGTACAAGTCCTAGTGACTAACACCTGGAACCTATGTTTTGCCAACATAGGGGTGGTTCGCTCCCTAACTGGGCAACCTTATTTACATTTTCTCTAGGAGGACGATATGATATAATGAAAAAATGAAGTTCATCTCAATTCATGCGAAAAACATGAATAAGGGCTCCACCGATTGGGCGAAGACAAAATCCATATAGCCCATGAGTTATCTAAGGTCGGTGAAACTACTTTGTCCATGAATAAAATTAAGGAATGATTATGTCTTCATATCTTAAGCTCCCTATTTCATGACTTTCTTTTTGAGATTTATATTAAGTTCTTTATGATTTACTTTACAAATTACCTTGTCCTTCTCCCCTAGGTTGCATGCCAGTGCTTATCGTACTGACCATCTCCAGACACTACATATTTTCATGATGTAGATTCCAAAGCATTTTCCTATGACTCTGTTTAACATTAGGATTCATTCGATATAAGAGCTAGCTAATAGTGAGCCATCCATCTTTCGAAGGACATATGTTTCTTTTTTTTATTAGGCTTGGACTATCCTGTTTTAAGGTATTTGTCAGGGTTATGTTTCAGTTTAAAATTTTTATTCATATTGTTAGAGACTTTATGGACTGAGTTTGATAAATGTTTTATGTTATTTCTCAAGACTTGGATTTTGAATTATTATTTTAGTTGAACTTCATATTTTATGGGCCAAATTTCGCATTTTATTATGACTATGCTTATTATGACATGCTAAGGGGTCTTCTCAGACCTTCATTGGTCTGGGATGCCCGTCACTGCCAGGGTCTGGGATTAGGTCAAGACTAAAACCCTTTTCCCTTTTCCTTTTTCGTTCTTTCACTCACCATTAGAGTTCTACTAGATCTGCGATGGTGCTATGTCCAAGTAGGCCTCGATTTTCCACTATTCTCTAGTCCCTGATGAGTTACCACCATACTTCCGAATAAGCCAGCCACAAGTAGCCAATAACCACCCAATCCTACTCAGGTAAACTGAACAATCATCAGAGTAAAACTACCTGAAAACCCATCGATTACCCACAATAAAAAATTCCTTTTCATTTTTTGTTCTCTCACTCACAGCCAAAGCTCCATTCAAATAGAAGAAGTGGTTCTCTGGTTCTTCGATTAGATTAGGGGGTAGTGCAAGTTTTTCTTTTGTAGAGGAGGGAAAGATTAGATCAAAGAGGTGATAGAAAAAAAAATTGAAGTGAATTGGGGAAGAAGATAGAGTATTAGATACTCATATGAGAATATAAGCTAATATTATGTTGTAAATGATTTACACTGTGTTTGGATGACGGTTTTTCATGGTTTCATTATGTACGATACTGTATGATATGATATTATACTATACAGTACAATATAATATTTGGATGGACAGTATCGTTTACTATTGTTTAATAACATTTTTATTGTTTGGTTTGACGGTAGATACTGTACCTTAACTGTTAAGTTTACTAAAATACCTTTAATTATTATAAATGTTAAATTTATCAATAATTGTTAGTAAACTAATTTAGAATAATTTTCGTCCTGTACATATAATATATTAAGTTACTAAATTCATATAGAATATAACAAAATCAGTAAAGAGTAGATCAAAATAAATGTAATCGAATTCTTTTTTTATTGTAACAAATTTCATTTCTTTTTGATGTTTTTGGTATGTGACCAACAACGACAAGTATAAAGTTTGAGTGCATCTTTTGTGTATGCTGCGAATATGCTCGATATGGAGGAAAATATTCAAGAAAATATTTTTTAAAAAATAAGTTGTTTCTTATTTATTTCGGTGTTCGTTACGCAAGTAGAAATATAATTTTAAAAGCACATGTATATATATTTAACATAAAACAATGAGAACGAATTGGATAATTTTTTTTTTTGATTTTTTTTTTTAAATAAGGAGGTGGGGGTAAAGGTAGGGGTTGAATTAAGAAAAAAGTTTTGATTTTATTTTTTGAAAATATTTTTTTTTTTTGTTGGGGGGGGCGCTGGGGTAAGAATTTTTTTTTTAACTTTTTATTTTTTTTTAAAATTATCGAGGGAGGGGTTGATAGGTGATAGGATCGAGGTAGGGAGGGTGATGGTCGGATGAGAAAAAGTTTTAAAACTTTTTTAAAAGAATAAATTTGTAAAAAAATTAAGGTAGGGTTTGGTAGAAGGTGAGATAATTTTTCTTTAAATTTTTTTAAAGAAAATTAAAAAATAAAATATTTTTTTGTGGGGAGGGGGCGCTGATAGAGGAGTGAATAGGAGGTGGAGTTCATATAAGAAAAAAATTAAGAAAATCATCTAATACCATCGAATCAATAGTTATATAAAATATAAATATTTTCATAATTACTCCCTCTATCCTTTTTATATGATATAGTTTGATCGGATATGGAGCTTAAGAAATAAGTAAATACTTAATTTTTTTTTTATGAAATTATCATTTATTAAAATAATTTATTATTATTATTTTTTAATTAAGTGAAATTTTATAAATGGGAAAAATAATTTATTATTATTAAGCAGTAGACATACGGGGAATATCAGCGTACTTCTTGCCAGGTTGTTTTTTAATCATTCCTTTGAGCTTATTAAGCTCGGAAGAGGTTATAATGCCAGGAGTTTCAGCAAAATCAATATGCTCAGCAAAATTAGACTCAAGATTTTGTACCAAATCATCAGAAATATTTAGGGGTTGGATATTTAAACGAGAAAATTTTTTATCTAAGAGTTTTTCTAATTGGTCTAACTGAGAGACCTTTGCAAATCCATCTATTTCAGGGGGTCTTTGAATACACGGTTTGGAAAGAATATATTCATCTTTATCAGTGATTTTGGAAGTAGAAGGAATGTTAGAGAAATTCATCTGAGAGCTAAGTTTATTAACTAGCTCAATCAATTCATCAAGTTTTTTGTCAAGAGAGGATATGTGTTCGCCTAAAACCTTAACATAAAGACTTAAATAATTATTTTGAGCGATAAGGTTATTTATTTCAGAAACAGTAATTTTTCCCACATCTTCACTAACAAACTTTTGAAAAGCAGAAAAAGTCATGCCAGTATTATTGGGTAAGATAAAGGAAGATTGAGGAGGGTAAAGTGCTTGAGTGATTGAGCCATCAGAATTTTGATAAGATCTTTCGATTATCTTGACATAGGACGGTAAATATACAGACATGAACCATGGGACAAAGAATATAATTTTATTATGCAAAGCACAAATTTCATAGAACTCTTCTGAAATGTTTTTCAATTCATCAGAAGTATAAGTTTCAAAAAACCAGGTTCTAAAGGTTTTCCATTTTTCAGAAAAAAATTCTTTTTGAATATATGTTCTTGCCTGAGAACCAGGGCTAAAATCAATAAGTTGTGTCATCATGGTTAAACAGAATTTATGTCAAAATCCATTTCAGATGGAGTAGGATTTTCATTATCAAAATCTTGAACTATATTAGTTTTTGAGTTGATTTTTATCTTTTCTACACCTTTAGGTGTAATATGCGAATCTGCAGAATTAATAGTATGCAAAGATGCCGCTCGATTCCTAGCCGGTCCATAAGTGGGTTCAGCAGGTTCAATCGGAGAAATATGATGTATTGAAGGGAGCCTTCGTGGTAGAGGAAAAGAATTTCTATAGACAGGAGGATTGCTATCGAATTGTAGACAAACTCGCCCATCAGAGTTTTGAGTTACTTGAGTTAACTCTGAATTAGTCACGTCCTCCGCCAATTGTTTTGGGGAAGTGACTGAATTTAATATCCAAGCTTGGGGAAAATCAATTTCATCCCATCTAATAGGTCTTCGGGTAGTAACCCTAGATTTTATAAAATTAGTTTCAATAAGCATAGTGCAGTCAGAATTATCATCAATCAATTTACATCGAGGATTTAGAGTTGATAATAATCGATAATATATGCGGTAAGATAATCCTATAAGTTCAGATCCAGGAGCATAATCATATCCATGGGTTTTAACATTTAATGTTAGAGCATGAAGAATGTTTACATCCGTTAAAGATAATTGTAAATTTGGTTGAGTATTAAAATATACAGGACCATAAGCAAGAGTAGATTCAATAGATCCCATTAAAGATTTTCGAAAATTCAAATTTCTAGCATCACGCAAAGCTGCTAAAAATGTTTCGGGAAGACCCTTTAGAGTTAGAGGCCGAAAGGCAATTTGAACTAAGCCAATATGCATATAATTATAATTACGTTTAAAAATATCAATATCACGCTTATTTAAGAGTTGAAGAGTCTGTTCATCAGCATTTAAAGCAAGAGATTGTTCCGTTGTTTTAATAATCTGTTTATGTTTTATTTTATCAAAAATTCCATATTCATAAATTATTTTTAATTCAACTTTAGGAATAGTCCATTTATTCAGTAAATCCATATCTTGAGGTAAATCTACCTCTTCGAGTTTTGTATTTTTTGTACTTACTTCTCCCATATCCATAGTTGGAAGAGTCTTATATTTATGCTAAAAACTTCACCTCACTTAACATATTTACTATGAAAATTCACAGGCTCTGATACCATTTACAGGATCTATTAGGCTGGGGTATGCCACTCAGCCTACCAGACCATATAATAATATCGGATTAAGCCAAAGTCGGAAGACCGAACCAAAGCACCGGGACCCATACCATATTAATGGGTGATTCGATTTACCCGCCTGAGAAAAACCCAAAATCGTCTTATATCATACTAAAGCACCTCATAGTCTTTCCTCGATCATCAAACCAAATCACTCTATATCAATTCGGTTAAAATAAAGCATATTCTTCCCGAGTCCTCCCCCAAAACAAATTTTTGCTAAGCTGTGTCATTTTCTTGCATTTTCTCAGGTCTCTGTTGCATGTTTTAATATCATTGTTAGTAACGACCTGATAAACTTACACTTATCTCTAGACTAATAAAGAAACCCACCCATTTCAGTTCCAAAAAAGGGTCAATTGGGTTTTTCTTTTTGTTGCTCTGAAATCATGGATCTTTGGTCTGTACATGTTAAAAACACCAATCTGCTACTCAGAAATTCAAAGCACTTTGTTTTTGGCCATTTGAAATGTGAAAATTTGAAGGTGCTTGAGGTCAGACTACCTAAAAGACACCGTTTTTCTGGTTCTTTACTGGTTAACGCAATGGGTAAGAAAAATTCCGACAATTCCAATTCAGGTATTTTTTTACCTTTTTCCTTTCTGGATTAAGTGAAAATATTGGTATTCTTTGTAATTTTGTTGCTTGATATTAGTAATGAGAAATATGCATGGATTACTGAAAGACTTGACTTTTATTCTCCATCTTTGTAGGTGAGGAAACCTAGTTGTCGCTTTCTAATTTCCTTTACCTTCAGTAAACTCTTGTAGTTCAAGATTCTATGGCTTTGTACTTGTGGTTAGATTAGTACATGGTATCTTCGTTGATAATCGGTTTCTAATTTCAGCAAAAAAAAAATATTGCTTTTCTCCGTAAGTTACATCATATGCTAAGAATGTTGATGTGAAGAACCTTTTGCTTTCAACTCTTTCTTGGAAAAAGTTGTGAATAGAAATGTGGAGGAAGTGTGTCGAATTGATGCTCTGGAAAAGTGAAAATGACTTGAGAACATATTTGAGCCAGCTAGCTTGTATCTGGGGCTGGAGAGACTTCTTTTATCATTGTAAGAGGCACAACCCGAGAACTTTAATAATAAGAAACATTGTTGGTTCAGTTGTAAATTTCCTGCTATGAATTCTCCTTCGTATCAAATGCATCTTATCAATAATCTGCACAAATGCATATTTAACACCAGATAGACTGTGGATTTGAGTGGGATGATTCCTCACAGTCCTCAACTTCCCCAAATTCTCGTGGGATAAAGAAATCATAACCTAGTTAGAGGAAGTTTGGTCACATGGAGTATCACCTTTATGTAATTTGTACGAGATCTTTAGATATGCAGGTATGATTAAGTGCTTGGCTTCTCTTTTCCACGTGTTCTGCTCTTGCACTTGAATATTATGATTTGGATGCTTCCCTTTATAATGAAAGCTAGTAGTGACATGGAAGTAAATTCGATTTGAAGCCAAATATTGATAGACCTAGTTGTGGATTGATGTTAGCCTATTTCACAAAGTCGCAATTGGGCTATATGATGTTAGCTCTAGGTACGGCGTCTAATCTAAGCACATTATTTCAGTTGCTTACTCATGCTTATTCCAAAGCATTATTATTTTTAGGATCTGGATTCATTGTTCATTCAACGTAAACTGTTGTTTGATATTCTCCAGCTAAAAGCCAGAATATAGGTCTTATGGGAGATTTAAGAAACGTGTACCAATTACTGAAATCACATTTTTATTAGCTACACTTTCTCTTTTTGCCATCTTACCTTAATAAGATGATGCAGATTTTAGTTTCTAACAAAGTTCTACTTCATAAATCAATGAGAAGGTAGCTCTATTTATAGGAACCTGCACCAAGAAAATGCAGCATGTGTACAATTTAGTAACTCTCAGCATCCCTTGTAAATGCAGGGAGCTTAGGAAATCTAACAGTCTTGACATATACATTTAGGTCTTTACACCAAAGAGCGAACGCATACAGGCGTTGCATCTAATTCTGCGAACAGGTTCTGCGTTCGTGTCAAAACATCTCCGGTTTCTCTTCCACCAAATAACCCAAAAATTGCAAGCTGGAATGGCACACAACAATATTTGATCTCTCTATTAATTTTTCTTCCTTGCAAGCTTTGTAACAGCTCTTTCACTGTCTTAGGCATCATAGGCATCAGGCAGAAGATTCCCCAAGTGTTTAGAAACATATTCTTGATCTGTCTTGTTGTCTTGCAATGGATCAGAATGCAGTTGACATCTTCTGCCTCTGATTCACACACAAAATACCTACTGCATGATCAGAAACAGATTTATATTTTTTTTTCTTTTTTTTTTTTGTGAATTAGAGTGATTCAAGCACATATCATGTGATGCTAACCAACAAAAACCAACCACCCTGAGAGGAATAGTGTTGTTTCACATCTACTTTTCTTCCTTTTCTTGTGACTGTGTGAAAGGGGGCTTGACTAGTTTGGTATTGAGGCATAGTTGGTGTTATTATTATTAGATTTATAGGCGACCTGGCTGAAGAGTTGACTTCAGCTGCTAGACGTAATTGAGAGACTATTTTGTATTGGAGTGCGGTGGAATTAAGTATCAAGCATCTGTTAACTGATGACTAACTGGATGTTTCATTTGGCAATAAATAGGTAGGTAGACTGAAGTCATTGATGATCTAGTTATGAGAACTGAGAAGAACAAATCTTAAGCAACGATGGGTTAAGGCAAGTCTAAAGGAGGCTGACAGACAATGGAACCCTTGTCATTGCACCTAGATGTCAAAACCTTTTACAGTATCTGAGAAGTAATGAGTCATTCAAGCATCTCTCCTTAGAGCCTTGTGTAGAAGTTATTAAGCTGGTTGTCAGTGACCCAACACGATGCTGGCATAAGGATGATGTTTTCGTGTTTTATTTGAGTACAGAGAAAACTTGTTGTACACTTCTTGTATTTGATAGCTTTACTATCTTTTGTTAATAAAATACCTAGGGTATCAATGGGTCAGTTCGGCCGGTTATTTTTTTAAAATTATGCCATCCCCATTTTTCAGATATTTTACGATGTATAACCAAAATTAGATTTTTTGAAACCATCCCAATCATGTCGGTTTCTCTTTGGTATCGGTACGGTTCGGTTACTTACGTTTTTTTCTCTTTTAAAGTATCACTTCATAATATACCATTATTAAAGCGTTTCTTTATTACTAAAAGGAATCAACTCAATAAAATCCAAAGAAGGAAAAAACATTTTGTAGTTCGGCAGTTTTACTATCTGTTAACTACCAAGGCCCAAGTAGCATCTATCAACACAAAAATAAAAGCATCATGGTGCATGAAACTTAAAAACATCAACTTCTTTATATCTGCAATGTGCACAATGAAACCTTCATAGTTGGTATCAATATTTTCTCCATTCTGAACGAAGGCTTCAACAACAACAAACCCAGTAGATCCCCACATAGTGGGGTCTGAACGAAGGCTTAATTTCATTAATCTGCAACACAATGATTAGACGGGTACTTAAGTACCATGAAAAAGAAAATGTAGCTGAACCAGTTAGAGTGCATGAGGATCAAGCCTGTCCGTAAAAAACAGATATTGAACTGCAAAGTTGACCTAAATATATGATGTAGAAATTATTTTGGCCACCTCAAAGCATTAACATTCCTATAGCTCATTAGTCTGGGAAACCAGGAGTTAAAAGATTCCCTATCTAAATGAACAACAGTATTCTAACGGTAAGATAGCAAAAATTGTACAGATTGAGGTTCATTAAGCTTTAGAAAAGATAAAATTGTTACTTAATGAAAATATCAAGTTGAATTCAATGGAGAGGAAGAATGTTAGGTGCAACAGTGGCAACAAACAACTACTCATAGCAGCCTCCTCCTCCTATTGATAATCAAGTATACAAGGAGCATAATTTCCAAGGAAAAAGCATACTAAAACAATGAGGCTCAAGTAGCCAATTCAAGAGAAAAGATTCAAAGATTATATACAAACACAGATGAATCATAACTGTCCTATTTTTATATATGAAGATGGTAACATTACCTTTTCTGCCTATTCTTAAAATTGAAAAATAAAGGAGAAAAACAGGCTCCAAGTTAAATGATTAAACATCTGTAAACCTACCATTTGACCATCCCAATGCAATTCTGGTTTCCTTTCCAAATGTAGTTAACTGCTATTAACAGGATCAGAAAAAAGGAACAACATGAAAGAAAAATTTGCAGCTGCCAGGATCATGTACTAATGTCCAATGGAAAGAAACGGAAAGGAACACTGAAGGCGATCAGAAAATGGAATAGTAAGATTAATACGACGGCAAGATAGTTTGACATGAACGACAATGATAGTGTTCGTCAAATAAAGTTAGTTACTCTTGAGTAAAACTTGTGAAGACTAATACATGCTCTAGTAAAAGAAAGGAAAAAATGTATATTGTACCGGTGAGAGTCTTCCATGTTAATTACTCATCTAGATCAACAGAGATAGTTGCACCAGATTTAAGACAATCTGTACAGAATACTGCAAACAAAAATTACTAAAACAGATTTATCAGTTTTTACGTGAATCATAAAAATAATAAAATTACTAAAATATCATATTACCTTCTTCAATTTCCTCAAGCTTTTGAATAGTATCCAATGCATCACACAAATCAATAGGAATTGAACGCAACCAATTTTGTGCACAAATAAGAGCTTCCACTGTTTTCAGAGTTAAAGAACTCCTAAATGAATCAATTACGCTGCTATCAGTATTAAAAGCTTGTTCACTAGATACAATAGACATAGGAATGGCTAGGACATCTTGGCCAATTTAGAGAGAATAGGAAATTTAGTTCCCATTTACTTTCCACCAAATCAAGACATCAAATTCAGCTTTCTTTTCTAGGATGAACTCGTCATTCAAGTATTTGGCTCTTTCTAATGCATTCTCGTATTTCATCAGTGATTCCAATCGTTTAGCAAATTGAGAATCAAGAAATCCTAGGCTTTTATCACATTCATCAATATCCATGCCATTTTTTTTGTGAATCTGGTAACATTATAATACTTCTATATATCCACAGGTATACTACCACCGAAGCTGTAGTCCCCTTTAAAAGTAGTACAACTTACATCTTGTCGTTTACATCTTTACTCAAAAATTCTAAAACATCAAAGATATCTTTTGTCTGAGCTAATAGTTTTTTCTCACACCAAAAACAAAAAAAGGCCTAGCAATTCATTTTAAAAGACTGTAAACTGCTCTGCATCCCCTCAAAACTCCTTATTGTTTCTTTCAGTCCAAACTGTCCTCCAAATGCGAGCCGGGATACTCTTCCATCTCTTTTCCTTCCCGTTCACATTGCCATCTATATTCCAGCATCTTAACATATTTGTTATGCTTCGAGGTTTCACCCACCTAATCCCTTTAATGCTAATGAACATCCTTCACAACTGTTCTATCCATTTATAATGCAGAAAAAGATGGTTGATTGTCCGCTTGTTACCCACAAAGAAAACACCTAGAGGCTAATTGATGACCCCTTTTGCCCAAATTTTTGTGTGTTAGGACCGTCTCTTTGGCCGAAGGCCATATAAAACTGTTGACTTTGTACGGTATCTTGGATTTCCGTATCATCTTCCAAGGTCAATCTCTTTCCTTCACCACTGTATTATTCTGTTCCTTGTATGCAGATTTGACAGAGAAATGCCCTCTCTTGTCTTTGACCTATTCCATTCTATCTTCTTCTCCATTCAAGTTGTTGATTCCAGCTACTGAGTTGTAGAAATTTGCAATTCTTCCCATATCCCAGTTTCGAATGTCTCCTCAGGAATAGATTCCATCCACATCACGGCAACAGTGGAGTGGATTGTTGCTGTTGACACAAGATGTAAAGTTCTGGATGTTGTTGCTTCAAAGTTTGCTGCCCTGTCCATCTGTCATGCCAAAAGGAGGTTTTTTTTTTTTTCATTTCCTACCTTTACCCTGATCCTAATTTGCATCAATGGCCATAGATTCCTGATAACTTTCCCCATAAGGTGTTGTGGCAATCTTTTCCATCCAATTATCTTCCCTACCATATTTTGCTATCATAGCTTCTTTCCACAACATTCCTTCTTCGGCAACAAACTTCCACAACCATTTCATCATCAGACTTTGGTTATGCTAAAGCCTATGGTTTTTCATATTGCAGTTGCTTAGAACATCTTCTTTCTTGTTTATTAGCAACTCCTCCCACTTGACTAGATTATACTTTTTTTATCTTCATCTCCTTGCCAAAAAAAGTTCCTTCTCAAGAGTATCTATTCTCTTCTAACACTAACAGGCACCGGAAAGATGGATATCAAATAAGAAGGCAAAGTGTTCAGTAAACTATTTACTAGTGTCAAATCTTTTCCCCTGGAATGGTATTGACTCTTCCGATTTGATAGTCTCTTTGTGCATTTTTCCACTAGCCCCTTCCAAATCCCGTCCTACTTACTTTTAGCTCCCAAAGGCATTTCAAAATAAGTAGTTGGAAGCTCTCCCATTCTTCCTCCTAATCTGCTTGCAAGAGTTTCTATCTCAGTTACCGTGTGCATGGGATAGATGAAGCTCTTCCTCCAGTTTATTTGTAACCCAGAGACTGCTTCAAACAAGATGAATATGGCCCTCAAAATCAGAACCTTTACCTTATTTGCATCACAGAAAACCAAGGTGTCATCTGCTTATTGTAAGTGTGTTGCTTCAAACATATTTCCCTCTCCCTATTGGAAGCTTACGATCCTTCTCTTTTCCCTTGCATTATTCAATAGATTGTTCATACCCTCCATTGCTAATATGAACAAAAATGGAGACAAGGGACCACCCTGTCTCAAACCTCTCTGCGACGAGAAGAATCCATTTGGTTCTTTGATAATTAGCACTGAAAATTTGACTGTACTGATACAATGTTTTACCCATTGATCCACCTAGATCCAAAACCCATCTTTACCCGTAGTTGTAGCATGAAACTCCAATTTAAGTAATCGTAAGTCTGAATGTCCAATTTACCCATAATTTCAGGTTTCTTGCTGCACTATCTGGAGTCAACACACTCTTTTGCAATTAATACAACATCCATTATTTGCCTCCCTTTAATGAAAGCCATTTATTGTTCCTTGACCAAACCAAGGATCACCTTCATTAATCTTTCTGCCAATAGTTTTTCTATGATCTTGTACATACTCTTAATCAAGCTTATAGGTCTGAAATCATTTAGCTCCTCTGTCCCTGCTTGCTTTGGAATCAAAGCCGCGAATGTAGCATTCATATTTTTTCAAAGAAACCTTTCTCATGAAAGTTCTGAACTGCTGCTACCAAATCTACTTTGATTATCTCCCAATATTATTTGAAAAACTCCATAGAATATCCATCAGGCCCAGGGCCAGGGGCCTTGTCTCTGGTGCATTCTTTAATGCTTTCCAGAATCTCTTGGGGTGCGAATGGTGCCATCAATAATAAGCTGTCCTCGGTACAGACTCTGGGACAATTCTCCATTTCTAATAGTGGCCTCCATTCCTCTGCTTCTGTGTACAGTCTTTCATAATATGACACTATCTCTTTCTTCAAGTCTTCTGAGTCCTCCACCGTTACTTCTCCAACCTTTAGTTTGTTGATGGTATTGAAGCTCCCTTGGACATTTGCAGTTTTGTGAAGAAAGCTTGTGTTTCCATCCCCCTCTCTTAGCCAACTCCCAACTCCCAAATACTTTTCTCTTTCTTATTTTATGGATCAAACACACCTTTTTTGAATAAGCTTCTTGATACAAGAAAGGCAAGGAACACACGGAAACATACACCAAAACAGTCCACTAGCTCTAAGAACTAAGGACCACCTTGATGACCACCCTTAGATTCAACATGCAACCAACAAAACGAGATAAATAAGGGTGTTTACCACACCAACCAGCCAATCAAACTATGATTAACAACATAAAGAAGAACAACAGCCAACGAGTTAAGAATACAAGACAACACTACACGGTTACAACAACAACAAGAATGGGTACAAGAAAGTAAGATAACTTGACATACAATGCATAAACACTTATGAACCAAAATGTATATTAAACATTAAGACCCAAAGTCTTCACACAAATAACACTAAGTTCATACGGGACCTCAAGGGAATTGGACTTCCCAAGCAACCACCGTTTCCAAGAGTATTATCAACACAAGTGATGTCCACACTTGCCACAAGGAATCCACCTTGCAAGACACTCTCTTGAGCTCTCAAAGTATGTCATTTAAGTCTAAGAGAAATGACCTAATAAGGTTCTATTTATAAGCTAGGTTAACTTATTACAAAAAGACCAAAAGGCCCTTAATGAGCCCTTACAGAGGAGCGGCCTTGGAGTCTGTTTCTTGGACGGTTTTTGAGTGTAAGAGGCTTCCTTCACACTTCAAGACTTGTTCCCTTGGACGGGCAGCCCCACAAGCTCGGTTCTTCACGTCTTGGCTTCCATTACGTCCTCGAGTGCTAAGATGCCTCTTTGACCCTTATCATCCTCCCCTCATTGGAAAGGATTCGTCCTCGAATCCGAACCTTGCAAAATAATAGGAAGGACAAGCAAACACAAGTTTCTCAAGGTATGAGGGTTAGGGTTAGTGTAATCAATTATAGCATCTTGCCAAGGTGGCTCAAACTTCACATATAACCAAGCATCCCTCTTACCCGAATACCCTCCCAAGAAAGAATCAACTAATCTATCCACATAAGTATGACGAGAAACAAGGAACAAAAGTTGTTTATCAAGTGGGAAACATAGACTCTTCTTGGAACAACAAATAGACTTGAAAGCCGAGATAGGAAAGCCATACATTCCATGCACATTCAAGTCATTCCAAAAGACATCATCACCATATTTCAAATGATCATCGGGGATCAAATGGGTGGAGTGTCCATGGGCATGGGTTGGAAACACACTTTCTTACCCCAATACTACTACAATTACGATCAAATGTCCCCTCTATACTAGCTTGATCTACAACAAAAACAACTAGAGGTTCATCCTTAGTCAATCGGCCAACATGTTCAACATCACCATTTTCACACACAAGTTGGTTTTCATGACTTCCATAAACATCAACACTAGGTGGATCAACTAGTGTATCCACAATTTCAAGTTGTACATTATCTCCACAAGATGAAGGAACATTCGGCTCACTTAAAGACAAACTATCATTCACACTTAGTTGGCTACGTGCCTCATTCACTAGAGTGCAAGAGTTAGTTTGATTACCTTGTAGCTCACGTGGAGCATGTCCACTCACGGGAACTTGATTAGGAAGGCTTGGATGCTCTACCAAGTTATCCAACTCCTTGCAAAGAGAGCTTTCCGTCCCTTCCGTTCTTCCTTCCATTCGGCCCATTATTCTTTCCATTCTCTCCATTTGACTACTAAGGTCGTGTTTCATACCCATTATGGCAGCCATCAAATCGTTCATGGTCACCTTTTCCAATGCCATAGTACCTAACAAAAGAAATTCTAAAACAAAAACACAAAAAATAGCAAACTAGTTAAGGTTAGAAACGAAAGCATCCTCACAAAACGTCTCGAAACTGTTTGCAAATCTCAAGCGCACACTTTTGATGTTTTCACTCTATTGGCCTCACAAGTGTTGATAACCCGCTTGTACTCCAATGAGGTCACGTGGTTCCAATTGTGGCTCGAGGTCGGAGTGGATTCTTGTTTGAAACGACACAAAAAGTAATGTACGAACTTGAATAAAAAATATACTACGATTTAAAAACGAGACAAGCACAAAAAACAACGTTAACACGAAGAACGTACTCAAAAACTAATCTACAACTTAGTAGGTAGTTACTAGTTGTTAGTTAGTATAAGAGTCGACAAAATTGGTAACCAATAGAAACAAGAAAGTGAAACTAGGAAATCCAATGTTCTTGAGCTCTTTGATGACGTGGCACTTAACTATTGGACGTTGTAATGTTGAAAAATTTTTATTTCAAGAAACTAGTTGTTCAACTTCATGTGTCGCAGAAGAGAATTTCGGCCAAGGTATGGGGCAAATAAGGTCTAGACTCCTCTTTCAAGATTCATAAAGTCTTTCACCTACTTGCACCAAATTGGCAAGACCAACCTTTTTGGATGTCGTCCCCTTTGCCCTTTTGGACAATCCTTGAAAAGTGTTTTTTCTTCTTTTGGTAGTTATACTCTTTGGAAGTCTTTGGTCTTCTTACTACTTTGGTGTTGTCTTGAAAATGATTTCAAGACAAACAAAAAGTCTTCTTTTCTTTATATTGTTTTCAAGATCAACAACAACCTTTTCAACACAACTTCAAGAACACAAGATGAACACCACCACCACCACCACAACAAAACCGTCCACTTAACACCACCACACACTTGAACTTAGCTCAAGAAATTAGACCTTAGACTCAATATGTGTTGAGGAAAAAGAAAACCAACACACGAGACAAACTAAGACAACAAAATACACCTAGATCTAGAAAACAATTCGGCCAAACACAACAAGAACACAAATCTGTTTTTTTTTCTTTTTTCTTTTTGAATTTTTTTTTTCACTCTCAAGCCCAAGATGGATCTTGTTAGAACATGTTGGAGTCCCACATCGGTGGGTTAAAAGGTCCTTGGTCTCCTTATATGGTCTTGGACAATCCTTCCCTCATGAGCTAGCTTTTGAGGTTGAGTTAGGCCCAGGGTCCATTTCTTTATCATGGTATCAGAGCCAAGCCCACCCAATTCATTGTTTCCGATGTTGGGTCCCCTATCTTATATTGTCCACGCTCCAGATGTCCAGCCCTGGGCGTGTGGGCGTGCGGGGGGTGTTGGAGTTCCACATCGGTGGGTTAAGGGGCCCTTGGTCTCCTTATATGGTCTTGGGCAATCCTCCCCTCATGAGCTAGCTTTTGAGGTTGAGTTAGGTCCAAGGTCCATTTCTTTATCAGAACAAAATCAAAGATGACTCTAATACCAAATGATACAAAAAAAGGCAAGGAACACAAGGAAACATACACCAAAACAGTCCACTAGTTCAAAGAACCGAGGACCACCTTGATGACCACTCTCAGATTCAACAAGCAACCAACAAAACGAGATAAATAAGGGTGTTTACCACACCAACCAGCCAACCAAACTATGATTAACAACATGAAGAAGAACAATAACCAATGAGTTAAGCTACACGGTTACAACAACAACAAGAATGGGTACAAGAAAGTAAGATAGATAACTTGACATACAATGCATAAACACTTATGAACCAAAATGTATATTAAATATTAAGACCCAAAGTCTTCACACAAATAACACCAAGTTCTTACGGGACCTCAAGGGAATTGAACTTCCCAAGCAACCATCATTTCCAAGATTGTTATCAACACAAGTGATGTCCACACTTGCCACAAGGAATCCACCTTGTAAGACACTCTCTTGAGCTCTCAAAATATGTTATCTAAGTCTAAGAGAAATGATCTAATAAGGTTCTATTTATAAGCTAGGTTAACTTATTACAAAAAGACCAAAAGGCCCTAAATGAGCCCTTACAAAGGGGCGGCCTTGGAGTGTGCTTCTTGGACGGTTTTTAAGTGTAGGAGGCTTTCTTCACACTTCAAAACTTGTTCCCTTGGACGGGCAGCCCCACAAGCTCTGATCTTCACGTCTTGGCTTCTATTACGTCCTCGAGTGCTAAGATGCCTCTTTGACCCGTATCAGTTCTTCTTCAAGATATGAACATTATCAAGAACACAAGAACATTCAAAAGTCGACCCTTAAGCAAATGGACTCGAAAATCGACCCTTAAGCAAATGGACTCGAAATACATACTTGACTAGCAAGTGTATTCTTGAAGCAGCACTTCAATTCTTCAACAAGAACAATAAGCCAAAATGGTAAAACCTTGCTGCCGTATTGTTTGGTCTCAAACTTTCTACAGGAGAGTTTGCATAGGTTTTGCCGTATTGTTTAATATATTATGGTGTAGGGGGGACGTGGATAGTATGTGGGACAGGGCGGCAAGGTGCATCAGGGAGAATGCAAGGGAGGGGTTGGGTGTTTCTAGGGGCCGGGCCGGTCACCATCGGGGGGATTGGTGGTGGAATGAAGAGGTGGAGAAGAAAGTGGAGACCAAGAAAGAGGCGTATGCTAAGTTGGTGGAAAGTAAGGACGAAGAAGAGAAGCGGGTAAACAGGAAAGAGTACAAGCTAGCGAGGAAGGAGGCGAAGTCAGCGGTCACGGCAGCTAAGACGGCCGCTTTTGAGAGCTTGTATGCAGGGTTACAGGGGAAAGGAGGGGAGAAAAAGTTGTTTAGACTCGCTAAGGCTAGGGAGAGGAAGGGTTGTGACCTCGATCAGGTGAGGTGCATTAAGGGGGAGGATGGTAGAGTGTTGGTGGAGGACGGCCACATAAAGAAGAGATGGCAGTCGTACTTTCATAGGCTCTTGAATGACGAGGGGGACAGAGCTATTGTGTTAGGGGAACTGGAGCACTCAGAGGAGTGTCGGGATTTTAGCTACTGTAGACGTTTTAAGGTAGAAGAGGTTAGACAGGCAGTCCGCAGGATGCGTAGGGGTAGGGTGACGGGGCCGGATGAGATACCGGTGGAGTTTTGGAAGTTCGTTGGAGAGGCTGGTGTAAGGTGGTTGACTGGATTGTTTAATGAAATTTTCAGGACGGCAAAGATGCTCGAGGCGTGGAGGTGGAGTACCATGATCCCTCTCTATAAGAATAAGGGGGACATTCAGAGTTGTAATAACTATAGGGGGATTAAGTTATTGAGTCACTCTATGAAGATCTGGGAGAGAGTGGTCGAGGTGAGGCTGAGACGGATAGTGTCTATCTCGGAAAACCAGTTCGGATTTATGCCCGGCCGCTCGACGACGGAGGCAATCCACCTGGTACGGAGGTTGGTGGAGCAGTATAGGGAAAGGAAGAAGGATCTGCACATGGTGTTTATCGACCTGGAAAAGGCTTACGACAAAGTCCCCAGGGAGGTGCTTTGGAGATGCTTGGAGGTGAGGGGAGTACCGCAGGCATATATCAGAGTAATTAAGGATATGTATGAGGGAGCGAAAACCCAGGTGAGGACGGCGGGAGGAGACTCAGAGCATTTCACTGTCCGGACAGGATTGCATCAGGGATCTACTCTTAGTCCCTTTTTGTTTGCGTTAGTAATGGATGTGTTGACGCGGCGTATTCAAGGGGAGGTGCCGTGGTGTATGCTCTTTGCAGACGATGTAGTTCTGATAGATGAGACTCGAGGGGGTGTAAATGACAAATTAGAGATGTGGAGGCAAACTCTTGAGTCTAAAGGGTTCAGGGTGAGCAGAAGCAAGACAGAGTATGTGGAATGTAAGTTTAATGACGTGAGGCGGGAGAACGAGGTAGTAGTGAAGCTGGAAGCACAGGAGGTATGTAAGAGGGATAAGTTCAAGTATCTCGGGTCCGTGATCCAGAGTAACGGTGAGATTGACGAGGATGTCTCGCACCGTATTGGGGCGGGATGGATGAAGTGGAAACTCGCGTCGGGGGTGCTGTGTGATAAGAAGGTGCCGCCCAAGCTTAAAGGCAAATTCTATAGGGTGGTAGTCCGTCCGGCCTTGCTGTATGGAGCGGAGTGTTGGCCAGTTAAGAACTCCCACATCCAAAAAATGAAGGTGGCAGAAATGCGGATGTTGCGCTGGATGTGTGGACTGACCCGAGGGGATAGAGTTCGGAATGAGACTATCCGGGAGAAGGTTGGTGTGACTTCAGTGGAGTGTAAGATGCGGGAAGCACGATTGAGATGGTTCGGACACGTGAAGAGGAGGGGCATGGATGCCCCGGTCCGTAGGTGTGAGAGGCTAGCGTTGGATGGTTTTAGGCGGGGTAGGGGTAGGCCGAAGAAGTACTGGGGTGAGGTGATTAGGCGGGACATGGAACAGTTACAGCTCACCGAGGACATGACCCTAGATAGGAAGGTCTGGAAGACGCGAATTACGGCAGAAGAGTAGGGCCAGATTGGGTCGCTAGTGTAGGGAATTACTTGGTGGGGTTTTTTTTATTTTTTATTCCCGTTATGATTCCGTATTCAGTGTTCCATGCTTATTACGAATCTGTGTGCTTTCCTCTGCTTTCTTCTGTTTTATATTCCTTATGGGTGCCGTATTTATGTTATGTCATCTGCTTCTGTGCTTTACTATGTGTTTGTGTGATATCTTGTGCCTTGAGCCGGGGGTCTTTCGGAAACAGCCTTTCTACTTCATCAGAGGTAGAGGTATGGACTGCGTACATCTTACCCCCCCAGACCCCACTAAGTGGGAATACACTGGGTTTGTTGTTGTTGTTGTTTGTTTAATATATTATGGTATCCTTTGATTTTCAAACCTAAATTATAAAGGTCTAGGCCCAAAGTCCAGTCACTCGTGGGCCAGTGGCCTAGGACATAGGTTAAATATTTACAAAATATCTTTATCTATTAAGTTTAACATATTGTTAATATATAAACTATATTTTCATACATGTAATGTTATTCGGTTTGGTTCAGGAATTTTTTGAGTTTTTTTATAAATTAAAAAGACAATCCCAATTTTTTAGGATGGGTATACGCTTAAATAAAATTCACGATTTTATTTAAAAAATGATATAAATCGGTTCAGTATGGTTAGGTCCGGTCAATTTTTCATATTTTTTTGACACCCCTGAAAATACCATTTACTAATCAAATCTATAGATGAAGAAAACAGTACAAATATGGTGCAATCCAAATTGCATCTAGGCTGTTCATCGAAGCCCAGCTAGGGACCTCCAAAGAACACAAGGCTTGTTCATGAAATGGAAGTGCTTGATCATGTGTTGATGCCAAAGAGGGGATTCCACACCTTGAAAATTGCTTGGAAGGATGAAAGGAAAGGCAATGAAAAAAGTGGCGACCTAATGAGGATGATACAAACCAGCCAACAAAACACAAGAAACAAGATGAAAACAACAACACTAAACCGAGAACACAAGATAACAACAACAATAATATAAAGATAGATAGTGAGACATAGATTATTACAAGAAATAAGGAACTAAAGTGTGTATCAAACCCTAAAACCCCTAAATACTCACAATAATAACACCACACTTTTACGAAGACCTCAAGGGAACCAGAATCCCCAAGCAACCCTCGTTTCTAAACGGGTAACCAACACCAAAAGAATCCACGTTAGGCCACAAGTGAATCCACACTTGTATAAACACTCTCTAAGAGATGTCTTGCAAAATATAATCCAAAGTTGAAGACAAATGACCTAATAGAAGCTACTTATAGTATTGGCTAAACTTATTACATAGTAAATGACCAAAAGGCCCTTAATGAAAACAACAAAAAGGGCGGCCTTGGAGTGTAGCCTTGGGCGGCTTTAGAGTGTTTGAAGGCCTTCTTCACACTTCAAAGCTTGTTCTCTTGGTTAGGCAGCCCCCACGCTGGAGTCTTTACGTATTGGTTTCCAATCATGTCCTCGAAAGTTAAGATGCCCCTTAGACTCGTATCAGAGGAGCTCGCCAAAGTTGACATTGGCTCACCAAAGTGAATTACCATCGCCTATGAACTCATCAAAGTGAAGACGAGCAATCTGTCAAGTTTGTCGACTCGCCATTGAGTTTGGCGATGGGATGCTGCTCGCCAAACTCACCAATTTCGGGTCACCTTTGGGCCTATGAGTAATAATTAGCCCAAGACTATAAATGGCTAGTTATTTCCTTTCTATTCAAAATATTGATAAATATTGATATTGTAAAACTCTTAAGAGTGTGTGAGCTTGGTTTAGGCTTTTGGTTGACGATATTTTTTAGAAACATTGGTTGCGGAGTGAATTCGATTCCCTCAAGGTCGGAAGTTGAAACTTATTGTATCTTTAATCGTTTGAGTTCCTTTAGGTTTTATACACCTTTGGGTTGCTTATGATTTCCTCTTTTTGTGTCAATTTAGTTATCTGCACTTTCTTAGCTTTCAATTTCCATATTGTGTTCTTGTTTCATGAATCGATTTCTATTATTTGGTATTAGAGTCGTGTTTAGATTTGTTCCATGAGTCTAATCTTGGATTTGTTACAATAAAAAAAGTGTCAAAACACATTTTTAATAATGTCCCAAAAATATTTTGTTGGTTTGAGTCTTGTTTGAAGTTTCTTGTACTAGATTTGCATTCTCTAGTATTATTATCACTACCTGAGCCTATATCTTGGACGTGACAGGGCACTCAGAGCCATGTGTGGCTTGGTAGAACCCTTGGCGTAACATGCTATTCATAAAACTCAACTTCAAATTTATGCGGAAACATAAATTTCTGGAGGTTAACTTGAAAGACAACATAACAACTAAACTGACTAATGTCTAATGAAACCTTTATAACTCATGAACTAAAAGAGTTGTTGGGACATAGCCTTGAGCTACCTTTATTGAAAACTACCAATTAAAACTGAAACTATCTCATGAGCTGGAAATTTAACAAAGGATAACCAAGTCAACGAAAGGTCTGAATACAGAGTCCACATCATGAAATGACTTATTGCTAAAAAGTTGTCAATACTTGGAATGTATTGGTACATAATAGCAGAATTTGAACCGTGAACATGACCCTTAAAGATAACCAAAAGAGGAGAGAGAACCAGAGAGAAGTGTGGTAGAGAGAGGGAGAGGGAAAGGAGGGTCGACATGCGCCGGAAGTCTGAATTGTTGAAGAAATATTTTAAAATTCTGCCTGAAGTGTCACACACCGGTATGTGACGCACGTGGCGTCGATGCTAGGGAAGTTCTGGTGGTGCGTGCGAGCGGGTGTGGTACTTTTCCGGGATGGATTTTTTGGGATAGGGTCGCAGATGGTTGGTGGTGGTCATGGTAGAATAATTATTTGAAAGACAAAGAAGAGAAAAGAGGGAAACTAGTGATCAGAGGGACCACCGGTGGGGTTTTGGGTCGAAGTTTGATTTAAAATCACATTGAGATTCGTGGCTCAGTGTGCCGATGTAATGGCACTGATACAAAGCTATTGGAATGAATTTGTAGTTGAAGGTTGCCTTGACTATAGGCTCAATGTCAGACTTCAACTACTGAAGAAAAAGCTCAAAGTCTAGAGCAGAGAAAAGTTTAGTGAGAATGTTAACAGAAAGAATAGTCTGCTTATAAATTAACAGAATTAGATCATGTGCTTGATTACAGAGTATTGAATGAGGAGGAGGTGATGATAAGGGCAACAATTGTAATAGAATTGGAGGATTAGCCAAGAATGAGGAGGCAAGTTGGAGGCAAAAATCTAGAGTTCTTTGGCTTCAATAGGGTGATAAAAATACTAGATTTTTTCACAAGATGGCAACAGCTCATAAGAGATATAATACTATTGATAGGCAGGTGGTAAGGGGAGAAGAATATCTAGAACCAGAAGATATCAAGATGGCTATGGTAGATTTTTACAAAAGTCTTAACTGCGTGGAAACCTACATTCGAATGCACAGACTGTCCGAAGATCACAAATGAAGAACAAGATTTTCACAGAAACTGAGGTTTACCAGGTTCTTTCTCAATTGGCCATAGATAAGGCCCCCGGCCCAGATGGTTTCACAATGGGTTCTTACAAGTCTTGCTGGGAAGTTTTGAAAGAAGACTTGATGAACTCCATCAATAATTTTCATCAGAATAGGTTTTTGAGAAATCTTTTAATGCTATTTTTTATAGCATTAATCCCTAAGTATGGTGCTGAAGAATTGTAAGATTTTAGGCCAATAAGCCTAATTGGGGATGTGTATAAAATTATCTCTAAGTTGATCACTGAAAGATTGAAGATTATTATGGACAAGTTGGTAGATGAACATCAAATGACATTCTAGAAGGGGAGACAAATATTAGATGCTGCTCTTCTGGCTAATGAATTGGACTAAAAATGAACCAAAAGACTCCTGGAATTTTGTGTAAACTTGACATGGAAAAGAAGATTTAGGTATAGATCTGAGATTTGGCTTTGGTTGGAGTTGTTTTGAAGAATCCACATTATTGGGTTTTGAGGTTTAAAGAAAAGTGCAAATGGGTTTTGATATCTGAAATTTTTGGCATGGAATTGAGGGTTTAGAAGTATTGAGGTTTGTTTCCCGTATGAATAGGAGCCTAGATCAAATTTCATGAAATTTTGAGCTAAAATGAGAGACTTATGATTTTCAGGTATTCATCTTGTTCTTAAAGAAATTCAAAACTTCAAGAGGAAGAATCTTCAAAAAGAGGTGTTTAATCCAAAAAAAAAAAAGGAAAGAGAAAGTGTTAAGGAGTTGGAACAAAAGGTGAATTTACCAAAAGGGGTAAAGGCTAAAGGACAAAGTACAGAGGGGACCACACGAGCATAAAATTCGGAGGCCGTTAAGTGATTTTCTACCAAGTTTGGTGACACTCTCCAGTCGCCAAAGTTGTGGGCGATTCGACAAAGTAGGGGTGAGTATCGGTAAACTTAACATTACAGTCTGTTAAGTTTGACAGCACAAGCCCTAGTTTTGGTAACACTAAGAAGAGTTTGGCGGTAAAAGGCAAGAGTTTGGCGACACTGGGCCTAATTTGGTGAGCCACACTCAAATTCTCCCATCAATCTCAGGTTCTAATTCTGTAGTTTCCTTTTCTTGATTCTAATTCACTTCCTTGATTTCTACAGCTAATTTTCAACTACTAATTGATCTAATTAGTTGATTATTAGTTCTTGAGTCCTTTTCTTGATTTTCTCGTTTTATTTCATAGTTAATTTCTTTATTTAAGTCCTTTTAGTTTAATCAAGTCGTTCGTCTTTCTTTGAACAAAGATCTATTTCGGCCGAGAGTAGTAATTGACGCTTCGTGAACAATCGAGTATAAGCAATCTTCAACAATTACCCCAACCAATTTGTGAGGCGATCAAAGGTGTGGAATACGAGTGATTGTGTGGTTTGTTGTTTTTGTTGGGTGTCTTATTCATAGGTTCTATAGCATCGGGAGATGAAACCCAATATCCTACGAGCGGGGTGAATATGGATGCCTTAATGGAGGTAATCATGGGAATGCAACTAGATATGAATAAAATGAAGGGTCAAATGTTGAGCATGGATGAAAGGATGGTTAACATGGGGGGGGGGGGGGTCTTAATTCCTCAATTTCTGCTCCCCAAACCAATTACCATGCAACCACAAGTGGGCATGCTAAAAAAACTTCAACTACCATCTCACCCGAAACTTTCACCAAATGTATAACCCAACATTGAGAGACAATGTTCCACCACCTTAAACCAATATCAATGTTAACCAAGCCCCACAAGTTGCGCTTCGACCATGCTAGTCCAATATGACCAAGATCTTCTAATCCACAATCCACAATCCACACATCCAAAGGAAAGAACTTGAGAGGAATGAAAAATAGAGGAGTTTGGGGAGCATAATAAAGAGGAATATGTTCTTGATGATCAAGTGAATAGGCCACGAGGCCAAGTTCAAGGTCCGTATCAAGGATAAGGAGGAAGATATGGTCCAAACCTTCAAGTAGGAAAGTTTTGGGGAAATCAAGACCAAGCAAGAGGCCAAGGAGGTTACTATGGAAATCAAGGCCGAGCTTGGGGTCAAGGAGATCAATTTGGAGATCAAGGAAGATATAGGGGACAAGACACGAGTCTCAACTCCATCAAGGTCACTCTTTCTACTTTCAAGGGAGAGATTGATCCTGAGGCGTACCTCAATTGGGAGTTGCAATGTAAAAGAATCTTCCAAACTAATGAGTTGACCGAGGTAAAGAAGTTTACTTATGCTATTGCACAATTTGAAGTGTTAGCTTCGTGGTGGGAGTCTATGAGGAGGTATCGAAGAGTTTATCAAGAAGGACAAATCATCTAAGTCTAAAGGGCATTCATCTTCAAATTATTGGAGGAAGAACAAAGAGTCAAATTCTCGGGGAAAGAACAAAGAGGGAGCTTAAATGTCCTTGACTTGGAACAAAAACAGAGATTTCAAGAAGCCCTTTGAAAAGAAGTTATTTGAGAAGAATACTCCAACGAAGGCACCAAAGGATATAGGTAGCTATATCTAACCACTAGTCCTAAGGGTATTCGATGCTTTAGGTGTCAAGGGTAGGGTTACAAGATGAGTGAATGTCCTAATTGGAGAACCATTTTTCTTAGAGAAGGGCGACCTTTCTATAAAGACGAGGAAGAAAGTGAAAAGGAGGTCCAAGATGATGGTGATTTCGAGAGTGAAGATGAGGGTGAGCAAGTCTTATGAGGGGGATGTCACTGTTTCGAATGGAATGATGAAGATTCTAATTGAAGAGGCCTTGCCTCAAGAAGGAGAGGTTACAGTTCCAAATTATATGGTGAGGCGGGTGATGATTAGTAAAACCATGGATGATCCAAGCCAAAGAGAGAATCTTTTCCATTCCAAATGCCTCATCAAGGACAATGTTTGTTCTTTGATCATAGATAAGGGGAGTTGTGCCAATGTTGCTGTTAAGCATCCCACATCGGAAAAAGGATGGGTAATTGATCTCCTTATATGGATTTGGGTAATCCTCCCCCCCATGAGCTAGCTTTTGAGGTTGAGTTAGGCCCAAGATCCATTCTTACATGGCCCAAATCTTTGTACACTGATGTTGGTCCCGCATATTATATTGTTCATGCTCCAGTTAACGAGGCCTGAGAGTGTTAAGTATCCCACATTGGAATTGGAGTGTGGACAACATAGTATGGGGGCCCAACATTAGTGAATAAAGATTTGGGATGGGCCCGACTCTGATACCATGTTAAGAATGGATCTTAGGCCTAACTCAACCTTAAAAGCTAACTTATGTGGGGAGGATTGCCCAAGTCCATATAAGGAGACCAATTACCCATCCCTTTTCCGATGTGGGATACTTAACAGTTGCTAGTACCACCGTGGTGGATTTCTTGAGGCTAACCACATCTAATTATGCCACACCATACAAGCTTCAATGGTTAAGTGAGTGTGTAGAATTGAAGGTTCATAGACAAGTGTTGATCAAATTCAAAATTGGGAAGTACCAAGATGAGGTTCTATGTGATGTGGTCCCAATGCAAGCTTGTCATGTATTACTCGAAAGACCCGTTCAACAAAGCATGATGGGAGGACTAATAATATTCGCTTTGTTTTGGATGGGCACAAAGATGTTCTTTATCCCATTCCATTTTCACAAGTTAATGAAGTGTGTCAAAAGACGAGACAGTTGCAAGGGAAAGGGAAGAGTGAAGGGGAAGGGCATGATAAAGACAAAGCCGATGAAGGATAAGAGAGGAGGAAGTTGATGGGAAAGGGCCAATTGGCGATGTTGGCCAATTGCAAGGAGATTAGGGAGGAGACTGAGGCCTAAAGTTATTTGATCCTTATCACACATAGTGATCATGTTTTGCAAACTAACTATTCTATTTCTTCCTTCCCCCATTCTATTTCTTGTCTTTTGCAAGATTATGGTGAGATCTTTCCAAGGAGCTTCCAAGTGGATTACCCGCTCTGTGGGGTATTGAGCACCAAATCGACTTCGTGTCGGGTTCTCAATTGCCAAACAAACCAATCTATCAAGGCAAACTGAAGGACAAAAAAGAGCTTCAAAGCCAAGTTGACGAATTCCCCAACAAAGGCTACGTTAAGGAGAGCATGAGTCCGTGCGTCGTCCTCATCATATTAGTTCCAAAGAAAGATGGAACATGAAGCATGTGTGTTGATTGTCGAGCAATCAACAAGATAATAGGAAAGCATTGCCACCCAATTCCTAGATTAGATGATGTGATAGATGACCTAAATGGTTCTCGTGTTTTTTCAAAAATTAACCTTAGGAGTGGTACCATCAAATCCGGATGAATCTCGGTGACAAATGGATAATCGCCTTCAAGACCTAATTTGGTCTATATAAATGGATGGTTATGTCTTTCGGGTTCACCAATGCTCCTAGTACCTTCATGCGATCAATGAACCATTTGATGAAACCATTTATAAGAAAATATGTTCTATAGGCGGTTTGTCAAAGGATTAGCACCATAGCCGCTCCCTTGACTGAGGTAATCAGAAATGATAAGCCTTTTAAGTTGGATGACGAGCAAGCAAAAGCTTTTGAAATCAATCCTTCACTCCACTCTTTTGTTACAATAGCCCGATTTTGAGAAGATGTTTGAAATTGAATGTAATGTTAGTAAAGTAGGCATTGGAGGCGTTTTAATGTAAAACCACTTATTTTAGTTTTACTTATGAAATATTTTAGTGAAAAGCTTAAAAGGTGCAACATTAAACTATTCTACTTATGATCTTGAATTGTATGCGTTAATTAGAGCATTAGGCATTGGCAACATTACTTGTGGGCCAAGGAGTTTTTCATTCAAACCGATCATGAGTCCTTATGATAACACGAAGGATGGAAATTCAAAAACTAGAGTATTAACTTAAAAGAATGCGGAAGCAAAAACTAGAAAACTACTTGAAAAGACTAAACAAGAATAAAAAAAGATTGAGATTTGATAAAATTCAAGTAACAACGAATTGGTTATAGATGAACCAAACACCTTTACTTGAGAAATTAATCAAGTTTAAATGGATCTTTACTGCTTCATGAGTAATGTAGACAACAATTAGCAAGAGTACTAATCGCCTTCTAAGTATACCAATAAGTAACCAAAGATATCAAACAAAGAAGTTATCTTACTACCTTAAACTATGAACTAGTTAGGTTGAAAGATAAATCTCAAAGTAATCTACCACAAAGGTTCAAAAAGAACTCTTAGTATGTTAATATTCTTCAAAAACTGATTTTCATGAATGAACAAAGACCCTTTTATATAGTAGTAAAGAAGGGGTTGGTCAAAGATAACATTAAATGAAATGATACTTCGTAGGGCCTAGAAGATTACCACACACATTATCCTATAAAGTCAAGAACAAAACAACTATTGAATGGCATAGAAGGCTGGCACACACCAAGTCCTGGGAAGTCGACATAGAATAAAACAAATATTAAATGTAGGTTCTAGAAACTATTAAAAAGAAGACTAATTTTGGGCTGCAGCATTTTTGCTATTTTCGGGGCAGATATGGGCCCAATTCTACCTCATCTTGGACTTTAATTTGGGTCTCCAAGTAGATGTAAGACTTGGGAAAATATCTATATTGGGCCAGAGCTCGTCTTCTATCACAAGACAACAACAACAAGAACAACAACAACAAACCCAGTGCATTCCCACCTAGTGGGGTCTTTTGGGGTAAGATGTACGCAGTCCATACCTCTACCTCTAAAGAAGTAGAAAGGCTGTTTCCGATAGACCCTCGGCTCAAGGCACGAGATACCACACAAACACATAATAAAGCACAGAAGCAGATTACATAACATAAATACGGCACCCATAAGTAATATAAAACAGAAGAAAGCAGAGGAAAGCACATAGATTCGTAATAAGACATGGAACACGGAACACGGAATCATAACAGGAATAAAACCCCCCACCAAGTAATTCCCTACACTAACGACCCAAACTGGCCTTAGTCCTCTGTCCTAATTCGCGTCCTCCAGACCTTCCTATCTAGGGTCATGTCCTCGGTGAGCTGTAACTGCTCCATGTCCCGCCTAATCACCTCACCCCAGTACTTCTTCGGCCTACCCCTACCCCGCCTAAAACCATCCAACGCTAGCCTCTCACACCTACGGACCGGGGCATCCATGCCCCTCCTCTTCACGTGTCCGAACCATCTCAATCGGGCTTCCCGCATCTTGCACTCCACTGAAGTCACACCAACCTTCTCTCGGACACTTTTTAATATTTAAATGCTGCCCATTAAAATGACTTGTTATTCTCAGTCCTTTACTGCTATTTTTTTTTCCCTTTACTGCTATTGAGCTTCCATGGATGCTATCACCTTGAAGATCTTCAGGCTCAAGGAAAGTTGAAAAAGAGGCATGTTAAATGGATTTAAATTCTTTGAAAATTTTGTCCATGTAATCCAATGTAATCCAACATAATAAGGGAAAAGAAAATGGGGTAGCCGATGCCTTTGTCAAGAAAGCATGTTTTGCTTTATTCTTTGTCTTCTAAATTGCTTAGTTTTGAATGTTTGGAGGCATTGTATCCCAAAGACTCCATTATTGCTACGATCTTTCGAGATTGTTAAGCATGGGAACGGGAAATGTTGCTTAGGGATCGATCTTCTGTTCTCTATTCTAAGTTTGATGGTTTTTTGTTCTAAGGCAATAGATATGTGTGCCTATGAGCTCATGGAGAGAACTATTTTTGAGAGTGGCACATGATGGGAGATTAATGGTCATTTTGGCATTGACAAAACCATGGGAATTCTAGAGGAACAGTTCTATTGGTCAAAAATGCACAAAGATTTGCTCGAATTTGTGGCCAATGTAGTGAATGTAGAAGTGCTAAATCAAGACTTCTTCCTCATGGTTAGTATACCCCACTCCCGCCCAGCAACGACCTTGGCTTGATAGTTTCATGGATTTCGTTTTGGGTTTGCCAAGGAAACAAAGGAAAAGAGAGAGCATCTGTGTAGTAGTTCAATTTTCGATGATGGCTCATTTTATTACCTGTCATGAATGTGGTGATGCTTCCAATGTAGCATATTTGTTTGTTGAAAATTATGTTAAATTGCATGGAATTCCTCAAACCATTATAAGTGATCACTTTTGGAAAGAGTTGTGGGGTAGACTTGGTACAAAGTTGTTTTCTACTTTTTGTCACCCATACACCGATGGCCAAACCAAAGTCGTGAATAGGACTTCGGTCTCTATGCTTCGTGCCGTGGTACGTGGAAAGTTGGCTTCATGGGAGGAACATTTGCCTCTAGTTACATTTTCTTACAATAGAGTTATTCACAAAACTATTGGCATGATACCGGTTGAAGAAGTGTATGGTTTTAATGCACTAGCCCCTTTAGATGTTTTAAGCTTCGGTGGAAGCAAAAGGGTGGAGGCTATGAAGAAGATACATGAAAAGGTGAGGCTTCACCTTGAAAACAAGAATCAAGAGGTGGCTAAGAAAGCAAACAAGGGCTGCTTGAGACTTGTGCTTGAACTGGGTGAATGGGTGTGAGTGCATTTTCGCAAGGAGTGGTTTCCCACTCATAGGAGTACCAAATTGATGCCAAGAGGTGATGGACCACTCCAAGTACTTGAAAGTATCAATGACAATGCCTAGAAGATTGATCTCCCTTTGGAGTATCAAGTACACAACACCTTCGATGTGTGTGATTTTTACCCTTTGATACACTTGATGGTGATGTCTCAAATTTGAGGTCAAATTCTTTTCAAGAAGGAAAGGATGATGCAATCCAAATCGCATCAAAGGCGTTCACCCGAAGTCAAGCTAGGGACCTCCAAAGGACGCAAGGCTTGTTCGTTTGAAAATGGAAGTGTGTGATCATGTGTTCTTGCCAAAGACAGGAGTCCACACCTTGAAGATCGCTTGGAGGGATGAAGGGAAGGCATTGGAAGAAGAGGGACCAAGTGAGGAGCTCGCCAAAATTGACATTGGTTTGCCAAAGTGAATTACCATTGCCAAGGAAGCTCGCCAAAGGGAAGATAAGACAAGAAAACTGTCAAGTTTGGCGATGGGGGAATAAGTTTGTCGACTTGCCATTGAGTTTGGCGATGGGATGTTGCTTGCCAAACTCACCAATTTCAGGCCACTTTTGGGCCATGAGTAGTAATTAGCCCAAGACTATAATAACTAGTTATTTTCTTTCTTTCTCATATTTTGCTGAATATTGTAGAACTCTTTAGAGTGTATGAGCTTGGTGTAAGCTTTTGATTGGATGATTTTGCATAGAAACATTGGTTGCGGGGCGAATTCGATTCCCCTGAGGTCATCATAGGAAGTTGGTGCTTATTGTAGGATTAATCGTTTGAGGTTCTTAGGTTTAATATATCTTTGGGTTGCTTATGATTTCCTCTGTTTGTGTCAATTTAGATCTATACTTTGCTGTCTTTCAATTTCCGTATTGTGTTCTTGTTTCGTGACTTGATTTCTATCAAAATGGCAGCACTACTAAATTTATGGAGAGCATGTGGGGAAGGTGTCATTCCCTCTGTGCCAATTTGGTCTGTTGGTCTACCCTGATGGCTTGGATGCCAAACTAGGACATATTTGTGGTGTCTTATTGGTCTTAGGTGTAGATGGGAAGATGCCCTTATTAAAACATTGCAAGGAATCTTGAATTACCTGCCTTGGCTTTTTGATTGGTTTCTTGGTATGGATTTGGACCCTTCCATCCCATCTTATTGAATCATTGGGTTGGCTAGATAGGGTTTATGCTTTGTCCTTGGGTTAGATTAAGCGAATTTATATACATTTATGATAGCACAGTGGATTTTTATTCTGAAAGTCTTCATGTGTTTATTACTGATCCGCCTATTTAAAAGTTTAGCTGGATGAACTGGCCTTTTTGTAATTGTTTATGCTGCTTAACAGAATTTTCTCTCCTTTTACTTTGCAAGTCCCATTTACTATCTGAACATAACGTGCCTATAAGACCAAGTGTGAACCTAGTGAACTCTGATTCTCCTTCTAGCCACCATTCAAAGCAAATTTAAGGTGAAATTACCAAGGCATGCAACATTTAAGAATCTTTTTAATTCTTCACTTGGGTTGTGCCATGTTGCTGTCTATTTATTCTTCAGCTTACCTTTATGATGACTTTTCTACAAGCTCTGGTTAAACCTTGAACAACTTTTCTGCCCAAAGCCTATTGATGAAAACAGGGAAAATAATTTTTTAAATATCAAAGCCGTTTTCCATTAAAGAATTGATTACTAAAATATTGAAAGATTAATCATATTGTTGCTCTTAGTTTTCCAACTTTTTCTAGTTGGGTTTTCTGTAATGGAACAGCATACCATTTTAAACAGCAGGATATAATTTTATCCCATTATAAGATTTTTTGCCTCATCAGAGATTGCCTTCTCTCAGCTGGCAAGCTTGCTCAGACTTAAACACTAAATTACCTGACTCAGTGAATGCTAAGGTACATAAAATGTTGTTGAATTAGTATGTTTCAAATAATATTTAGCATTTTAAAACTGCACTTTGGCTTTCTAGAGGAAGTATCAGGATTACTGGTGTTCTATCCGTTATCAGAAAATAAAGGTATCAGGCTTATGCAGTCGGCATGAATAGTACCAACAGATTAATTAAGATAGTCTGCTGTACTCATTTATGCTTTTAATTATATGATACGGGCATGATCACGACGAAGATGGATGCATGTGAGTGTGTGTGGAACCCGTCTAAGGAAGTGTGCAAGTGAAGTGTGAAGGGCCTTGGAACACACCAAGGCCGCCCCTTTGGCACACTATTTGGGCGCCTTTTGCTTAAAGGGCCTTTTGGTCATTTTAACCCCTATTTGTAATATACTATAAATAAAACATGTTAGGGTTTTATTCATTAGTTTTTGGCTTTTGAAACTTGTATAACACATTGAATCACAATTCTCTCTTATGAGAAAGGCTCTTGGCCGAAACTAGGGCAACTACAAGTGTGGATTCACTTGTGTTGTGTTCTTGCTTGGAAACATTGGGTGCTTGGGAGATTGACGTCCCTCTTGTGTCCACGTAAGAGTGTCGGTGTTGCTATTATCATTAGTTAAGGGTCTTAGTGTTTGAAACACACTTAGGTTCTTAGTTCATGTAATAGTGTATGTCACACTATCTATCTTTCCATTCTTGTAATTGTTTGTAGTTGTTTGTGTCGTGTAGTATTGAATCCTTGGTTGATGTTCTTGTTACATTGTTATTCATCTTGTTAATCATCTTGATGTTGTTAATCTAGTTTGTGGTGGTTGTTTTGGTGTTGAAGAACACCTTGTTATCTTGTATTCTTGTATTTGTTGTTGTTGACCGAGACTTGGTCTCTTTGGTCCTCGGGTTCCCTTTGAATTTGTGGACCGTCTTGTGTTGTTTTTGTGCATCCATAGCTTGGTTTGCATCATTTGGTATCAAAGCTTGTGGTTGATTTTGTTCCAACAAAATCAATCTTGAGCTTGCCAGAAAATTCAAAAAAAAAAAGTGTTCTTGTGTTGTTCTTGGCCGAGAAGTTGCTCTTCTTGTTGTTGTTGTCTTGGCCGAAAACTGAGTCTAGGTCTAGGATTTATTTTGTTTGTTTTGTTGTTTCTAGTGTTAGCTTCTCCATCACTAACACTAATGAAGTCTGAATCTAGATTTGAGCTTGAATTGTTGATGTTGTTGATGTGAACAAAGTGTGGCCGTGTGTTGATGTTGTGGTTCTAACTTGGCCGTGTGCTGTTGAACATTGTTGTTGTGGATTCACCCTTAGCCTTGTGTTGTTGTTGATGTTCTAAGTGTGGCCGTGTTATGTTGTTGTTGATAATTGGTGGCCTAAGAACATTTTATTGAAGTTGTTGTAGTCTTGGCCGTGTGGTTGTTGTTCTTGTTGTTGTGGATTTGGAGTTGGCCGTGTGATTGTTGTTGTAGTTCTTGGTGGATGTTGTTGTTGTTCTTGAAGTTCTTCACCTCCTTCATATATTGTTAAACATAAAGGAGTATTAGATCCAAAAGGTGAAGGAAAAAGGTAAGTACTTAGTCTTGAAAGATTTTACATCCACTCAAAGACTTGTCAATCACTTCTCAATCACCTTTCATGATCTAAGGACCCGTGTTTTAAGGAGAAGTACAAGAAAAGTCAAGTCTTGAAATTTGAATTTGAAAAAAAAGCTCCAAGACTTATATTCCCTCCATTTAACCAAATTCCACCATTCAAACTTGTAATTGACCAAGTCTTGAAGTTGAAAAAAATAAGAACTTGATAAAAACCGAACCAATAGTGGACTGCCATGTCACCTTGTTACTGTTCAGGCATCAATTTTAAGCTTAAATTTTGGTTTCTTGGTTTCATTTTGTTGCTTTTTAGTTTCGTTATTGATTATAATAACTAATTGACAAGCTAGTACTCTCCTACTAGGTTGTGAGTTAGTTTTTGAGTCCGTTTGTTCGTGTTAGCATTATTTGTGTACTTTTGTCGTTTTGAATCGTTTTTAGTTCTGGACTCAAGTCCTACAAGATTTGTTTGAAGTTTCAAACCAAAATCTATTCCGGATAAGAGTAGGCTCAATCCTCAACTTCTCACTGGTTCCTTAGCGGGCTTACAACACCTGTGAAGCTACGAGTGAGGTAATCAAAGTGTGAGAGTGGTGAGGCTATTTGAACTAACCTGTTTTTTTATAGGTATTTTGAATGGAAGGATCCACATCTCAAACTGTGGACAATAATACTCTTAGTACTATATTGGCTTCCCTTGAAGCCCTAAACCAAGGCTTGGAAAAGGTGTATGTGGATTTGAATTCGTTGAGAGAGGATGTGTTTACTATGAGTGGGAGGTTGGAACGTGTGGAAAGCCAAAGAAGCCGACCCTCTACTCCTTAACACTATCATGTGTCCTCAAATCAAAATACTTCCCCTACCATTTCCTCCGAAATGTTACATCAAATGATCAATTCACCGAGACAACCACCAAATGCTTCCCAAAGCCGAGAGTATGATAGACCAACCCTCCCTCCACTTTACCAAGTCCAACATGAAGGATTTGGAACCCAAATACCACCAAACCCGAGCCCTTCACCTAACCAAAGGCACACTTTCCTCCAAATCCCATCGCACCATTACAAGCTCCACTTAACCCAAATAGACCCGTCCATGTGGAGGGATATGATAGAGGGGAACAACATGGGGGATATGGAGTGTATGATAATGTTTACTTGAGGGAAGAAGGGATGAGGGGTAGGCATGGTGATCAAAGGGAACCTCTAGGCCGAGAGGTTCGGGTTGGCCACCAAACCCGAGAAATAGGCATCAATTCCATCAAAGTTAGTCTTCCAATCTTCAAGGGTGAGAGTGATCCTGAGGCTTATCTTGCTTGGGAGTCATCTTGTGACAAGATATTCCAAATGAATGATCTAACCGAAGAGAAGAAGAGTTGTTATGCTATTGCTCACTTTGAGGGGTATGCAAACACTTGGTGAGAGTATGTAAAGAGGTTTGGTAATGTGTTGATTGAGGGCCAACCCCTTACATGGTTTAGATTGAGGTACCTTATTCGGCAAAGGTACTTATCCGAGGGCTACAAACATGAACTTCTTGCCAACTTGTACAACTTGAGGCAAGGAAACAAAAGTTTCATGACATACTATGATGAATTTCAACAATTGATGTTGAAGCTTGACCATCGAGGTGAACAAGTGAGCCATGACATTATATGATTCAAGGTCGGGTTGAATAGAGACATATCATCACGCATGACCCTTCACAAGTTTGACACTATTGATGGCATCTTCCAAGCGGCATTGGAGGTTGAAAGGGAGATCTTGGCTTACAAGTCTAAGGTTCACCAACAACCTTCCTCGGATTGGCACAAAGACGAGGAACACTTATTCAATGCCAACTAAGCCGAGAACAAGGTTGTCCCAGTCGAGACCAACGCTGCCCAAAGGTATCCTCTAAGAAATGAAGGTAAATCTAATCCTACTTCTCGTCCTAAGGGATTTCAAAGTTTCAAATGTCAACGGTGGGGGCACAAGGCTAGTGAATGCCCAAACCAGAGAAATGTGATCCTTAGGGAGGGAAAATTGTATTATCTTGGTGAGGAGGTGGGACTTGAATCGAATGAGAATGATGAAAAAGCTTAAGATGGAGAGCAAGAAGCCGAGGTGGAAATTGATGAAGGCGGGGAAGATGTTTGGCCGTTTGATGAAGTGTGTGGAGTGCCTAGTTATATGGCAAGGAGAGTCATGATTAGTGAGATTTTGGAAGAGGAAGCCGAGAGTGAGGAGGGTGAAGAAGAAGAAAAGCACTTAATCGTGGGATTTGCCCACAAAGGCCCTTTGTTGCTCACTAACCGAGATACTAGCACTTCGCCTAGTATCAAATCTTCTTATGTGTAGGTTGTAGAATATGTATGTCCAAAGAGCATGCTTGATGATCTCATAGAGCCCTTGGTTGAACATCCTAACCTCGGGAAAGGACATGAAGAGGTGATTCCAAAGAGGAGAGCTTGCGGGTGATCAAGCCTTGAATTTGTGGACAAATTCCTTTCAAGATGGAGAGGATGATACGGGTATGATCATGAAGATGGACGCATGTGAGTGTGTGTGGAACCCGTCTAAGGAAGTGTGCAAGTGTTCAAGTGTGCAAGTGAAGTGTGAAGAAGGGCCTTGGAACACACCAAGGCCGCCCCTTTGGCACACTATTTGGGTGCCCTTTTGTTCACCTTTTGCTTAAAGGGTCTCTTGGTCATTTTAACCCCTATTTGTAATATACTATAAATAGAACATGTTAGGGTTTTATTCATTAGTTTTTGGATACTGAAACTTGTACAACACATTGAAACACAATTCTCTCTTGTGAGAAAGGCTCTTAGCCGAAACTAGGACAACTACAAGTGTGGGTTCACCAAGTTCTTGCTTGGAAACGTTGGGTGCTTGGGAGATTGACGTCCCTCTTGTGTCCACGTAAGAGTGTAGGTGTTGCTATTATCATTAGTGAAAGGTCTTAGTGTTTGAAACACACTAAGATTCTTAGTTCATGTAATAGTGTATGTCACACTATCTATCTTTCAATTCTTGTAATTGTTTGTAGTTGTTTGTGTCGTGTAGTAGTGAATCCGTTGGTTGATGTTCTTGTTACATTGTTGTTCATCTTGTTAATCATCTTGTTGTTGTTAATCTAGTTTGTGGTGGTTGTTTTGGTGTTGAAGAACACCTTATTATCTTGTATTCTTGTATTTGTTGTTGTTGGCTGAGACTTGGTCTCTTTGGTCCTCGGGTTCCCTTTGAATTTGTGGACTATTTTGTGTTGTTTTTGGTGCATCCATAGCGTGGTTTGCATCATTATACAATTCTCCTTCATGCCTAGATGATCATTGGTTGGTACAACAGATGTAATGATGATGGTATTGTACATGCAAATAATTTATTTGTGTTGACCAATAAAATTCATTCTAGGACTATAGTTTGAGTGGTTGTAGTAAATGTCAATTCACCAATTTAAAATTGATTTTCGATAAACAAATGCTTACCCCTTTTTCAAAAATTGATTTTGGATAAACAATATAACTTCACATTATTTTTCCAAATCTTTCCTTATCAAAAAAAAAAAAAAAAAAGAGAAGGAAGTTCACTTTTTAGGATGATAATAGAGGTTAAATTAGATGTTATAATACAACAACAACAACATACCCAGTGTAATTCCACAAAGTAGGGGTCTGGGGAGGGTAGAGTGTATGCAGACCTTACCACTACCTTAGAGGTAGAGAGGAGGCTGTTTCCGATAATCCCTCGGCTCAAGCAAAAAAAAAAAACCGTCCAAAGCAGTATAGAGAAAGAACTAACGGAAATGAATAGAGTCATGTTCAAAATATCAAGATTCAATGATTATCAAAGTGTAAAAAACCACAAATAGTAACCAAACTCAAAGGACAAAAAACTACAAGAGAAATACAACTCATAGTATGGCTAAATAGTAAACAAGAACAAGCGAGACAATGCTCAACTATCTAACCTCCTACCCTAGTCCGTGTTCTCCATGACCTTCTATCTAAGGTCATGTCCTTAGTAAGGTGAAGCTGTATCATGTCGTGTCTAATCTGCTCTCCCCAATAAATACTTCTGCTGCCTACCTCTACCTCTCTAAATGTTATAATATATATTAAAAAAATGAGTAACAGTTAATTGTCTGTAGAATGTGGCTGCAATAGTGGCCATTTTCCTTAATGGGATCTGTTGTCAGCTTGAGAGGTGAAAAGATTTGCTAAGATAGATCAATGACTCAGCTTTTTCCAACTCTATCTATTGTCAATTTGGTTGATTTATGCAACATTTGCTAGCATAGTATATGTAACCTCTCTGGTTTTGGCAAACTGATGGATTCAGAATACATCAATCTCTCCTATGACTTGAAAATATCGTTTTTATCCTACAATGAGAGGGGGAGGGGGAAGAAGAGATACAAGGGGGAGGAGGGAGGGAAGAAGAGATGCAAGTGGAAGGGGAAGGGAAGAAGAGATACAAGGGGAAGGGGGAGGGAAGAAGAGATATAAGGGGAAGGGGGTGGGAGGGAAGGAGTGATAATAGGGTCCGTTTTTTGCGATTCGCTTAGTATGCCATTATAATTGTCTCATAACGATTAATTATAACTTGCTCAGCCGCAATGTACCCAATGACACACCTTGCACGTCAGCAACTGTGTACATGTTTTTCTTATATTTCTTCCTTCTCTTGCAGTGATGAGTTTTTAGATTGTAAATATGTTACATAATTGATGTTTTTCATTGTGTTTTATGATTACATAGATTTAGTAATGTCTTGATTAGGCATAACTTGTTCCTCTCTCTAATGTGGATTCTCTTGTACTGAAGGGAAGGGCCCAGAAGAGGATAGCTTAAAAGGGAGCAACCCATCTTCTGAAAATGATGGCTCCAAAAATACTGGTGCTCAGAAATTTCATCAGAAGCCCTTGGACTGGAGGGAATTCCGAGCATCTCTCTACATTCAGGAGCTGGTATGGTTTATGGACCACTTTCGCAAGTCTGTATACCATCTTATAGACTAATAATGCACCTCACTTTCCTTTTAGCATTATGATATTGCATGTTGATAAACATTTCTTAATGTGTGTCAATGACATGATTCACCACGTACTCCTGTTTTTGGCATTGTTTATCTTCTGTAGGCGTAACATTCTACTAAGATGCACAACTACTTTTTTGGATAACCGTGTTGTCCAAGCCAGCTTGTATGCACCTCAATTAATTCCATGAGGTACTTGTTACCTCCATCAACACAGGTAACTGATAACTCTGTCCACCAAGGCTTGGAGAGATGGTAGGACATTACCTAGTATATTTGCCTTCGCTAGGATTACTACTATAGTATATTTGCCTTCGCTGGGATTACTACTACTGCAGTTTTGATCACCACTGTTGCTGTTTGTGACATGTTCCACAAAAGTAAACATGTGGGAATGAGTTATAGGTCCTCTGTAGGATTAACTTCTTAGTTCCTTTGATTTTCTTCCCTAGGACTCACACGATATCATCCTTTTAAAGAGTGCCAATGTGATTGCATTCTTCTGAGCATATCAGTAAACCATTTATTTATTTTTTCTCTCTCGGAGTTTGCAAATCATAATTTAAATATACTAAAACTTGTGTTTAAAGAATAGGGTTTCTTGTAAAATTCTTACAACAGGAAGCAAATGAAGTCTCTGATACTCACAAGCAAGAGGGAACAAATTTTGGTCCCAAAGTTCTACCCTTGAAGTGGGCACATCCAATTTCAGCACCTGAGAAAGGCTGTGTTCTTGTTGCCACTGAAAAGCTCGATGGAGTTTGTAGTTTTGAAAGAACTGTAGTTCTCCTCCTCAGATCTGGAACAAGGCACCCGCAAGAGGGTCCATTTGGTGTAGTCATTAACCGCCCACTAGGAAAACAGATCAAACATATGAAACCCACAAATCTCGACCTGGCAACAACCTTTGCTGATTGTTCCTTGCATTTCGGTGGCCCCCTTGAGGCAAGTATCTTTTTACTTAGATCAGGGGCTGGTTCAGAGCTACCTAGGTTTGAAGAGGTCATTCCTGGCGTGTGTTTTGGTGCTCGAAACAGTTTGGAAGAAGCATCTGCATTGGTAAACAAAGGGGTGCTTGAACCTCAAGATTTTAGATTCTTCGTTGGCTATGCAGGGTGGCAGCTTGACCAGCTGAGGGAAGAGATTGAATATGGCTATTGGTACGTTGCTTCATGTAGTGCAAATCTGATTTTTGCAGGTTCAGTAACTTCATCATCAGAGAGTTTGTGGGGAGAGATATTACAGTTGATGGGTGGTCAGTATTCGGAAGTCAGTCGGAAGCCTAAGCAAGATATATAGCTTCTCAATTATCACTTTTGTCAAACTGACCAGTCAGGTTGATAAAAAGAGAAGTTTGTGTGAAGGTCAAATGTACATAATGATGGCACAGGTGGTAATCTATTTGAGCTCTCATCTTCCATTTCTGCGTCTCTCCTAGACCTTGCTAATAAGTTATGATCAATGTATGTAAAAGATAACTCTTTGGCGGATCCTAGCATGATTAGTTTAACGTGTCATTGCTTCTCTATTTCTCTCCTAAAATTTCTCATTTTAGGAAAATTTTGTGCAAACTTCTTTTGGTTCATGTTATAGGCCTCCATCCAGCAACGCTCCCCCCACCCTCCCAAAAAACGAGCCATTTGCACAAATTTCCCTCTTTGGGGTGGTTTTTAATTTTGCTCCTTAAAATTGTGGGTCGTTAATTTTTACCCTTAAGAGCCAAAGTAATTGAAAAGTAGCTGAAAATAGCACAACAGCATTACCTTAATTAAAAAAAAAACGCAAAGCACAAGTTTAGTTGAAGTTATGATCCACCCATGAATGATACATGTTATGCCTCAGGGCATGAAGTTCATTGGCACAAGATATGCCTCAGGGGCCCAAAAAAAAGTGTCTTAGTGTCATGACCTAAAATCAGGCGTTGATGGCACCTACTATAATGCCCATTCTCATGCCATATACCAAGTAACAGCTAACAAAGTAGACAGAAGTAGCTAAAAAAGATAATAGGGCCGATAAGTACAGATATATACATAACAGGTATATATATATAACAGGTACAAAATACATAAAATAGGAAAAAGCAGGAAAAATAGAATATGCAAGAAAATTCAACCCTCGAACCTATTTCACCAATACAAAGGCCGCTAAGTTTTGAATAATACTTGTCTGTACCAGATATACAAAACAATAAATAACATACTAGAAGGAGATAAGTAAACATTCAGACGTCAAGTGTTCATCTTAACTCAGCAAGGGACTTCCAAACGAGTAGAATAAGCGAGGAAAACTCATACTAGGATTTGCATTAGGAAAAAAAATGCAGTAGTGCAGTATAAGCATCAAAATACGCGGTACTTAGTAGGCATTGTAGGTTGACCGAGTTCTAAAGATAATGTGAGGCATAAATAACATGCTAGGAAATCTACACAAGGAAACTAATCTAGCAAATTAAAAGATAATAGATAATAAATGATGATAATAGTAATAATATAAAATAATCTAATCAGACCCCATAAGCTCGAAAGACACAAACAACATCTAAACAACTAAGCAGGTACAAACAACAATTTGTACCATCTACCAGCAGAGTATATACATAAGTCTAAATGAATTACATGTGATACCGTATGAGATGAATGCCATGATCCATGCTACCGTATACTCCACCATCTAAGGCTCACAAAGGAAGGACCCATAGGGAACTCACGATATATGTATACTTCGCCTTGATTCAAAATGGGGCTTTCAACTAATAAATACATTTCAGAGTTCAACTAGAAGTAATCATGAGTATATCAGGTGTCCAGACTCAAATCGAGACTAAACTAGTCCATTTCCCTTTTTTGAAATCTAATACAGAAAAGTAAACCTGCTCAGCAATACCTCGAGCCGCCCTAGCTCTCAGCATATGCAATGAATATGTGGCCAATTCGGAAAATAAGGTAAAATCCTAAATAGAGCAATGGATCGAAAACATTCCTCGACTCGAATTTATAGCAGTATAGTCTTTCTAATTTAAAAATATATGATAAAATGTTACAAATCCTTTTAAAAATTAGAAAATAGTAGTAAGAGTAAAATTTTCAAAACGATAAGCCAATGATGAAAAGTGATTCAAATCCTTTAAAAATAAAATCTCTTCAAAATGATAAACCAGTGATGAAAAATGATTCAAATTCCTTTAAAATCCAAAATATGTAGTAAATGTCATGCATACATGCAACTATGTATGTAAGCATGTATGCATGCATGCATGTATGCATGTATACACAAAACAAAGTGAAATCGCTCTTCAGAGTGAGGCAACACTGACATGGAGTTCAACTAAAGAATATCCACAACCTTAGGCTCACAAATCCATGTAAAATAGGAATACACAATATAGAAATACAATAGAACAGGAAACCACTCGATAAAACCGTTCTACTCTGAAACACTATTCCTAAACTGTACTAAGGATCCCTAACCTAATCCTAACACCATAGAAATCATATAAGCATACCCAGCCTAATTCCGCTACTATATTAAGCAGTTTAATCGAAGTCTCGGACAAATATTCTACCTTAACACCCCAAATTTCTAAAACTATGACCCGAGCCATCCTACAAGTGCATATAGATTTGAATCCCATGATTTTAATTTTTTACATAGGTATTAAGACCAATTCCTTAATGTGAGACGAGATTTGTATATGAATTAAAGTCACAAGAAACCTGTTACACTAAGTTGAGTCGAAAGCTTCTTCATAGATGGACTTTTCGTATACAATTTTACTAAGATCAACTTCAAACTAGCACTAATCCTAGATTATGAAGATTTCTATTATCCCAAGACCCACGTAACTAAAGGTTTTTTAGTCTTCTTGCAACGCCAATGACCATTAATCAATCCAAAATAGGAGTAACACGTTATGATCCTTTTATCAGATGGTGTCCATCTGCCAGCGATCGATGGACGAGGTTGACGTTCCGTCAACTGGATGGTGGTCCATGAAGTGGGCTATCAAGCTTATATAAAAGTTGGTCAAAAGTTGACGTTACGTTACCTGGACCATCCGACGAGATTTTATATATTTTAAAGAGTTTTTGTAAGGGATAGTTTGGTACTTTGCTTAACCCAAGAGCTCTCCCCACGACTTAAATCACCCAATAAGTGTTATTTCATAGAAAAATATTGAGATTTTCTCTCCCAAACCCCTTTTCTTTGCTAAAACTCCCACTCCCAATTTCAAGCAAGAATCAAGCTAGGGATTCTTAAGTTCAAGGATTCTCCTCAATTCTCTTCTTAAGGTATGTAGAACAACTCTCCTTTAACCTAATTTTATGAGTATGCTGCCTTAATATTTATTTATACCAAAATCATCAATTTAAAAATAAGATTGGGAATTATTCCATGATAGATGAAAAGATTGGGTTTTTATGAATACTCTCCCAATTAAAATAATTTTCATTATTTACGTAAATGGCATTGGAGAGTATTACTTGAATTATGAATCTTGTCTTGTTCCAAACATAAATATATGATTTTTTGAGGGAGTTGATTTACATTCTTATGCTTTAGAGAAATCTTGAATAAGTTATTTTGCGTTAATTTTTAATAGATTTCAAATAGAGCTTTACATGAGCCTAAACTGATCCTTTACATTCAATCCTTATTATGTCATTTATAAAGAGTTATAAATGCTTACGATAATTACAAGAGATGGCATGTTTGTCTTGCAAGTCTTGGTATAACGTACCAATTAAAAAAATGCCCTAAAATATGAAATGTTCCTAAAGAATGAATTATGTTTTAAAATGAATAAAAATGGGCTTAAAGAGAATTAGATGGTTAATTGAGAAGGTATGATACCGAAAGGCTCATAACTCAAAACTGCATTTTGCTAAGTGCGGATGGTTTTTTCCTAAAATATGGATAACCTCACTGTATGCTTGCTTCGTACAGTAGCATATAAAAGATAAGATGGTGAGATATAATATGCCTCAGTCGTGGGAAAATATAGATTAGAGGCTTAGCCGATCGAGTGATGGTTAGACCTATATAGCCCATGGTGCATAAATAGAAGTCAGTGATATTATCTAGTTCAGAATTAAAGTAAAGAAATGCGTTTATGATTTCAATTTCACTTTGAAGTCTCTACTTCTATCCTTTTATGTCTTGATTTCTACTCTCCTGATTATTTTGTATAAAGCTTGTCTTGTCAATTTTTTATTTTTTATATCAATATATTCCCTGTATTAGCCATTCTCGGGCGCTACATTATTTCATGATGTAGGTTTGAAGACACATTTTCATGATTCTGTGTAGCGTGAGGATCGATAGGACAACTCTAGATAAGTGGAGCCCTCTTTTTATTAGTTCTTTCATGGTATTGACATGGCTTGTCTCGATTTAGATAGTTTATTATGTTTAGAGGCTTCATAGGCTAATGCTTATGTCCAGTTGAAGTTTTCGTATTTTTGTATTGTGTTTGCTATATTTAAGATGATTAGTGGTTTTTAGTCAGAAATTTATATTCTCTCTTAAATATTATCTCACAAATTATATTATAATGCTCATAATGAATACAAAAATGTACTCTCAGGACTTAAGTGATTCTGGGTGCCTGTTATGGCTAGGGTCAAGTCTTGGGTCATGAAAAACTTGATATCAAAGATCAGAGTTCAATTATTCGAGTGTACAAAAAGTCGTGTCTAGTAGAGGTTTTTTATGAGTGTGTAGTGCACCACACTTATAAAAGAGAGGCTACATGGCATTTAGAAATGTTTTACTTTCTTCTGCTATTTAGTTTATGCTGAGAAGTTAAGTCCTAATAAAATTTTCTAAATCTTATTTCTTCCGACATGTCATATAATGCCTCCAGAAAGAACTATCGACCAAGGACATCAGCTAGAAAATCCATCCCTACAGGGAAAATACTGAAGAGGTCTATCCTACTCATGTAACGTAGACCTGTAAAGAAGTTCGCACTTCTGGTCCAACTTCTTCGACTAGGGTCCAACCTACCTTGGTTAGTACTCCAAGGGCTCTTAAAACTGGCACTACCTAAACTGAGCCCTCTCATGGCGATGTTACTAATACTGAGTTCAGACAGTCTATGTAGATGTTACCTCAGGTTGTATTATCTTAGTATCGTTGGTCAGGTATCGCTTGTTCCAGTTCTCATGATCCAACAGACACTACAAGGGTTAGTCAGTTTATGCAACTGAACTCTCCAGTGTTCACTGGGTCCAAAGTTAAGAAGGACCCCTAAGATTTTATTGATAACACGGAGAAAATTTTTAGGGTTATTCATGCCAATAATACAGAAGGAGTTGAGTTGATAGCTTATAAAAAAAAATGTGTAACTTATTAGTAGTACGATCAATGACAAGAAATTAGGGATGAGGATGCTGCTTTTTGGGAGGATCTTTTTGAGGCTTTTATTGATTATTTCTTTCCTCAAGAATTGAAGAAAGCCTAGGCAGAGGAGTTTGTGAATATAAAGCAAGAAAAAATAAGTGTTAAGGAGTATGCTTTGAAATTTACCCATTTGTCTCATTATAACCCAAAACTAGTGTCGTTATGAGGGCCAGAATAAGGAATATGAATATATAGTGTAAAGGGCAGTGATGGACAATGACATGGATATAACCAGGTTAATGGTGTATGCTTAACGACGAGAAAAAGCAAAATCAAAATTTGAGGAGCAATGGAGTAATAGGGTAGGCCAATTGACCAAGAAGTGAGCCACCAAAATAGTGGTAAGAGTAGCAGAACATTTTTCAAGAAAAAATCTCATGGTCATGCTCATTCTTCATTTACTGCACCTAACCTAGGCCTTTTGGCGATCAGAATATCCAGTCTAATCCGACCCCTAGGATGTAGGATTCTTAGTCCTAGGGCAGTGTTGCATAGTAATACATATCTTACCCTCCTAGTAGTACTCGTACGAAATTGCACTTAGGAAAGTGTAAGTTTGGTAGGCATGCGTGTTATGGATGTGGGAAACCAAGTCATAGTCACTGGGATTTCCCATCAGCTAAACTTTCCTAACGACTCATACCACCATGTCATTACCAAGACTAAAAACCCAACCACCACCCACTGAAAACCTAACGAGTAGGGTCACTAGACCCATACCCACACTATGATTTTGTACATGTGGGTGAATGAGAATGGTGATTTAATAAAGGGGTCATGGTTGAACCCCCACAATTGGATGAGTTTGGCTTTGATAATGGCATACCCTCAACCTGTTTGTGAAATTGACAATGAATATGATTTTGTCACATAGCTTAACTATTCTTGGAATTCTTCCATTTCATAAATGGTAAATGAAAAATGAATTGGTTTTGGTTGGTTTAATATGGTTTTGGAAAGGCCTTGGTGGCCATGGTTGGATTATAAATACTTTTGGTTAATTGGAAATGATAAAGTCTAATTTAGTTTAATGGTTTATATGGCATAAGGTAATAGACGTGCAAGCTCTAATTTTGGTATGACGATAACAACGGTTAATGCTTAATTAAAAAACTACTTGGTAAATAGTTGGGAATGTGTTGTAAAGGTTTTTAATATAGGCTTAAAGGGGGATGTATAGCAAAGTCATAGAAGGTGGATGTCCTGGGGGACTGATACTGGGAACTCATGTTTCTCGATGTGAGGGTGGTCTTGGTGAATGTATGCATGATGTCATACTTTCTATCATAGGTATGTACTAGTCATCCCAGGTTTTCTCTGGTTGGGGAACTAACACATACTGAGGCCCTTTTAGTAGGGGAAACTGAACCCATATAGCTCGTGGGTGCCTTTATAATGGAAACAACTACATAGTCCATGTTCAGGTTTTAAATGCATGCTAAACCTTATTCCCTATCCAGCATGATACATATACATATCTGTGTGATTGCATATAGTTATTAATTTGGTTTTAAAATAATGGCATTATCTTATCTTTATACCTAAGTTACATGCTAGCATTCACTTCACTAACTATTTTTGGGCACTGTATCCCCACACGATGCAGGAATCAGCCATATTACCATTTCTCCTACTCATTGACTTGGATTCGGGGACCACTTTGAGTCAGATTGAAGTGGTAATCTTCCAAACTCCAGAAGACCTCATTTCATGTTATGGAATTTTTTTTTATTATTATTATTTCTTTGGTCTTGGTTTTGGCTATGGTCGGGGGCATGTCCCGACCAGATATTCATTGATTTTGGTTAGAGGCTTTGTCGGACTACTAGTGGCATGGGTAGTGTAGGTATTAATATTAGTATTGGTATTGGTATTGGTATTGGTATTGTCATTAGGATTGAAAATGGATGGTTGATTGGTTGTGGTTCTTGACTTTGGATTTAAGCTTACTATCATGTCTTTAATTTAACATTATCATAGCATATTATATATAATTCATCCGACATGGGGTTTAGGGTAGTTAACGATAGGGTATTGGGGGTGATGTCCGGTCCTGGTTGGTCTTGGATACCTGAGATGACTAGCACTGGTTTGGGTTATGTCAAATTGGTATCAGAGCCCTAGGTTCATGGTCAATTTATAGTCCACAAAGACGTGTCAAGTAGAGTCTTTTTAAGGGTGTGTAGCGTTCCACACTTATAAGGGAGAGGCTACGAGGAATTTAGGAGTATTTTTCCTTCTTGTGTTCTATTTTTAAGCTGTAGAGTCAAAGGTTTTGAAATCTTCTCTAATACCCATTTTTTCGCTTTTTAGATCATGCCTCCCAGATGATCTAAAGTTCATGGAAACTCCTCTATCCCACTCGAGGATAATATTGATGGGACCTATCCTACTTTTAGGTCTAGACCTAGTCTAGGGGTCCAGTACCTAATTATCCTCCTGGAGTTTCATCGGTCCCCTCTAATATTTCTCGATCTCCTCAGGCTGATGTGATAAATGCTGAGTTTTGTTAGTTTATTAATATGTTGGTGCACTTGGTAGCTTCTTAGGTCAAGTATGGTGCTTCTATTACTCCTTCTTCTGAAGCCACAAGGGTTGGCTAGTTTATGAGGTTGAACCCTCCAACCTTTACTGGTATTAACGTTGAGGAGGATCCTCAAGGTTTTATTGATGAGATAGAAAAGATTTTCCATATTATGTATGCTATTAACATGGAGGGTGTGGAATTCACTACCTACCAACTGAAGGATGTAGCCTACCAATGGTATAAAGAATGAGAATAGTCTAGGGGCGTCGATGCTGAGTCATCCCTATGGGGTGATTTCTCTAGTGCTTTTCTGGACCGCTTCTTTCCTCAATAGCTGAGGTAAGATAAGGTGAAAAAGTTTTTCAACTTAAAGCAAGGCAAGATATCAGTCAAAGAGTATGCCTTGAAGTTCCACCAGTTGTCTCGGTGTCCTTCGTAGCTGGTTTCTAGTATGAGGGCTAGAATAATGAAGTTCTCTTTTGGGTGGTCTCGAGACTTAATTTTGGAGAGTAAGGCTGCCTCATTGAACAAGGACATAGATATTTCTAGGTTGGCTGTGTATATGTAGCAGGTTGAGAAAGAGAAAAAGAAAAAAGCAGAGATAGGAGAGAGGCAGAACAAGAAGTTTAGATTTTCTGAGCAGGGTGGTGGCCAATAATAGGGTGGCATGGATGGTGGAAAGTGGTCCAAGAAGAAGTGAGGCAATTTTAGGTCTTACTTTATGGATAGTGCTCCCTACCCAAAGCCGTTGGGTGACAGGCATTTTCATGGTGGCGATAATTATAGCGCACAGGATGCCTAATCTGAGGCTAGTGAGTCCCAGTCAGCTCCATTCTATCCTCATTATAGTTTTTGTGGTTGAATGCATCGGGGTTACTGTGATGAAGGAAAGGACAAGTGCTTCAGTTGTGGTCAGCTAGGGCATATGCTTAAATGATGTCCTGTTGGTAAGGTTGCCTCTAGGGAAAACAAGGTTCCTGTTGCCTCTTCATCTGCTCCGACACCAAAGGGTGCACTATCTGGCTCTAACATAGGTCAGAGCTACCTCTATGCTCTCACTATCCATCAGGAGTTTGACGCATCACTTGATGTCGTTACGGGTATGTTGAAACTCTTTTACCATGATGTGTACTGTTTACATGATCAGGGGTTCACTCTTTCATATGTGACCCCATTTGTGGCTGTGATTTTGGTTTTGGTTTTGAGTGTATTTCAGACCCTTTTTCTGTTTCTACCCCGGTGGGTGACTCTGTGGTTGCAGGGAGAGTCTATAAGGATTTTGTGGTATCTTTAGGTGGTCGAGAGACTTTAATGGATCTATTTGAGTTAGATATAGTTGATTTCAATGTCATATTAGGGATAGATTGATTGTACTCATGCTTTGCTTCTCTAGACTGTCAGACCTTTAAGGTCATCTTTAAATTCTCTAATGAACTGATTATTGAATGAGAGGGTGGTTAGTTTGAACCTCAGGGGATGTTCATATCATATCTTAGAGTTTGGATATTAATTTCCAACGGGTGTGTCTATCATCTGGTCTGGGTTAAAGATTCTAACTCAGAGGGTCCTTCTTTACATTTTATCCCAGTGGTGAACGAATTCCTTAAGGTCTTCCCTGACGACCTTCCTGGTGTCCCTCTCGAATGGGATATTGATTTTTGGATTGATCTTGTTTAAGACACTCGTCCTATTTCTATTCCCCAGTATAGAATGGCTTCGACTGAGTTAAAGAGCTCAAGGAGAAACTAAATGATCTTTTAGATAAGGGTTTCATCCGTCCTAGTATGTCTTCGTAGGGTGCACTAGTTTTATTTGTGTTTAATAAGGATAATTTTCTTTGGATGTGTATTGATTATTGACAATTGAATAAGGTAACAATAAATAATAAGTACCCTCTTCTAAGGATAAATGATCTACTTGAACAGATTCAGAGTGCTAAGTTTTCCTCCAAGATTGACCTTTGGTTTGGGTATCATCAGCTAAAGATTTGGAAGATGGATATTCCTAAGACTGCCTTTCATACTCGGTATGGATATTTTGAGTTTCTGGTTATATCATTTGGATTGACCAATGCCCAACTACATTTATGAATTTGATGAATAAAGTATTTCATCAATTTCTAGATTTGTTCATCACTGTATTTATAGATGATATTTTGGTGTATTCAAAGAGTGAGGCAGATCATGCCGATCACCTCCGCATTGTATTACAGAACCTTAAGAGTAGTAGTTGTATACTAAAATTTTAAAATGTTAATTTTGGTTGTATGCTATCACTTTTTTGGGTTATGTCATTTCTAGTGAAGGGATAGTGGATTCGCAGAAAGTTGTAGTGGTTAAAAAGTGGCCTAAACCCACAACTCCAATTGATATCTGGAGCTTCTTGGGTTTAGCTGGTTACTACAAGAGGTTTGTGGAAAGTTTCTCTTCTATAGCTATCCTGTTAACTAAGTTAACTCAGAAGAAGGTAAAGTTCTTGTAGTCTGATACTTGTGAGGGTAGTTTTGATAAGCTGACTTTGGCTTCGATTTTGACCTTGCTGAAGGTACTGATGGTTTTGTGGTCTAATGTGATACGTCCCGTATGGGGCTTGGTTGCATCTTGGTGAAGCACAACAAGGTGATAACTTATGCCTCTAGACAGTCGAAGGCGCATCAGAATAATTATCCGACTTACGACTTGGAGCTATTGGTTGTAGTGTTTGCATTGAAAATCTAGTGTAACTATGTGTATGGAGTGCATATTGATTTCTTTTCTGATCATAAGAGCCTGAAATATGTGTTTATCCAGAAAGAGATCAACCTCAGGCAAATAAGATGGCTTGAGCTACTCAAGGATTTTGATATGAGTCTTCACAACCATCCAGGTAAAGCTCACGTAGTTGCTGATGCTCTTAGCAGGTTATCCACAGCGAGTCTACCTTATGTGAATAATGGAAAGTGAGAATTGGTGAAAGATATTCACTATGTAGCTAATATTGGAGTTCGCCTCTTGGTCTATAATGATGGTGGTATATTTGTTCAAGAGGTGGTGAAGTCATCCTTGGGTGCTGAGGTGAAGGAGAAACAAGTGTTAGATCCTATCTTGATGAGGATCAAGGGTGATGTAGGTGGGCAGAAAGTAATGGCTTTTGAGGTTAGTGGTGATGGTACCTTCCAGTAGCAAGAGAGGTTGTGCATTCCAGATGTGGATATATTGTGAGAGAGGATATTGGATGAGGTACATGAGTCGCGCTATGCTATTTATCTTGGTTCAACAAAAATGTATCACGACCTTAAAGAAATGTATAGGTGGAATAATATGATGTGGGATGTGGCTAGTTTTGTGGCTAAGTGCATGGTGTGCCAACAATGAAAGTTTAGCACATGAGGTTCATAGGGTTGTATTAAGAGATTGAGTTGCCTGTGTGGAAGTGGGAAGTGATCAATATGTATTAATCAGTCTTCCTCGATATTAGAATTAGTTTAATTCAATTTGGGTCATCGTGGATAAGATGCTAAGTCTGATCACTTTTTGCCAGCGAGGACTAATTTTTTAGCAGATGATGATGCAAGGTTGTATCTCCAAGAGATCATAAAGTTGGATGCGGTACCTGCTTTTATTATCTTGGATTGTGGTACACAATTTTCATCACACTTTTGAAAGTCGTTTCAGGAAGGCTTGGGGACCAAGGTGATTCTTAGTACTGCTTTCCACCCACAGTCCGATGGGCAAGAAGAAAAAACTATTCAGACATTAGAAGATATGCTTAGAGCCTGTGCAAATTGACTATGGTGGTAGTTGGGTTAAGAATTTGCCACTTATAGAGTTTGTGTATAATAACAGCTACCACTCTAGCATTGGGATGGCTCCATTTGAGACATTGTATGATGGGAGGTATTGCTATCCTATTGGTTGGTTCGAGGTTGGTGAGGAGGAAATGTTTGGCCTGAATTTGGTTCACCAATCCATGAAGAAGGTGAAGGTGATTTGGGATAGGATTAAAGTTTCCCAAAGTCATCAGAAGTCCTATGCTGATGTGATGCGTTGGAAGTTAGAGTTTGAGGTTAAGGATAGGGTGTTCTTGAAGGTGTCTCCCATGAAGGGAGTGATGCAGTTTGGGAAGAAGGGGAAGCTTAGTCCCCGGTATGTTGGTCCATACTTGGTTTTGAGAAGAGTTGGAAATATTGCATATGTGTTGGAGTTGCCTTTTAGTTTGAGGTCCATTCACCCGATATTCCATGTGTCTTTGTTGAGGAAGTGTATAGGTGATTCGCCGCAGATTGTGCCTGTCAAGGATATTGGTATTTTGAATTCCCTGTCTTATGAAGAGGTTTTTGTTGAAGTCTTAGATTGGTAGGTTCGTCGGTTGCAGACCAAGGACGTAGATTCGGTAAAGGTTATATAGAGGAATCACAAAGTAGAAGAGGCTACCGACAAAATTAAAAAGGACATGAAGTCCAAGTATCAATTCCTATTCCCCTTTTTGAAAAATTGTGCTTAAGGAATGTGTTGTTCTTAAGATCTTCATTTTCTGTCTTTGTTAAAGATAGATTGTGAATTCCTTGGTAATCTATTTTCTATCCTAAAGGTAAAAGTAGAGATGTTTGGGGGTTTAATGTGCTAGTTACTGCCTTGTCCCATCATTCAAGGACGAATGATCCAAGTAGGGGAGAATTGAAATACCCTAGGATTTGGCCTTTGGAAATTTCTTGAACTTTGAGCTCACTGTCCTAGTAACAATTCATCATATGAGTCGTATGGTATGGGTACGAGTCAGGTTACCTCAGTCATTAGGTGTCCAATGGGTGGTGGTTGGGTTTTCGGTCTTGGTAGAGACTTGGTGGTATGAGTCATTAGGGGTAGTGACGAGTCATTAGAAAGATCCACAACCAAATTAGTAACTTAGTGACTTGACTTGGCTATGAGTATGAGTCGCTAACTAAGAGCCATGAGGATAGGTTACGAGTGGTAGGGTTGAGTTGTATGTTTTCCTATGTCCAATCCCTTGGATTCTGTCTTAGATACGATGTCGTATGCTCTGGTAATGAATGGGTCATGGAGTCATATGGTGGAAAGTTTATGGGCGTCCAACTCACTGTCTTGGTGATGACTCAAGGGTACGAGTTGTCTGTTGTGGTTACGATTCAAGGGGGTCGACTCGTAACCACCTACGGTCTTTTTACAGTTTTTAGCTAGGGGCACTTCAGACATTTTCTACTTAAAACCCATAAGACCCCACGTCCATATAACACTTTTTTGGTCATTCATTCCACACTTTACAAGATTAAACATCCTTTTTATTCTCTCAAAATCCCCTCAAGAAAAATTTTCTAGGATTTCTCCAAAGTGGTCATCTAAGGGATTAAGGATCAACTTTTATCCGTGAATCCTTGTAATTTAGGCATGTGACTCTTCCCTCATTGTTAGTTTACTAAAAGAACATGTTTAAAGCATTGTTCACGAATCATTAGTTGTGGTTTGAAATCAAGGTTGAGGGGTTTGAAGGCATATTATTGAATATTGTTTTCTATAGTTTATATTGTGATTATGCATGTTTAAAAATGGTTTTGCACATGTGAGTGTATGCGAATGGTGATTTAATGAAGGGGTCATGGTTTAACCCCACAATTTGATTGGTTTGGCTTTGATAATGGTATGCCCTCAACCTGTTTGTGAAATGACAATGAATATGATTTAGTCACATAGTTTAACTATTCTTGGAATTCTTTTATATCATAAATGGTAAATGGAACATGAATTGATTTTTGTTGATTTCACATGGTTTTGGAAAGGCCTTGGTAGCCATGGTTTAATTATAAATGTTTTTGGTTAATTATAAATGATGGGATCTAATTTGGTTTAGTGGTTTATATGTCATAAGGTAATAGACTTGAAACTCTAATTTTGGTATGACGATACCAACAGTTATTGATTAATTTAAAAACTCCTTGGTAAATGGTTGGGAATGTGTATAAGATTTTAATATGGTCTTAACGGGGGTTGGTAGAAAAGCTGTAGAAGGTGGAGGTCCCGAGGGGACCGACACTGGAAACTCATGTTTACTGATGTGAGGGTGGTCTTGGTGACCATGTGCTCGATGTCATACTTTATATCATAGGGATGTACTAGTTATCTCAGGTTTTCTCTGCCGTGCGAAACACATATTAGGTACCTTTCAACAGGCGGAGATAAACCCATATAGCCCGTTGGTGCCTTTAGGATGACAAAAGCTATACTGTCCAGGTTAAGGTTTTAAATGCATGCTAAACCCTGTTCCTATCCCGGCACAATACATATACATATCTATGTGATTGCATATTTTTAGTAATTTTGTTTTGAAATGATGGCAGTATCTTATATTTATCCCTGAGTTACATGCTAGTGTTCACTATGCTAATATTTTTCGGGCACTGCTGGAACTAACCATACTACCATTCTTCTGCTCAGTGACTTGGATTTGGGGGTAGCTTTGAGTCAGATTGAAGTGGTGAGCTTCCATACTCTGAAAGAACCCATTTCATGTTATGGACATCTTTTTATTATTGTTATTTCTTTAGTATTATTTTTCTCTATAGTCGGTGGCATGTCCCGATTGGATCTTTGTTGATTTTGGTTAGAGGCTTTGTCGGACTACTATGGGCATAAGCGGTGTCGGTATTAGTGTTAGCATTGGTATTGGTTTTGGCATTGGGATTGGAAATGGATGGTTGATTGGTTGTGGTTTTCGACTTTAGCTTTAAACTTAATATCATGTATTTAATTTAACATTATAATAACTTATTGTATGTTCAAAATTCATCCGACATAGGGTGTAGGGTGGTTAACTGTGGGGTATTGGGAGTGGGGTCTGGTCCTGGTTGGACTTGAGATACTTGACACGACTAGGCCCTGGTTTGGGTCGTGTCATACAAAGATATCTAAAAGGTATCTATACCACTTAATTAGGGTCAAATATTTTAGTGCCAAACGTCCTCCACTCTAGTCTGTGGCAGTAGTCATAGAATTTCCCGAGGTCTTTCTTGAAGATCCTCCTAGAATTCCTCCTGATAGGGAGATAGACTTTAGGATTGATGTTTCACATGATACTTAACTAATTTTTTCTCACCTTATAGAATGAGTCTTGAAAAGTTATGAGAGTTAGAAGAGCAGTTAAAATACCTCCTTGATAAAGGCTTTATTTGCCCTAGTTTATCTCCTTTGGGTTTCCCCGTACTTTTCGTGCATAAGAAAGGTGTCTCTTTCTAAATGTGCATAGATTATTGACAATTGAAAAGGTTATAGTGAAAAATAATTACTTTCTTTCCAGAATAGATGGTCTATTTGACCAACACCGGGGTGTTAAGTGTGTCTTTAAAATATATCCATTTCGGTTATCATCAATTAAAGGTTAGGGAAGATGATATTCCCAAGACTACTTTCAAAATTCTGTATGGTCACTTTGAATTCCTGGTTAGGTCCTTTGTTTAACTAACGCTCCTGCAGCCTTTATGGATCTTATGTACAAGGTGTTTAAGCAGTATTTGGACATGTTCGTTATTGTATTTATTGATGACATCCTTGTTTATTCTTGGAGTAAGGAGGAGCATGCTAGTCACCTATAAATTTTACTTTAGACCCCAAGGAATCGGTAATTGTATACCAAATTCCGTAGGTGTGAATTTTGGCAAAATTTTGTGGCTTTCCTTGGTCATATTTGTCACGAACCAATCCAGGGCCTGGCCATGATGGGTATCACAAGTCCCACGTGGATCGAAGATCACCCCCTGCACCTAACCAAACCAAACACACCATACCCCAAGGTCGGCTAAATTCTAAATTTATAACAAGATAGTGTACAATAATCTAAGAACATTTTAAATGCATATCCATAACCAACCACCGACGATCAGCCAAACGACAAATCGATGTCGCCCAATAGCCATAATAGTCTAAACAAATCCTTCTAAACTATGATCCAAAACTAAATATCAATAAAGTGTCGGTACATGCCCCCGACAATAGTGAAAAACCAAATCTAAAAGGGTTGTCGAAATGTAAAGGAAACCATAATCATGAAATGGGGTTTTCCAAAGTATGGAAGCTCGCCACTTCAATCTGACTCGCTTGCTGATCCGAAATCCTAGTCCCTGAGTAGGAGAAGTAGAAGTATAACCAATTCCTGCATCACATGGCAATACAATGTTCAAGACAGTTAGCGGGGTGAACGCTAGCATGTAACTTGGGGATAAGGATAACATAATGACATGATCAATTGTTTAAAATCATTCAAAAACCAATGCACATAATCAAATGCATAAATACACATGCATACACATATATAAATATATATGTAGATATATATAAATGTATGTATCACATGCAAGGATATGGAACAAAGCTTAACATGCTTGTCAAAACCTTAGATTGGATTGTGTAGTTCAACCGTCATGTAATAGTACTCACGGGCTATATTGGCTCTAGCTCTCACCCTGGGTCGGGCCTAAGTGCGTGTAGCCGCACGAACCAAAGAATAATCTCATATATATGCACGGGGTACTCAAACCTCCTAACATATACCAAGGCGACTTAAGCTTCCGATCATATAATAATATATGAGGGAGTAGAACCTCTCTAATCATGAAATAATAATAAGGGGGACTCGATCCTCCCTGGTCAGTTTGACCCCCGAATCGGCAAATGCAATTTCCAATATTGGTCACTCAGACCTCCACCTTCACGACTCAGCTACACAACTCTTATTAGAGCCTAATTAAGAACATTTACCACAAAATCCCATTCAATGAACCATAATACACATTTAGGCATACATTATTGGTATCGTCATAGAAACTATACTTGCCAGGTAACACATAATAACCAAAATAATTTCCATTAACTAAGGGAGAACAACACCCTTTGTCCATTAATACACTGTGGGAGACACCGACTTCCTTTGTTCATTAAATTATACCATTGTATTTCAAATATGCCTTTATATCATGCATTAGTTCAAGACTAATTTAACTTTACAAATTCCCACAATTCCCATATTTACAACCAATACATATCATGGGGTTGGGGTCATAACCACTTCAAAGTCACAAGTTTGGGAAAAGTACATTTCCCTAGTTCATGACACGACCTGAAACAGGGCCATGTTGTATGGGCACCTCAAGCATACATGTACCGGAGGTCGCCCCGAAACCCAACCTATCCTTTAATAACAATCCACAAGGGTTGGATAATTTCAACCTTAATAATAAGATAGCGGAAACGTGACTAAGTGTCAAGGCATAACAAGTCCAACCATATCATAATTATCAACGCACTAGCCCAATATGCCCAAGTCTACAGTGACCCAAATAGAATCACATTGAATCCGAGATCTAGGAAGACCATTAATGAAATACATAATAATTGCCTCCCACTTCCACTTGGGCAAGACAATAACTTGGTACAAACCACTGGGCCTCATGTGTTCAACTTTCACTTGTTGAAACACCATACACTTTGCCACATGGCTAGTCATATCACGCTTCATACACTCTACTAATAGAACTCCTTAAGGTCTTGATACTTCTTGGTGAAACTGGGATGAATATCATACCGAGATTCATGAGCGTCGACCATGATCCTTTCCCTCAATCCATCAAGGTCATGAACGCATAGCCTACCTTGTTATCTCAAGATACCGTCACCAATAATAATAAAGTCTGTGACCTTGTGTTAACCCACATTACTCTTGATCTTCACCAAACTGGGGTCCAAGACTTGCTTTTCTATTATCTCAACAACAAGAGATGATCGAGACACCGGATGCACAAATACACCTCCATCCTCGAAGGCCAGAAGTCGAACTCCAAGATTTAACAAACATCCCATGGATAATCTACTAAGAGCATCGACGACGACGACCACCTTCTTTGCTAGAGATTCAAATCCTTTTGATTAAACATATATTGAAGGCTCTTCTGATCAGAAAACATGTCGACATGAACACCATAAAGATAATGCCGCCAAATCTTCAATGCGAAGACCACAACTAACAACTCTAATTTTTTAGTAGGGTAATTTTTCTCATTAACTTTTAATTACCTAGAAGAATAGGCTACCGCCCTACCATGTTGCATCAACATGCAACCAAGACTGACTCGGGAAGCATCATAATAAACCACAAAACCCTCACTAACCTCGAGCAAGGTCAAAACAGGAGCCAAAGTCAATTTATCTTTCAACTTCTCAAAACCTCCCTCACACGGATCGGACCACAAGAACTTGACCTTCTTTTGGGTCAACATGGTCAACAGGGAAACCATAGTAGAGAAACTCTTCACAAACCTTCTATAATAATTGGCTAGACCCAAGATGCTCCGAATGTAGGTTGGATTCATAGGTCTGGGACACTTCTTAACTGCCGCAACCTTTTGGGGATCCACCATGATCCCTTCACTAGAGATGACATGACCCAAAAAAGCCATGGATTTCAACCAAAACTCATACTTGGAGAACTTGGCATACAAACGATGATCCTTTAAAGTTTGTGACATGGAATGGAGGTGATCTACATAATCCACCTCACTCTTCAAATACACTAAGATATCATTAATGAAGAAAATGACAAACATATCCAAGAATGGAAGAAAGACCCTATTCATCAAATCCATGAATGCCGCCGGGGCATTGGTCAACCCAAAGGATATGACAAGAAACTTATAGTGACCATACCAAGTTCTAAAGGCAGTCTTAGTGATATTAGCTTCCCTAATCTTAAGCTGATGTTAACCTGATCTAAGATAAATCTTGAAGAAATACTTTCCACCCTAAAGTTGATCAAACAAATCATTGATCCTAGGAAGAGGATATTTGTTCTTTATGGTCACTTTGTTCAACTGGCGATAATCAATGCACATATTAAGGGAACCATCCTTCTCTCGCTCGAACAAAATAGGAGAACCCTAAGGAGACACACTAGGACAAATAAAACCTTTATCTAAGAGGTCCTTTAATTGCTGTTGAAGTTCTTTCAAATTCATCGGAGCCATTCTATAAGGAGGAATAGAGCTCAAACTAGTGTTCGGAACAAGATCAATCCCTAAATCAATTTCCCTATCGAGAGGAACACTAGGAAGATCATCAAAAAACACCTCGAGAAACTCATTAACCATTGGGACGGAGCCTAGGAAGGGCTCTTCCGAGTTATAATCTTTAACTCAGACCAAATGATACAAACATCCCTTTGAAATCAACTTTTGTGACTTAACATAAGAGATGAACCTTTCCTTAGGCACTAAGGAACTGCCTTCCCATATAATAAATAGCTCATTAGTGAATTTGAACATGACCCTATGGGTTCAACAATCTAAGGAAGCATAGCAATAGTGCAACCAATCCGTCCCCAAAATGACATCAAAATCAGTCATGTCTAATTCTATCAAGTCAATAAAAGTATATCCACCACCAATAGATACCACACACCCCTTATAGACTCTTCCAACAACCACAGAGTCTCCTACCAGGGTAGAAATAGAAAAAGAAACCAAAAGACTCTCTGGACCTTAATTAAGATGAATAGCCACATACTAGGTCACATAAGAAAGAGTAGTCCTTGGATAAAGAAAACAATAAACATCCTGGGAGAAAAATCTTAAAATATCATGAAAACATCGGGAGACGCCTCAGAATCCTAGCGAGTAGCAAGTGCATATAAGCAGTTTCGGTCAGCGCCGGTGCCAAAAGTAGAAAAAGAAGCAAATATAGCACCCTTTGGTGTAGGAGTAGATGGAGTAGCAATAGGGGTTCTATTAGCCGAAGCAACCATCCGAGAGGGGAACTTTTACTGTATGTGCCTAACCTGACCATAATAAAAAATCTATCTCTCCTCCTTTTCACACTGACCACGATGACTCTAACCATAAAATCTACAAGGAGGGTGGCTGGAGATGACTGGGCACTATAAATCTAAAATTGGGCACCCTATGCCTGGTACCTACCACTAAACTGAGAGCGATGACCACCCAAAAACTTTTGGTAAGGAGAGAGAACACTAGCTGAGGAGAACAAACCCAAAATCCCCTACTTCTTTCATAGCCACTTGTCACTATCTCCACCTATCTACTTGAAAGGCCTTAACTTCTTCCCTTTCTTCTCACTAATCTCAACTTGCTTCTTTTTTTCATCTTTCAGTTGTTGTATATACACAACCAACCTAGAAATATCCATGTTCTCAATCAACAAGGCCACCTTGGTTTCATGAACTAGCTCACAAAACAATCCCGCTAAAAACTTACGCATTCGAGCCCTCATGCTAGAAACCATCTTGGGAGCATGCCTTGAAAATTGATGGAATTTCAAGCCAACTATTGAACAAACATCCTTCCTTATTTCAAGATCACAAACTCTTCCACCTTTTCCTCGTTCAATTCTTATGGAAAGAAATGGTCAAGGAAAGCCTTAGAGAAATCCTTCCATATGGCAGGGCTAGCATCAACATCCCTAGACAACTCCCACCCTTCGTACTATTGGTATGCTATATCTTTCAATTTATAGGAAGCAAACTTAATGACCTCAATCTCCGAAGCATGCATGATTCAGAAGATCTTCTCCATTTCATCAGTGAAGCCTTAAGGATCTTCCTCAACCATTGTACTGGAGAACATAGGAGGGATCAACCTTATAAATTGGAAAACTCTTATGGCCTTAGAATAAATAATAGCCAGATCACCATGCTCCTCTTGAGAGGCTACAATTGAGTCCAGAGGTTGACAGAGCGGAGAAACTCATTATTAGTAGAATTCCCTTAAGGTAACTAAGGAGAAAGTCCACTCTCATAGTTGGGATTAGTGGAGATATAAGGAACCCAATGAAGATGATCAGACACCGTAACGTTAGCCCAAGTTCAAACCTCAAAAATTGGATAAACTTCATCCATATTTCCCCCAACCGATATAGAAGTGTTTGCCTGAGTATCAGATTTCTTTAGTGGCAAGATTTGAAAGATAGAAAATGGAAATGACATTAATCCAAGACCTTCAACTCTATAGCTTGAGATTGAAACACAAGAAAGGTTAACATTTCTTAAAATGTATTGTAGCCCTCTTTTATAAGTGTGGCGTTCTTTACATCCATAAAAAAGACTCTACTTAACACGGTATTATGGACTCCCAACTGATCATGAACCTAGGCTTTAATACCAACTAGACATGACCCAAAACTGGACCATGTCATATGGGCACCTCAAGCACACATATATCGAAGGTCACCCCGTAACCCAACCTATCCATGAATAATAATCCACAAGGGTCTAATACAATCCTACCATAATAATAAGATAGTAGAAATATTACTATATGCCAAGGCTTAACAAGTCCAACCATTTCATAATTTTCAACACACTAGCCCAATATGCCCAAGTCCACAATCATCTACAATACCTCTATACAAACCAAAGTTTAGAAATATATATGCCAGGACAAGCTCCCAACGATAGCCAAACAAAGTCTAAATAAACTAAGTATAAAGATAGAATACCAAGGATGAATTTCTTCCAAAGTAAGGAAGCTTACCTCTCCAAAGTGAATGCATGAACTACTTCAATCTACTAATCACTATTCAAGAAAAGAAGATGATGCTTTAGCCCCAATGTTGCATGGGTACATAACATTCAGAGATGGTTAACAGTTGGAACGTTATCATGCAACTCAAAGATAAGGATTAAATAACATCATTTAAGAAGAAGTCAATATATTATCATCATTCATATTGATACACTTATCCTTACACATAGGCATTTCACATGCTAGTCAAGAAACCAAGGCTTAAAATCATTCTTGAACATGTACTCATACACATGGATATGCATAACATGATCATATTATGCCACAAGGGAAAATGACTTAGCATGCATTCTCAAATCATTTACTAATAGGATATGGAGTGAAGAACTTTCAACTAAATTAGCTCATTTAACCAATCTCAATGCTATTTCATTGGAAGAGGAACTCAAATCACTATTTATTTCACCGGTCTAGGACCTCGAATCACTGTCCATTTTATTTTATTAGACTAGCAACTCAAATTGCTAGTCATATCATCGGTCTTGGAACTCGAATCACTAGCCGTGTCATTCGATGAGGTATTCTAACCTTAAAAGATCTTTTCAAACTAGGAACTCGAATCGCTAGTCATATCACTGGTCTAGGAACTTGAATCCCTAGATGTGTCATTAGACGAGGAACTCGAATCACCTATCATTTCATGGGACTAAGAACTTGAATCACCCATCATTTCATGGGACTAGGAACTCAAATCACTAGTCATATCATTAGACGAGGAACTTGAATTGCCCATCACTATTAGTCGCCATTTGAATTCTTGACCCATTAGTTCATGTATTTACACTCATACAATTTATATCATAATTCAAGTTCATTTTATGTCTAGGGATTTACCCTCTCATTAGCCATTAACCAACGAGGTTATGGATTTCATAATACATGACTCATAATACTTTCACAATATTCATTCAACATCATTTATACTCATTTAGGTTATTTCCCTAGCTTAACACATTGTCAATATACAACTAGTCATTTCACTTAGACATTTTCACAAACACCATGTGTTCATACCTTTGACAAGGTCATTTTCATGGTAGAAATTATCAAGACTAGGGTTACTAAATATCCTTATTTAAAAAAACATCCAAAAAACTCCCACATATACAATCTACCATCAAATACATGAATTAACATAAGTACGGGCATGAATCATCATTATTCATTATTAGGTAACAAAACCATTTTCATTGGATTCAAAACCACCATGTACACTTACTAATTCAGGTGTGAAATATATGGGTTTAGAGTTATTTAAAGAGGGGAAGAGATACATGCCCTAAACAAGATGAGAAACCAACAATCTCCACTCCTTCTTGCCACTAGATGAGAACTTCCAAACCCTAGCCACCAATCTTGCTCCAAAAAGACTTTAGAGTTTTTAGGAGTGCTTAAGTCTTATAAATGAAGACTTAGAAGGATACAATGCGTTATATAGTGATAGGGTTTAGGGTTTAGGTAAGGAAAATTACCAAAAGGTCCCTGGTTAAAATCTAGAAAACCCACACGTGTAGGGGTACGACTCCCCCAAATGGATTACTTAGCAATTATGACCTAGGGTTTAAGTGGTACCCTAACTCATATCCTAGGCTTCCCATAGGTTAACCATACTATTATGGGTACAAAAGGGAACCTTTTAGTCATAAAAAAGGGTACAACTCAACCCCTAACTCATAAGCTCCATCCATGACCAAAATGCTCCACCTAGGTTAGGGGCTTCTCTTTTCACAGTTGAGTTGGATACGACTCGTATGCATTGGTTATGATGAAGGGATGGGCAATCGTATAGAAACCAGTATACTACCATACTATTCTATCTAAGATATGAGAGGGGGGAGGGATAAGGCTACGAGTCATGACCAAGGGTACAACTCAAGCCATTCAATCGCGACCACTCCAGAGACATCCAAAGTTATTGTTTTATCAATGGTACAAAGTCTAAGTGTTTTAACTCTCTTCAACTTTAATAGGTAAGTATAGATACAAGTTAACACCTCAACATACACCAAAGAAGTCTTTACATAAGTTAGAAATATCACACTACGAGGATGAAACATAACACACATAACATGATTACTACCAATAAGCCAAAAAATTTACAAGGCCACATTCTCAGGTGTTTTAGTTGAAGAGGTATTTCTTTACTTTTATAGTTGGGTGATGATTAGGAATGAAATATCATTGGACCAGCTAAATGGCACCTGTAAGTTTGTTTCATAATAGTACAAAACTATTCAGATACCATGTGCCAGTTGTACTGTATGTTGTATGTCCAGGGACCTGGTCCCTTGCAGTTTAGCTGCTTATCATCAAAACTATATATAGAAATTTTCCCCTTTTTTGATGATGAAAAACCAAACCATACAATGTGAGCATCAGTGCATATTTATCATATTTAATCAGAGTGATTACCACCTGAAGATTAATGTTCCCCTATCATCATACTTCCTCTTTTATCATAAAACACAGGGACCATGTCCCTTATTGTCATCTTGCAGCAAAAACTTCCCCCTGTCAGTGTACACCATTAGTTAGTGCATTTGCTATTTCTTATTTCTGTCATCATGACTTCCTTCATTTATCTATTTGGCACATCACATATTCCCCCATTTCAACATGCTATTTAAATTCAGATTCATATTCACCTAGACATCTGAACACATATTACCTGGTTCATCCCTACTCAGTATTCCCCTTTTGTCATCAGTGAAAAGTATAAAGAATAAACAAAGAGTAAATTAAGAACAAATTAGTTGACTCATGGCTATCGGGGAACCATTAACAAAAAGAATAACATTGCAATTTAAAGTGAACAGATGTATTACATAAAGAAAAGATTCATTCATAAGTAGGATAAGTATCATAGAAGTGCATAAATTAAATGTTCTTAGGGAAAAAACCGCATTAATCAAGAATGATTGGCAAGTGAAGGACTAGGAAGAAGAGCTTGAAAGATTAGGGTCAGGTTGCTGTTGAGATGCCTTATCTCTGCATTTGAATTAAGGACATCATCATCTAAGATTGACACTCTCTTTTTTAGTTCAATATTCTCAGTGTTGAGTATTTCATCATCACATAGGCTTTCTTTGTAGAGATTCTTAATTGTCTTCTAAAGCTTGCTGATTTCTTCATCCTTGGCAGCTAGATTTCCCTTTAGTTCCTCTATTTCCTTGTTGAGCTCCTTTTGATAAATGCTACCTAACTTGACGTATTTAGTCTTGACCAATGTCTTCATTCCAAGCATTTAAAGCACAGTCCCTTTGGTTCTATTTTCACAGACAATACCAAAATGATCAAATACCTTGTTCAACCAATATCCATAAGGCATGAAATGCTTTCCATTCTTTCCAAGAACCACTTTGTGAATGTGTTCCATCATCAATGCAGGTAGATTAATGAATTCAAATCTACTGAGGCATTACATTACAAACAAATCAGTGGATGAGGCAATGCTTTTCTTTTGTGACCTAGGCAGAATCACCTAGTTCACAATGTCAAAAACCAATTGAAACCCACTCTTGAGTGATTTCCTATTCACTATAGCCATAGGTTTCCCATTGATCTTGGATGCATTTTCTAAGAATTCTATTGAAGAAAGCTTCTTAGTGATAGTTCTTACCCCATATATAGGAACTTTTAAGATTCTTCCAGTGCTTTCTCAATCAATTTTATCCCTATTCCTTGGACTTGCGCAGTCAGATGCTTTCCATCTTCTAAGAATTCCAAAGTGAGATAGAATTCCCTCACTATCTCATAAAAAATAGTGGGCACAGTTCCTTCCATGAGATATATCTATCCTTGATATTTAACCATCTCAACAAGTTCCACCATACCAGGTTCTGCTAGTACATTTGAATAAAAAATCCTTCTAGTTAAAACCTTTTGATTATTCAAGAATTTGTTTCATTCCTCTTTGGATACATCCTTCTTTTTCTCCCCATTCTTTATTCTAGTGTAAGTGATCATAGATTCCCTTTCATCTTCTTTTCTCTTCTTAGTACCAGGTCCCTCAAAAGTTAGTTGCTTCTTAGTAAAACTTCTAGACCATTCTCTAGACATTTTTGGTGTTTTACTTACATCAATTTTCTTGTGATCATCCAAGCTCTTTCCTGGGCTAATTGACAACAAGTTAAGATTTTCAGCAACCCAAATTTTATCCATCATAATATCATCTGAATAGTTTTGAAGATTCAAGGATGATTCTTCATTGACAAGTAGAGTGATAAAAGAGTTAAGCTTTGGAATAATAAAGGAAGAAGGATATTTTTCAAGAAGGTTTTGAAAGGAATTTTTCACAATGCTAAGATTAGAAGCCTTTGAAGGAAAATAAACTAGGAGAGCTGCAACCATCAAGAAGGTAATTTTCTTAGAAGGGCTATTTGAAATTTGCATTTTCCCTTTTTGGTACAAGAAGGAGTGGGTGCAATAATTTTATGGGATCAAATAGGTACAAGGGTTTTTTGGGGGAACAATATATGATCAATATTAAATTTTTAGGTGACTCACCTTCTCTTTTTGGAATAGGACAACTTTGGTCTAACACAAGGATAGGAGGACATAATATTTTCTTTACAAAACAGACAAAATTTGCACGTATAAGATACTAACATAAAAGATGGGACCTGGTCCCTTCTATAGTTTGAGTGAATCTCCATTTTTGTGCTTGTCACATCTGTCCATCTCGGAAGTTGTTCCCATTGCTGTATACCTACAGGGTATGGTACTGAGTTAGACCAATATGTACCTAGTTTACCAAGGATACCAGCCTCCTACACATCGCCAATCTTATAAAGAGACACTATTTCACTTGATAGTAGGTTAGGATGATATGATAATCTCCAGCAATAGTTTGTTAGAATCATTACACCACAATATACCACTTTTATCTGTGCTTTTCAGGCTTTTACCATTATCATCATAAATCCTTTTTTCAATTTCTAAAGCTTTACTGCAACTAGGGATCAATAGCTCCATGCACTTCTTACTCTGAAATTTTCATCTTTAATTCACTAGGGACCGTGTCCTTGGAAATAAAAAATTTCAACATATGATATTTCCAATTGAAATGTCCTAAGAGAGAGGTTAGTCAGTTCTTCTAGAGTTAAACTTTGATACCTTATTAATGAACCATTTTTGACTACAATTCCCTTTCTTATTCCAAGAATCATGATCACTTTTCAAATTTAGGAACCCACTTGAGTATGAGTTCCTAGTAGTAGTACAATGGAGTGGTCAAATTCTTCTTAGCCCACCTAGGCAGTGATGGGTTTCTCTTCACTTCTTACAGAGACTGAAAGCCCTTAGAAGGAGTAATCCCCTATTGATAAATTCAATATTTCTTAATTTTACCTTAGTCTTGTGCTGACATCTTTCTTCAAATGTCCATTTCTTCCATTATGAGTACACAAGAGTTTGTGCCCTTTGCTCCTATCATCATGAGCTACCTTACCTTTAGACTCAGTGGTTTGGAATTTTCCTTAGTAGCCCAGACCTCTACCATAATTAGCTCCCTAAATGGTTAAATCTGAAAGGATTAGTAAGAAAGTAGTCCACTTAAGAGACTTGTTCAATTCTTCTTTCAGGCAGACTAGGTCCCTCTTTAATTCTTCATTTCTCTGCAGTACTGCTATGAGGTATTTTTGTGAAGCTTTTAGTTTCTCTTTAAGATCAATCTGAATCCTTGAGGCTTTCTTCTTCCCTTTACCAACAACACCATTAACTTTCTTCAGATTACTTAATAGACTCAAATTTTTAGAGTTCATCTTTGTGAAAAACTTTTCAGTGTTAGAAATTTTGATAGTTAGGGCTTTCAGCTCATGCTCTTAATTCTCTATTTTTTCTTCCAAGGTATTCTTCTCAGCGGTTTGTTCACATACAGAGTCTAGCAACACACTTGCAAGCCTTTTTATCTTCCTGGTAGTGTAATTATCTAGAGTTTTCTTAATATCAGATAGAGTTACCTCCTTTTCTTTTTCATCTTCATTGTTTGCCTAAAGTGCAAATAAGGAATCATAGATAACTGAACCCTCTACCACTACTAGCGTAGAAATATCTCCAATCTTTTCAAATTCATCTGAATCATTGGAAGAATCTCCCTATTCTCCCCGAGCTTGCTTTACAACATACCTCAGCTACTTCCATCCTTCTTGAATTTTTAGGGACCTGGTCCCTGATCTTTCCTTTATCACCTACAGTCTCAGCAATACTTTCCTTTTATTTATTACTTCCCCTTATTTAGAACTTACTACTCATCTTCATAGATCTAATAATTCTATTTTCCAGATAGACAACATCAATATCTTCATCAATATTTAGATCATATTTAGAAGCTTTCAAAGCCAAGGATGCTTCTCTCTTTGCTTCCTTCTTCTCCATCACTTGCTATTTCTTGAGCTCATTGGTCTTTAGATTACCAATGAGTTCATACATAGTGTGGGTTTTGAGGTTCCTTTCCTCAGTTATAGAATCCATCTTGCTTTCCCAAGCCGTAGGAAGAACCCTAAGAATTTTCCTTACTTGCTTGTACACTAGGATCATTATTACTAAGGTGAATATGGTATGCATTTCTTGGATGGTTTATTTTTTTTATGGTGAAGGTTTTATACTAGAAAGTCAACATTTCTACCTTAGAATCCCTCACATCATTAGTCCCTTTATGAGCAGTCCTCAAGCAATCCCAAATCTCTTTAGCACTTTCACAGGCTGAGGTTGTACTTTATTCATCAGGACCTATACCTATACTAGAAGCTTCTTAGCCTTGTAATTTTTTTAATTTTTTTTCTGTTTTCATCATCCTACTCTATCCTTGTTTTGACAACCATCTTTGTAACCTCTCCTTCTTTGACTACTCTAACTGGAAGATGAGGACCATCAAGAATAATGTCCATAAGCTCAATATCCTCAGCCATAATAAAGTTAAACATTCTTTTTTTCCATCACCTATAGTACTATCCATTGAACCTAGGTTGTTTCATGGCTGATTTCCCTTCTCCAAAGTTAAGTGGAGTAGCCATACTACCTAAAAAACTCTAGGTGTGAACCTTTTAGATAATGTAACGCCCCAAAATTGGGTTCTGAGATGTCACAAGGTGCTTAGGGGCATAAGTGACCCTAAGCTAACCCTTTTACTGGCATAACTCATAAGTAACTGAATAAAATGCTAAGTCTACATGAGATCAATGAAAACATAGAACTTATCTGAACTTGATCAATACAATTATGAATGTTACAAGATTACAACTCTACATTTATAAATAAAACTAAAATTGAATACATCAAATTCTACTGACTGTATATAAAGCCTCTACTGGTACTGACTTCAGATAGATGGGTCATGAATACCAACTATCCAATATCAATATGACTAAAGTAAGAAAATACGATACTCCTCAAACTGTATAACTGACTCAAGCCCTCGAATCAAAAGGACTCATCACCTGCTGACTGGAAGATACAAACTAACTGAATGTGGTATCTGCGCTATAACTTGTACCTATATTATAAGGCACTGTAGCATATAGAAATATATGGGGGTCAGTACTTTAAAGAATGTACTGAGTATGTGGGGGTGCAATGCAAAATTATAAATAATATCATAAATGATTACGAAAATCATGAATGCTAACGATAATGACTTTCTTTGCTTGAATTAATTGAAATATATTCCTTCAAACTCATCATTAGTAACGCAAACATTATATATTTCATAAATCATTATACTCAACTCAAACTCTTTAAATCATGACTTAGAGTGACTCGGTAACTCATGAAACTTAAACTCTTATGGACTTGGGAGTTTCTTATAACCGACATGACTACACCATGTGAGCTGCATGGAGTCCAATATTTTGCCCTCCTAAGGAGAGAACCCCTTATTGGCGAGGGTGTTTTACTCTTGCCAGGGAGTACAACCTCAATCTCATTATGACAATCCCATACTCGGCCTCTAGCCCACAATTATCAACATCAATTCTATGGTGGCAAGTAATTTTGGGAAAATACCACATTTCCCGCTCGGTGCTAAATACTCCTCCTAGGCTCAGCTCAGAATAAGTTAGGAAATCCACCTAAATCAATATCAACTCATGGGTCTACAATAGAGACCAAAACATAAATATATATCTCATCGGTAAATCATATACAACTGTGGATTCCTAACTCGACTCAAAATCAAACAATCTTTCTCAATATTAAGATGTATCAATTCATTAAGTAATGGTAACATCAATAACTTTGAGGAAATATCAAGACTCATTATAACAACTAAATCTATTGAATCAATATACTCGATAATCCAATTTTTCATAAGGAGGATTAAAGCTTGACACATGTCTTGAAAGCACTTGAAATACCAACTCATGGTAGAAACATGAAATTCACAATATTAAATATCAAGTCATAATTTAGAAATTGTAAAATACTCATATATCAAAAACTTCAAGAAAACATCATAGAACTCATTCTTGACTCTCAAGCTCAAATATCAATATATATATATATATATATATATATTCAATAATCAAACTTCTCATAGAAAAGCTTAAATCATGACTCTTATCCCAAATCATTCGGAAATCATCAACTCATAATAACAATATTCAACTCATGGTATAAGTTCTCAATTTAAGGAATTAAATGATAAAATAGTCATGTGTATCAATCTTGATTTGCTCAAATATCATAAATCATTAATAAAGTAATTTGGGTTTAAACCCACTTTGCAAAATCATGAATTTCAATAGAAGAAATTAAATCTTTGGGCACAAGAACGAAAGAAGTGTTCTTGTTCAAACCCCACATACCTTGAATTATAAATTTGAGAATAAGAGACTTGATTGGAACTTCTTTCTCGCACTTTTAGGATAAGATTATTGATTCCTTTAACTAGGAAAGCTTGATTCTTGAATAACTTGGAGAAATCTATGGGAGATTCTTGAATTTCTTGGAAGAAGATTGGATTCTTCCTCGACCTGACGGACTCATTGACGGTCCATTAACTTTTTGATGGTCCACCACTTTGGCCGTCACATGATGAACAAAAAGAGGGGTCACTTCCTTGGATTGACTGGAAGCTTGATGGTCCACCAAAGACTTGGTAGTCCGTCAGGTCCACCATCAGGCCTGGGTGATTCTGATATTTTTTAGTAAAACGGCCATAACTACCCCGTCCGATGTCGGATTTTGATGAAATTCATATTGATGGAAAGATTATTCAATGTTCTACATGAAAAAAAGTAGAAATTAGAGAAATTATACATGGTTCTACCATAATTCACTTTGGAAGTCATTTACATATACTTCAAAGACGGATTTAGACTCAAGGAACAATTGGGCTATTACTGATGACTAGGCTCTGATACCAATTGTTGTAACTCTTGGGGGTTAGTCCATCTAGTAAGAGACCAAGTCCCTAAGAATCAATAATAGGCAATCAAACAATAGAGTGAAAGAAAACTAAATACAGTGCAAAAAAAGTAAAATACACAAGGATTTTTGCATGGAAGCCCAAGATGGGAAAAACCACGACTTGCCTTCACAAACACTAAAGAAAGCCACTATATCTATCCTCCTGATTACAGTCTAGATTCTAGCCTACCTCTAGGCTTCTTTAGCTAATAGCAACTCTACTACAAGCTCATCTTGGTAACTCTATCAAGGATTCTCTCTACACTAATTAGATCGAATTAGTGTTAAACTTAGGAAACTCGACCTAAGCAATTCTCTCAACAAATGAAATAACTACACTTATAAGATGAGCAATTCAGTTACAAATCAAAGATCACTCAAGAACAATTTCTGCTTAAGCTCACATAAATAGCTAAGAACTTGAGTAGTGTTGAAATAGGGTTTTTGCTCCCTTTCTTAACTCTTTAGAATTTCAAAAAACCACTTGTTGAAGAGACATATATTTTCTTTTATAGGTGGATGATGATTAGGGCTGAAATATCATTGTACCAGCTTTCCAAGTCAATACAAAATATCACCTGCAAGTTTGTTACACAAGAGAACCAAACTATGCAGATACTATGTGATAGCTGTACTGTACATTGCATGTCCAGGGACTGGTCCCTTGTAGTTTAGCTGCTCAAGAAGGGAAAGTTTTGACACTTTAGTAGAGGCAATCATGGGGATATGACAAGATATGAATATGATGAAGGAGGGTATAACAAACATGAATGAGAAGTTATAAAATGTGGAAGGGAGAGTGACAAATTTGGATGGATAGATGGTGATTGTGGAGGAGAATCTTAATTCTTCAAATGATACTTCCCACAACAATCTCCAAGCATCCTCAAGTATCCAAGTCCAAGAGAATTCAGCTACTATTTCTCCTAGAACTCTCTATTATATGTTCTACCCTCCTATACAAGTAAGTGCTCCCTTACCTACTATTATTATCGACTAAACTCTACATCATGTAGCCCGACCACTATAATTCAATCAACACACACCCTAAAATCCACCCCAAGTTCCACAAATTCTCACTTCACTTTATCAAGCACCACCAAATTAAGTTCCAAACTATCAAAGGCCACAAGGTCTTAACCTACCCTACTATCCACCTTATCAAGTATCCCAAACAAAAATACCAAACTACTAAAGACCAAAAATTCCAAACCCACCTTACCAACCTCCACTTAACCAAATGCCACCATACTAAGCCATAGGATTTCAACAAGACTTTGAATGCCATGTAAAAAGAGGTTATATGTATAGTGAACAACGACATGAACCAAGGGATCAAGGTGGTTTTGGAGGTCATGACATGGGCTTCAACTCTAACAAGTCACCCTTCCTAGTTTTCATGGAGGTAGTGATCCCGAAGGACCCCTCAAGTGGGAGCCACAATATGATAGGATCTTGCAGGCTAATGATTTTCCTAATGTTAAAAAGATAATTTATATCATTTCTCTATTTGAAGGATATGCTTTGACTTGGTTGGAATCAGCTAAGAGAATTCAAATGGTTTTTCATGGAGTTCATTATCCATCATGGGATATAATAAAAGCCCTTATAGGAGTTTAATATGTACCGAAGAGGTATAAATGAGGGTTTTTTTCCAATTTGTAAAATTTGAGACAAGAAGACAAGAGTATTGAAGCATATTATGATGAATTCAAAACCTAATCTTGAAGATTGATTACAATGAGGATGAAGAGCACACCAAGATTTGGTTTAAGGTGGGGTTGAACCAAGAAATTACCTCTTAAATATCATTACACATGTTTGCGTATATGGATGATATCTTAGATGAGGATATTGATATTGAGAGAGTTATAAAAGAGGATATGGAGGTAATTAATTCTAAGGTAGGGAACCAAATGTCCTCTACTTGGAGTCAAGGCTTCAAATTTAAAAAGACTTTTGAGAAGAAGTCCATTAATAAGAATGCTCCAAGGTATCCCACTGGAGATGGAGGTAATCCTAATCTTAAGGGTACTTAATGTCTTAAATGTTGAGGATGGGATCATCGAATGAATAAGTATCCAATAAAAACAACCATCATATAATAAAAGGGTGACCCATACAATAAATATGAAGTAGTGATCGATGAAGGGCCTATAAAAGAGGTTGACAATCTTAATAAGTTTATGGAGGTTGAAGTGGATTCATATGATGGGGATTTTACTATCTTAAGTAAGCTAGCCAACAAAGTGCCAATGGGGGAGGTTTGGCCTCAAGGAGAGTTTAACATTCCACTTTACTTGGATATACATGTTATGCTCCCTCCCACTTCTAAGAATGCCCTAGAATTCCTTGATTTTGAACATGATTAAATCTTTAATTATGGATAAATTATCTTTAAAAAAAGAATGATACAAGTCAAAGTGCCCATGGAAAAGCTTTAGGGATGAGAAGGAGCATTGTGACCCACCATGAATAGAATAGAAGAAGGAAGGATTCTACATGTTTAGTATTTGTTTTTTGGGTCACTTTCGGGCCCAATTAATATTATGTTTGGCTCTTGGGTCACTTTTTGGCTCAATTAGCATTTAGGGTCAGTTTTGGGCCCAACTGTAATAAATAGCATAATCTATAAATATGTAGACTTATTTTTATTTTTAGGTTATATGATTTAGATAAATTTACACTTGAGATTATTTATTAAAGCTGTTATGAGCTTTATTAAGTTGTAAGAGATGTTTCTTGAGAGTGATTCATTTTACTCTCAATCTTCATAAGAGGTTGGTGCTTGTGATAATAGATAGAAAGGTCTCGAGTTTAACATATCCTTTGGTTATCCTCTCTTTATCATTCTATGTCAATATATCTATACCTTTATTTTTACCCTTTACTTTTATGTCATTTCCTTTATTTTTTTGTGTTTGTGTTTTCATATTTTTGTGTTTCCATTTTCATAGTTTACTCTCATATCAGTTTATGATTGTGTGACTACCCCTGTAGATGATTTATTTGGTAGTAGATGGAGTGGTTCAATTTCATATTTTCCTAAGGGTGTAGCATTTGGGTTAAAGTGTCTTTACTTTGGTATATTGGCCTTTATGGCCCTAGAGTAGTACTTGTTATTGATTTTACTTTATGTAACGCCTACATCTTATACTGGTGTGACTATTGATATATTAGTATTTTATTATTTTGATATTGATCAATCCTTACTAGATAGATGACTAGACTAGTATTATCTAGTTAGAATTTTATTCCTTGCAATTCTTGCTTGTTACTCTAGGTGGCTAGCTTAGTTTGATGGTTTTCTCTCTTTAAATGAGGTATGGTTGGTCATTTTCCTCTTTTGTTGGTAAGGTTAGATTGGTAGTTGCATGTACTGTGAAGTGAAGTTATGTTATCCTTCCATGGTCTTGAGTTTACAATTTGGTTTTATTGCTCGTTCCTGAGTTTGAGATTCTAAGACTTGCCTTCTAGTTTGCTGAGATTTTAGCATTATCTATCCTTCTCCATAGACTATTTATGAGGTTGATAAATTCGAGACTTGTTAATCTGATTATGCTAGTTCATCACCCAGCAATAGTCTTGATCTTAATGATGGAAGATCTAAGACTTGCCTTTTTGGTTGATAAGTTTGTCTTCTGATGAAAGCCTTAATCTTGGTATTGATGTGGAGTTGGATAATCCATTCTCTCTGTGATATGGTTCTTGGTCCAACTAAGTTAGGGCTGGTCGAAATGGATGATGTATGCCTATGGGTATTCATTGCTATAGATAGAGCATTAGATTGACTAGTTTTTGGCAAAGGTTATATTTCTCTTCATTATCACTAGTACTACTTGTAGCCTTTATGAGTTCTTGAGTATGCCTTGGTGCATCATTCCCTTTAGTAGATGCAGAGTAGATAGTTTGTGTCTTCACCCAGTTATTTTTCCTACATAGTGATTTTGTTCTTCAACTAAATTTGGATTTTAGATCTAGTAGAAACTAGTGGGGATATGCCTGATTTTTTTGATAGTGGGGTTGATTTGGGTGTTTGGCCTTGGTTTGGATCTCTGGCTTAAGTTTTGGATTCTTACTCTTGTGAATGACAACTTGGAATTTGTTCAAGATTTTGGGGTACAGATGCTTACTCGTCTATAGGATTAGTTTTAATAGTTGGGCTCGAGTAGTTTGGCTTCTGTTCTGAAGTTGTTGTTTTGGATTGCGTAACTTGGTTATAGCCTTTGCATTAAGTTTGATTCGTTAGGGTTTTGATCTATAGGTTGGTTAAGCCTACTTTTTATCTACCTATTTGGTATTCATCAGATAAGATAGATTGTGGTTGAATAATGTCTGGATAATGGGTGTTGGCACTTGATAATTATTTCTTCAGCTTTTGACCATAGTTTTTATAACATCCCCATTTTCGGATAAGAATTCAAACTGTTGTTATCAGGTGTACAGACTGAAACCCAATGATTCTATGTCTATTTATGGGTAATTTATCAGTTATATAGTGTGAAAATGTCCTTTGATATCATTCAAGGTCATAAAGATCTCCCAACTCAAAGATGAGTTGAGGACACTTCCATTGATTAAGTTTTAAGCGAACATTTCAGTTTGGGTCAAATTTAAACAACCATTACTCCTCATATATAAGGATTTATGAGGACTACCTTATATAAAATGAAAGATATTTGAATCTTCTTTCCAACACAGTTGGTTTCACCTTAATTCGATATCATAGCAAAATGTTATGCTTACTTAACTCCATAATATCAGCACTGTCAACAAAGTAACGACCTGAGCTGATGGGCCATCACCCATGAGTAGAATTATCAGCCCAAGTCCTCAGACTTAGGTAGAAAGACACCTATTACAGCTTCTAAGTGACGACCTGGAGTGACGGGCCGTCTCCTAAGTGATGACTTATCACACCAAGTTGTCACCCCTAATCTTTAAGTGACAATTTTTGCCTCAAAGTGATGACCTGGGGTGATGGGCCATCACCTAAGTGGCGACTTATCAACATAAGTCGTCACCCATGACCTCACTCAATTTAGATCACCCTTAAACAGTTTTGGAGGGGTATTTTAGTCTTTTTCCTCATCTCCCATGACCTAAATCATCAAAAACACGTATATGGCCTTCATAAAAAAGTTTTAAAAACCCTTAATCCTCTTCATCCTCAAGAACAAAATTAGGGTTTCTCCTTGAAATCATCTACCAAGAGCTTCAAGAGTCCATTATGTTCTCTTCAATATAATCAAGAACTTTAGATTCCTAAGCCAATAACTTCAACAAAAGCCTCCAAGAACGTTCTCATGGCTTCAAAAGTCAACGTTTTTCATCGAATCAAGCCAAATAAGGAATGTGGGGTATGAACGAGGGTTTTCTTCCACCCTTATGCCCAAATCTTGATTTTAAGTTAAATTTTGCATATATTGAAGATAGGGTTGATACCCAATTCTTATTATTTTTAGTTTACAAAATTATCATGTTAATTAAGGCTTCAATTGCAAAAGATTTACATATATCCATGTTTGAAATCATGAAATCCATATTATGAGTTATATCCACTATCTTTAGTTTGTTATTAAAACAAGAGAAGTATAATTAGTTTTAATTACAAACCCTTGTCCTATTTTAAGGTGGATTTCCTAAAGTTCTGAGCGATAAGTATGAGAGTAGTATTTAGCACCGAGTTGGGTATGATTCCAAAGGTCTTATGCACCAAAACTCCACACCATTGTACGTATATGATTTGTCTATAGTGGGCTAAGATAGTGATCACTTAAGATAAGATTCTATTCATATGGCAAGGGTAGAATAGATCTTCCCAACATGGGTACGACGTTGGACTTCATGACAACTCATATGCATGGTTTATGTTGGTTAGAAGAACTTCCCAAAGACCCTAAGTCTTAAATAAAAATGTCAAAACAGTTTTTAGAGAACTATGTATGGTGGCTCACAAGAGTTTCTTTATGCTTCATTACTCATGATTTATGATTTGGCAGTTTTATTATTCAAGCCAAAGTGAGTCACTCACATTTAGCATGCCGTTTGGAAAGTTTATTTGAATTGTTGCATTTATTATTTTACTTATGCATTAACCAACATGCTCAGTACAGTCCAAAAGTACTAATCCATATATACGTCTATGTGCTACATTGTTTAATAATATAGGTTAAAGTGCTCAGTCCTAGCAGCATAATTGACCGCTAGAATCTGTATCTATATTCTGACAGTTGGTGAGTTCTCATGGTTCAAGGACACATTTATTCAGACTTTTATCTTTATACAGTATTTTCTCAGTTGTTTTCAATTCAGTTCGAGTTAGTTGGGGGTCTGTCCCAGTGACTCTTTAGTTATTAAAAGTAGAGGCTTGTCAGACTGTTAGGCATATGTTAGATTTTCAGTATTGATTGTTTAGATTTTTAAGTTAAGCACTTTCAGACTTTATATTCATCTAACTCAAATAAAAGAAGACATTAAATATCATATTTAAGTATTTCAGTAGATTCAAATTCCTAAGTTACCATCATTATGAGTTTCAAAATTAGTAGAAGGCAAAAAGGGTTAGCTTGGGGCTACTCGTAGTCCTGTGAACTTTGTGACATCTCGAGACCTATTTTTGGGGAATTACAAACTTGGTATAAGATCCTAAGGTTTAAAGAATCCTAAGGTGTCAGACAAGATACGTTACGTAGAGTCTTGATCATGGATGTGAAGTGCACCACATTTATGAGCTAGAGGCTATGGGATATTTTAGGAAAATATCTTTTTCCTTTATGCTCTATCGTGCTTTTAGTTGTATTTACCAGTTTTTAACTCATGCTCTTACATGACAAAATATGTCTCATCGCTAAGCTAACACACGCAAAAATGATAACTAACCACCCCAGCCCGCTGACCCTCTGAACGAGAAGGTATCCCATGCTAAATTTTGAGCTGGCTTTAAGGCATTGTCCCAAGTTATGACTGCCAATGTTCAGGGCAACCATCAGGCTGTAGTCCTACTTCAGTATAATGGTAATTTAGCTATAGCCAGGGTCCGTGACTTTATGAAAATGAATCCTCTTGAATTCTTTAGGTCAAAAGTAGGTAAGGACCCACAACTCCATCTTGATAAGATGAAAAAGATCACCCAAATTATGCATGTTACTGAGGAGAAAAGTGTAGAATTAGCATCCTACAGGCTGAAGGATGTTGCTTATGATTGGATGGTTATGTGGAAGAATGGCAGAGGTGAGAATGTAGTGTCTATAAGTTGGCAGGTATTTCAGGATGTATTCCTAGATAGGTTCTTAGCATGTGAGATGAGGGAATCTAAGATAGAGGATTTTATGCACCAGAGGAAGGGCTCGATGATAGTAAAAGAGTACTATCTTAAGTTTAACCAATTGTCTAAGTATGCTCCAGATTTGATAGATGACTGCAGATCTAGTATGAGTAAGTTTGTTACTGAAGTGTCTGGATTGGTAGTCAAGGAGTGTAAGACTTCCATGCTTATTGTGGATATGGATCTTGCTAGGCTGATGATTCATGCTGAACAAATTGAAGTAGAGAAATTAAAGGAGAGAGAGGGGAAATAAGAAGGCTAGAATTGGAAAGTTTGAGTTTGGCCAAGTGAGACCCAAAGGGGGGATAATTCATAGTTTCAAAGTCACTCATATATGCCAGCGCTATCTTCAGCCAGTGACCCCGCACCCATAACCAAGAAGGAGCAGTGAGGTAAGACTTCTATGAACAGGTCTCAAAATAGTGTGGGAGGAAGGACCAATTATCCAACATGTGCTAAGTGTGGTAAAACTCATCCTGGTGAGTATTTGAGGGGAACTAAGGGTTGCTACGATTGTGATATGTTGGGTCACAAAACCAAAGAGTATATGTATGCTAAGCAAGGAACTAGGTATGTTCATCCTGAGATGCAGGCTACTAGCGCACCAGCTCTACTAGGTTGCCCCAACCCTTTCTCAGGCCGCATCATCCAGTACCAGGACGGTTCGCACCAAAATTGATTCTATGCTTTACCATCCCACCAGGAGTAGGAAAGTTCACCAGTTGTTGTTACTGGTATGCTTCGTGTCTTTCATTTCAATGTTTATATGCTGTTAGACCCAGGGTCAAAATTTTATTACGTGACTTTATTGGTTGCGGTAAACTTTGGAATGGATCCTGAAAAACTTTCTAAGCCCTTCTTAGTTTCTACCCCAGTAGGTGAGTCAGCTGTTGCCGAAAAGATCTATAGAAAGTATCCTATCACCGTCCTTCATAGGATTATGTTATCAGATTTAATTGAATTAGATATGGTCAACTTTGACCTTTTCTGGGTATGGATTGGCTTCATTCCTATTATGCCTCTATAATAGATTGTCGCACCCGAGTGGTGAAGTTTCAGTTTCCTGATGAGCCATTTTTTGAGTGGGAAAAAAATTCAGTATCTCCCAAGAGTCATTTCATTTCCTATATTAAGGCTAGAAAGTTAATATCAAAAGGGTGCATTTATAATTTAGTTCAAGTCAAAGACACTAAGTTTGAGACTCCAACTGTTCAGTCAGTCCCTGTAGTCAATGAGTTTCCTAAAGTCTTTTTCGAAGAGCTGCCAGGGGTACCTCCTGATAGAGAAATAGAATTTTGTATTGACCTTCTTCCTGATACTCATCCCATCTCCATTCCTCCTTATCATGTGGCTCCAGCAGAGCTTAAAGAGTTAAAGGATCAACTTAAGGAACTCTTAGATAAAGGCTTCATAAGGCCCAGTGTTTCTCCATGGGGTGCTCCCATCCTATTCATCCATAAGAAAGATGGATCTCTCCAAATGTGCATTGACTACCATCAGTTAAATAAAGTCATAACTGATGACTTATTTGACCAACTCCAAGGTGCAAGTTGCTTTTGACTATCACTAGCTTAAAGTAAAGGAGTGTGACATTCCAAAGATAGCTTTCAGAACCTGTTACGGTTACTTTGAGTTTCTAGTCATGTCCTTAGGGATAACAAATGCCCCAACATCCTTCATGGACTTGATGAATCGAGTGTTCAAATAGTACCTAGACATGTTTGTCATAGTCTTTATCGATGACATCCTTGTCTATTCCCGTAGTGAGGATGACCATGCAAACTATCTTAGAATCATGCTATAAACTCTTGGAGATTGTGAATTTTGGCTAAGATCAATAGCTTTCCTTGGTCATATTGTTTCCGCTGATGGTATTAGAGTTGATCCTCAAAAGACCAAAGCAGTAAAAAACTAGCCTAGATCTATCTCTCCATTAGACATCAAAGTTTCTTAGGTTTAGTTGGCTATTACTGATGGTTTGTTGATGGGTTTTCATCTATTGCATCCCCCATGTCTAGATTGACTAAAAAAAAGTTAAGTTTCAGTGGTCAGATTCTTGTAAGAAGAGCTTTCAGGAGTTAAAGGCTTGACTCACTTCAGCCCCAGTTTTGGTATTACCTGATGGTACAAACATATTTGTTGTTTATTGTGATGCTTCTAGAGTTGGTCTGGGTTGTTATTTGATGCAGAGAGGTAAGGTCATAGCCTATGCCTCTAGACATCTTAAGCCTCACGAGAAGAACTACCCTACCCACGATCTTGAGTTAGCTGTAGTTGTTATTGCCTTGAAAATCTAGAGGCACTATCTATATAGAGTACATGTTGATGTGTTCACACACCACAAAAGCTTGCAATATGTATTTACGTAAAAAAAGTTGAACCTCCACCATAGAAGGTTGTTAGAATTGTTAAAAGACTATAATATGAGTGTATTGTATCATCCAGGCAAAGCCAATGTTGTGGCAGACGCCCTTAGTAGACTGTCTATGGGTAGTGTTGCTCATATGGAGAATGATAAGAAAAATTTAGTTCTGGAAGTTCATCGGTTGGCTAGACTAGGTGTGTGGTTGGTTGACTCAGACGAGGGGAACTTGTGGGTTTAGAATAGTTCAGAATCTTCCTTAGTTTCTAAAGTGAAGGAGAAGAAAGATAAAGACTAGGTTTTGGTTAAGTTGATGGAGTCAGTTCAAGATATGAAGGTAGAGGTTTTCTCTAAAGGGAGAGATAGTATGTTGAGATACCAAAGTAGACTATGTGTATCGTACATTGATGGTTTGAGGTAGAGGATTATGGCCCAAGACATGGTGTGTGTTACTCTATTAACCCAGGAGCCACTAAGATATACCGCAATCTACGGGAAGTGTATTAGTGGAGTGGTATGAAGAAAGATATCGTAGAATTTATGGCTAAGTGTGACATTTATCAATAGGTTAAGGTGGAACACCAAAGGCCGGGTGGCACCTTGTAAGAGTTTTGTATTTCCACCTGGAAGTGGAAAGAGGTGAACATGGATTTTGTAATAGGATTACCCCGTTCGCGTCATCAACATGATTCAGTTTGGGTTATTGTAGATAGGTTGACCAAATTAGCCCATTTCCCTACCAGTTCACTCATCCTACTCAACTGAAGATTAAGTTAAGATATTTATTAGAGAGTTGGTCAGATTGCATGGAATTCTTGTGTCTATCATTTCAGATAAGGGTACTCAGTTTACCTTTCACTTCTGGAAAGCCTTTCAGAAGGGTCTTGGTACCCAAGTTCATTTTAGTTCAGCTTTTCATCCTTAGATAGATGGTCAGGCAAAGAGGACCATTCAGACTAAATAAGATATATTGAGGGCATGTGTTCTTGACTTCAAGGGTAGTTGGTATGAGCACGTGCTGTTGATTGAGTTTGCCTACAATAACAGTTATCATTCTAGTATTAAGATGGCACCGTTTGAGGCTCTTCATGAAAGGAGATATAGGTCACCCATTGGTTGGTTCAAAGTGGGTGAGGCCGCATTGATAGGGACAGAGGTGGTGTTAGAAGCTATGAAGAAGTTCTAGTTGGTTCGAGAAAGGTTAAAAATAGATCAGAGTAATCAAAAATCTTATGCAGATGTAAGAAGAAGAGATCTTGAGTTTGAAGTCGATGACTTAGTTTATTTGAAGGTTCACCCATGAAAGGGGTGAAAAGATTTGGCAAAAAGGGGAAGCTTAACCCCCGATATGTAGGCCCTTACAGATTATTGAGTTGGGTTGGACAGGTAGCATATGAGCATGAGTTTCCTACATAATTATCAACTGTTAATCCAGTGTTTTATATCTCCGTGTTAAAGAAGTGTATTGGTGACCCAACCATAGTAGTTTTTTTGGAAAACACTGAAATTCAGGATAGTCTCTCTTATGAAAAAGTCCTAGTCAAGACGCTTGATCACCGGATTCATAGGCTAAGGAATAAAAAAGTTCCCTTGGTCAAAGTCCTTTGGCAGAATCAGTCCGTTGGTAGTTCCACTTAGGAAGCAGAAGCAGATATGCAATCCAAGTACCCCCATCTTTTCTCTCTAAGTTTAGCTTCAGCCTAAGGTAGCGATTCTCCTCTGATTAATTCTCTTTAGTTCTCAATTTAAGTTATGTAATAATGTTCTGTACATTCTCTTATATCTCTTAGTTTTTTTTATCTAACTAGCCTCATTCGAGGACGAATATCCCCAAGAGGGAGATAATATAACACCCTTTATTTTTGGATTAGAATTCAAACTATTGTTATTAAGTGTAAGACCGAAACCCAATGATTATATGTCCATATGTGGGTAATTTATCAGTTATATAGTGTGAAAATGTCCTTTGATATCAGTCAAGGTCCTAAAAATCTCCCAACTCAAAGATGAGTTGTGGACGCTTCCATTGATTAGGTTTTAAACGAACATTTTAGTTTGAGTCAAATTTAAATGACCATTAATCCTCGTAAATGAGGAGTTACGAGGCCTACCTTATATCAAATGAAAGAAGTTTAAATCTTCTTTCCAATGCATTTGGTTTAACCTTAATTCAATATCAGATCGAAAAGTTATGCTCATTTTATGCCATCATATCAGCATTATCAACAAAGTGACTTCCTGAGCTGATGGGCTATTGCCTATGTGACGACTTATCAGCCCAAGTCGTCAGCCTTAGTTAGAAAGAAACCAATTCTATCTTCCAAGTGACGACCTGGAGTAATGAGCCGTCACCTAAGTGACAACTTATCACACCAAGTCATCACCCCTAAGCCGTAAGTGACAATTTCAGCCTCAAAGTGACGACCTGGGGTGATGGGCCATCATCTAAGTGACAACTTATCAACCCAAGTCGTCACCCATGACCTCACTCGATCTAGATCACCATTAAAAAGTTTTGGAGGGGTATTTTGGTCTTTTCCCTCACCTCACATGACTTAAATCATCAAAAACACGTACATGGACTTCATAAAAAAGTTTTAAAAATCCTTAATCCTCTTCATCCTCAAGAACAAAATTAGGGTTTCTCCTTGAAATCATCTACCAAGAGCTTCAAGATTCTATTACGTTCTCTTCAAGATAATCAAGACCTTGAGATTCCTCAGCCAAGAACTTCAAGAAAAGCCTCCAAGAGCGTTCTCATGGCTTCAAAAGTCAATTTTATTTCATCGAATCAAGCCAAATAAGGAATGTGGGGTATGAACGAGGGTTTTCTTCCACCCTTATGCCCAAATCTTGATTTTAAGTTAAATTTTGTATAAATTAAAGATAGGATTGATACCTAATTCTTATTATTTTTAGTTTACAAAATTATCATGTTAAGTAAGGCTTTAATTGCAAAAGATTTACATATATCCATGTTTAAAATCATGAAATCCATAGTATGAGTTGTATTCCACTATCTTGATTGAGAATTGTTGAATGTTTTTAAGATGATTGTTGAGCATGAAGTTTAAAGATGATTTTTGATGCATTAAAGCTTTATATTTTGAGTCCTAAGTACAAATGATGAGTTTATAAGGAGATTATGATCTCAAGTTTTATTGACAAGTTTTGATAAGTGCTTTCAAAAGAAAAGATTGATCTTTTGACCCTATGCTAAGACAAGGAATCCACATTGTTCATATAGTTTGAGATTTAAAGATGAGAAGCACAATTAGTTTTAATTACAAACCCTTGTGCTATTTTAAGTTGTATTTCATAAAGTTCTAAGCAATAAGTATGGGAGTAGTATTTAGCACCGAGTTGGGTATGATTTCAAAGGTCTCATGCCCCAAAACTGCGCGCCACCATAGGTATATGATTTAACTATAGTGGGCTAAGATTTTGATCACTTAAGATAAGGTTCTATTCCGATGGCAAAGGTTGAACAACTCTCTGCAATGTGGGTAAGATGTTGGACTCCATGATAGCTCACATGGTTTATGTCGGTTAGAGGAATCTCCCAAAGCGCCTAAGTTTTAAATCAAAATGTCAAAATAGCTTTTTAGAGAACTAAGCTTGCAAGAGTTTCTTTATGCTTCATTACTCATGATTTATGATTTAACAGTTTTATTATTCAAGCCAAGGTAAGTCACTCATATTTAGCATGCTATTTTGGAAAGTTTATTTGAATTATTGCATTTATTGTTTTACTTATGCATTCACCCCCATATGATCAGTACATTCCAAAAGTACTGATCCATATATACGTCTATGTTCTATATTATTTAATTATGTAGGTTTAAATGCTCAGTCCAGTAGCATAATTGACCGCAGACATCTCTATCTATATTTCAATAGTTGGTGAGTCCTTATGGATCGAGGACTCATTTATTTAGACTTTCAACTTAATGCAGTATTTTCTCAGTTGTTTTCAATTCAGTTCAAGTCAACTGGGGTTCTGTCCTAGTGACTCTTTAGTTATTAGAAGTAGAGGCTTGTCAGACTGTTAGGCATATGTCAGTTTTCAGTATTAGTTATTTAGATTTTTAAGTTAAGCACTTTTAGACTTTATATTCATCTAAACTCAAATTAGATAAGGAATTAAATGTTGTATTTAAGTATTTCAGTAGATTCAAATGCCTAAGTTACCTTCATTATGAGTTTCAAAATTAGTAGAAGTCAAAAAGGGTTAGCTTGGGGCTACTCATAGCCCTGAGCACCATGTGATGTCTCGGGACATATTTTCGGGGTGTTATAGTTTTCATTCTCTACCAAAAATTTAAAATATTTACTAAGTAGAAAATATATGCTTAAGATGAGCTTAGCATAGTTTCACCTATAATTTTTAGGACATTCTAAAGTGGATTAGTCTATATTAAGAGTTTGTGATTTAAACTCATGACTATCACTTTTGAGGGTCATCCGAACTAGTTGTAGCCTTAATAGGAGATCGCAGGCATTGACCATCTCAGATTATGTGTATGGGCAAAACCTTATGGGCTTATCCCTATGCTTACCATTGTAGATCTTTAATGAATCAAATCCAGCCTTTTGATGATAATCCCCTTTTGAAAATAGTGTAATGGGATAGTGCAGATAGGACTCAAATGACTTTTTGCATGTTTGCAGAATATAACAGGTGTGGAAGGGCAAAAGAAGGTTAATTTTGATATTGGATTTAGTCACATGATTCATACCTTAGATTGTATTTAGATTGGCTGAGTTTTTGTTTGGTTATGCTCTAATTGGTGTGATATTAGTGTATTATGGTTTAGGTTTGCGTGCATAAGTCATTCTAAATTTAGTTAGAGGCTAGTTGGTTGTTGAGGCTGAGTCTTTGGTAATTTGGAAAATAAAGTTAGAAAGTTAGTTGAAAAAGTGATGTGTTGGGTGAATTACCTTGTAAGCATTGTCTCTCCATTGAGGTTATCTGGGGAGTCATGCTCGGGACATGTGGGCCCAGTACCTCAATTTTTTGAGCTTTTAGGCTCTTTCTATCCATTAAATTTTGCATTCAAAAGTCCTTTTAGTAGTGGATATTGTAATGATTCTCCTGGTCATTTTCTTTATTTTCATGTATTTCTAGTGTTTTGAGCCTTCCTACAATGGATATAGGTCATTTATGACTTATTGGAAGTGTCAGTTTGGTTATCGGGCTGTTCATTTTTGTTTTAGGCTCATTTCCCTATTTTGGAGCTTTCGTTGTTAGTCTTAGACCAAAACTCTTAGTAAATACCTCAAATGAGAATTTTGATGATGCCATAAGCCCCGTAATAATATTTTTAGGCTGGGGGACCCTTGGTATAGGTTCTAAGACTTCTGGACTTTTTTTAGCTATTGGGTGGATTTTATGAAAAATAGAACTATAGATGTGGGTCCCATATTTAGTTGAAATGAACTTTGATCAATGTTTTGATGGTTCCATTGAGTTATGAATGTCAAATTTGGTATGGTAGTATATTTCATTTGTGCATACGATGTTCCAAACGAATCCTGATCACCCAGTTGGAGTCAATTTGGACTTAGAAAAATCTGATTCTTCAAGTTGTTGGTGCAGCTGCTTAAGCTGCCAAATGACCTATTAAGTAGAAATCACGTTAGTGACATTGATCCGCTTCAGAAACCTTGGCTATTTGGCTGAGGGATTCTTAAGCCCACCTTGTCCCCGTTAGCGAATGTTGCTTCAGTAGCTAGGATGCCACTTTTACGATCCTTTCCTTTTCTTGCCCAACCGCTTAAGCGGATATGTGCCGCTTAAGTGTTAGTATCCTAATCTAAAATTGACTTCTTTAGAGGCACCTGGGGTGTTAAATCTCCGATTCATCACCCAAATTTCCTAATCATCTCTCAACTATTTCCTCTAGTTTTTAGAGCTTGAAGCATCTGAAGTGTGGAGAATCATTTACCGAAGCTAAGGTAAGCTAGCCTAACACTCTTTGGTTATTTCCTATTATTTTCACATCAAATTCCATCATTTTCATTGTAAAACTTAGAAATTAGATCTTAAAATCATTCGACTTTAGGTTCCTCTTTTGAGGGACCTCATGATGGATTTAATTTTGGCTTTTATTTGCGGGCCCTGTGGATTCATTCTTGACCCAAATTCTGAGCCGACCTTTCATATTGCAATATGGGTCTCATTTTACTTCTATTAATGTGTAGATTATTATTTTTATAGCATGGTGGCATCTCAGGACTATGGATTAATGGCAAATTCTCTGTGGACGATTTAAGACTTGCGGTTTTGGCATTTAGATAAGTTTCAGACTACTTTTCTCTATAATATGGTGTATGTGTAGATTGCATGTTACATAGGGATTATAGGATGTGACTATGACTATAACATCATGACCTAGCCCATTTATGGAATTTAGAGTAGAGACGTGACCCAAACCTTAGTATAATATACTTGTTAGAGCCATAGAATCCTATCATCCTAGATTATAACAATGGTGAGCATAGTTTGATGCTATGGATCCTTTAGCATAAGGTTTACTATTTGATTTAGTGAATTGGATTATTGTTTCCAAGATTTTAGTATTACTAATAAGCTAGTTATATACTGTTGGGCTCGGGACTGTGGTTACGATGCCATTTGGACTCCAGATAAGCATTTTATCCTTACAAAAAATGTGACTTTAGACTCTAGACGCTTAGACTCTTTTGGTTGTATTGTTTGGATACTAGTGATGGCATGCATTATTTTTGGTGTATTCATGCTCACTTAGTGGTACGATTCCAACCAAACCATGATTTTACTATTGTTTTCTGAATAGTGATTTATTCCCACTTTTCACTTATAAATGAGTTCTTTTATAACGGGAATCATACCACCTTATTTAATGATTTTTGAGATTTCAAAATTAAAGATGATATTTTTAAAATTACATCCAGATTGATTCTAGTCCATGGTTTATCCACTCTTATACCACCACTATTTATTTCAATTGAGAGAGATACTAACCTTTTTTATGCTATCATGTTGATTTATTCCAGGGGTTGATCTCGAGCAATGGATTCATAGATTTACACCATTATAATCACAGTTTGAGTTCATGCACTTATTATATATATATATATATATATATATATATTTCTCTATTATTGTATGGAGTAGATTAATAATGATGGTTATTAGAAGACCTGAATTGAGAGTAGATAGTGTATAAGGATAGTTCTGAATCTCCTAGGGTACCCTTCGTCATAAGCCATAATGTTGGAGAAGAGAGGTCGTCGCTGGTCCTATCTTGAAAGCTGTTGAGCTGGAGGAGGTTTATACAATTGGTATATTATGTCACTCAGATCAGATATGGTACTACAAATTTACTTTGCATTCATTCATTCATATCCATTGCCTATCACTGGTATATGACTTAGCGCTTATATTTATCATCCATATAACGGTTGTATAGGTATAAGCTATGATTATTGTTTGCTGAGTATTTGATTGGACCTTTTAAGCTTATGGGTCCTAGTTAGGTATTGTTTGTCTAAACTAGCCAGTTACTTTATTGTTGTTATTATGGTCAGTTCATTGCAGTTTGATTATGGACTGGTAGCCGAGGTTGTCGGTATGTTTTTGATCCCTTTCCTTTTATGGTAAATTACATTATTGATAGTTATGTTAAGGTTAGACATTATGATTAAGGACCCACATTATGTTGATCTTAGCTTATCTATCTGGTCATGATCTTTGAGAAGTTAGGTTGGATCCCTCAGGCTACTACCTTTAGTTAGCCCTATATATATGTATGTATATATGTATTGTATAACTGTATATCCGTCTCTTCCTTGTCTATTTATGTTGTATATATATTATTGGCCTTTTATACTATTATATAACTTTGTTTCACTCTGTTTTTGTATATTGACCAGTGATATACGGTATTTCACTTCAATTCCTGAATAATATTTAGATATGATAAGGTTATCCTTTTTACTCTCTTGACATTATCATGTTTAGATTCTTAGATAGTTGCCTATAGATTATATTATTCTTTTCATGTTATTTATGTTTTCATTATCTTTGGAGCTCAGTCAGTTGATGCCTATTGGTACCATGTGTTTGGTACTTTCACTATATATTTGTTGCCTGTAGATCTTAGTATAAGTTCGCACCATTGTTGTATGCATTGTGCGGAGTAGCTGTGTATTAGATATTTAGGCTGAGTTCTTGGTGTTTGAAGTATTGCCACTCTTTATCTTATGGATTGGGCTGATCTCTATTTTGACTTTAGTGACCATATTTGTATATGTATTTATTTTCTACTACTTTGTGCTTTAATTGTATTAGAAGTTCTTGTACTAATTTCACTAGGTCTTGGTATTCTTTATATATATTAGTCTCTTTATCGTATTTATTCCACTATTTTCTTTCATTTCTTTTGATGGTCCATTACTAGCTGTTCTGGGCTATGGGTTGTCTAATCTATCGGGGTTATAGTAGATGCCATCGGGACTTGAAAAGTTAGGTCGTGACAAGAAATTAGCCAGACCCACGACTCCAACTGATGTTGGGAGCTTTCTTGGTTTGGTGGATTATTAAAGGAGGTTCAAAGAATGTTCTTTTTTTTATAACATCCCCATTATTAACAAATTTGATATAGAAAAAGATGAAGTTCCAATGGTCTGGAGTCGTGAAGTGTCATGACCCGGACCAGGGCCTAGACGTAATGGGCATCCCAAGTTCAACCAGGACCGGGGACCGTCCCCTTAACCCAACCCTACCACCTTCCACAGCCTTAGGTAGGCTTAATTTTGAGCATAAGACAAGATTACGTAAATGCTCTCATGAAGACTCTGGGATAGGACCACAACCGTGACCAATCCAACCAAATCTTCCTGCACCAAACCAACTGTCCATCCCATACCAAACTAAAGAGAATATCAAAGAATAATACGATAATCAAACCTAAAATGCAATACGATGGAACAACCAACAATATCATCGAATAATATTAGCCCCAACACCAATGCCAATGCTAAGGCCGGCACTAATACTGATCCTTCCCATACCAACCCGCAGAAGTAATACAAAGCCTCAATCTAAAAGAATACAAATTTCAGTTGGGACATGCCCCTATCCATGGAAAAAACCAATATCCAAAACAAAAGGAAAATTTCTAAGAATGTCCATATCATGAAATGGAGCCTTCCGAAAAGATGGAAGCTCAACACTTCAATCTAAATATTGTCCTCAAGTCAATCACTCTGTAAGAGAACTCGAACAGCCGGTTCCTGCATAGCATGGGTAAACAACCTCCGGTAGATAGGTTAGCGAGTAACTGCTAGCATGTATCTCAGGATAAAGATTAAGCAATGCCATATAAACAACCAAGTATAACCATCCATGATGCATACAACCATACATATATATAAGTGCCGGGAAAGAGAATTCGTGATTAGCATGCATTTAAAACCTTATACCTGGGAAGTGTGACCTTGCCGTTTAACCACACCCATGGTTCGTATGGGTTCAGCTCCCCCTGCTGAAAGAGTTCCAGTGCGTGTAGCCCCACAACCAGGAAATATCCCATGGGATGACTAGTACATCCCTCCAAAATAAAATGTGACACTCGCACGTGGTCATTGAGGACCCCTCATATCGGCAAATACGAACTTCCAGTTTTGGTTCCGCCTGAACCTCCAACTTCCACGACTTAGTTACACATCCCGCCATTAATTCCCAAATTAAAACCATGTACAAACAATCCAATTTTCATTTATTACCAAGGCCAATTATTAGTGGTATCGTCATACCAACCATATTTGCAAGAAGACAATGGACTTCATTATCTTAGAGGGACTAGAGGTATGAAGTCCCACCATCTTGGTGATTGTCTATCCCTAGAGCTGTCATAGTAAGCCCAAGGCAGTAGTAAACTGGTTCAAAATGACTAAAGAAAGGACTACCCATCCCATCCTTTACTGACCGTTGGGTCGGCTGTCCAAGCTAAGTAGAATGGTCGTTTTATTGGGTTTTGATTCCTTTATTGCCAAGGTTACTTTTGGGACTTTGTAGAAACAATAAATAGAAACTCCTAGTGTTATCTTCATTAGTTTTACATTGAATATTGAATGATCTTGCACTTGAGTGTGTGATTGGTGAACTTGTATTGAATACTTGTTTAAAAATGGGGTTTTTCAGGGCATTAAATCCCTTTAGGTCTATGTAAGAGATTTGGTGCTTGATAATATTAGATTAAGCATTTTTAAGTTTGAAACACTAATTAGTTCTTAATTTCTTCTATTCTCTTATGTCAATCTATCTATCTTCAATCTTATGTTTTTTTATCTTTAGTTTATGAAGTTTGTTTGTTTTTCCCATAGTTAGAATCATATCAATCTATACATTCAAGATATTGTTAAGTTACATGGTGCAGCAGTGTCAATCATATTTGATAGAGGTGTGCAGTTTACTTTTGAATTTTGTAAATATTTTTAGGAGGAATTGCGTACTCAACAAACCTTAGTACCAACCCCATCCTACTATAGACAGACAAGCTCAGAATATGATTCATACTTTGGAAGATATGTTAAGGTCATGTTCAATTGATTTTAATGGTAGTTCATCAATTGGAAACTAGAATTGAAGTTTTTCTACCTAAGGTTGACAACTTGGGCTGATAAGTCGTTGTATAGGTGATGGCCCGTCAGCTCAAGTTGTCACTTTGTTGACAGGCTGGAGTAAAATAAGTATAACTTTTTGCTACAATATTGGATTAAGGTGAAAAAAAGTGTGTTGGAAATAAGACTTAATGGCCTTTCATTTGATATATAGTAGGACCTCTAAATCGTTATATACTAGAATTTATGGTCGATGGATATTTACCAAAGTTGAGACATTCACTAAAACTTAATCGATAGAAATGTTCTCAACTCATCTCTGAGTTAGGAGATATTTGTGACCTAATTTCATAGCCAAAGGTATTCCCACAATCGATTATTAATCATCATATATATATATATATATTAATAAGGAATAATTGGGTTCGAGTCTATATGCATAGGAGCGATGGTTTGAATTCTAGCCCCAAAAATGCAGGGTATAACATTATCTCCCCCTTGGAATCATTGGTCCTAGAATGATGTGTACGAAATTATTGAAACACTAAAAGTATGGAATAGTGAAGACATGAAATGTATGCTAATAAAGGAATAGCTGAGCTGAATCTTTACAAAGTCTATTCTGAAGCAGATTTCTGAACTGACTTGACTTTACTGACTATAAGGAACTGATTCATGCTGGGAGTTCAGAACTCATGTGAACTTTCCATGATACAATAATTAATCTAGAAATTCAAAGTGCTAATTGATTTATTAAAATTCCAAGAGTTAACAGGGATGGAATAGAGTATGCAATTTATCATTTAGGAATTACCCCTCAATAAGACACATATAAGAATCAATGGAAAATGGCTTCATGTCATCACCAAGTATAGTATGCAAGCACGAATCATGAGGTAATAAGACTAAGTTCATACAAGTGTATTACAATGCCTGAGATGGAATACTTGGAAAATAGAGGTTATGCACTGTACAATAGTGAATTGAGTCAGGACTAAACAACTGAATCTGAAACTGATGCATGAACTGAGCTGAATATGTAATTTACATGAATGCAAATATTTTTCCTCATGGAATGTCCTTACTCATGAAAGATAGGGTAGTAATACAAAATGGAAAGGTTGAAATCTGTAAGAGCTTAAATGCTTGATTCCTAAATTGGATTGCAGGTTATACGGACTGAATTATACTGAAAGCTTATACTCAACTAGAGTATTTCTTCAACGCTCTTTCTAATAAGCTCTAACAAATTTAGGGAGCAAAGGATTCTGGGGCATGAGCTAAATGAGATATTTGAATATGAAGTCGTAACACGGCTATAACTCTGTAACATGGGACATAAACATATAACTGATAAGCTAGGGTAGAATTATTAGGCTTTTGACAATGCAACTTCTTACTTTCAAGCTCAGCAACACTTGTCGAATACTCCATCAACTATAATATTCCCCTTAAATACCATACTCATTTGGTTCAACTTATAATTCATACATGGGCATTGATAAATCCATCTTATAAAGTCTAAACTGAACTAAATCCTCTCACCATGATCAAGCTTAACTCAAAATTATAGGATACAACACATGCTATAATACTAATCTAAACCACATGATTAAAACTTCTATGTCTTTTTAGAGCTCACAACCTAAGCATAACATGCCTTTCATCTTAAATGTCTAACTTAAAAATCTTACTATGGATTCGATCGCACATATTGTATTCCTTCACTTACATCCTAACATGGCATTCAAGCCTATCTTTATAACCACATATGAATTTAAACGCAAACACCCATGTAGGTACACTTCTCATATTCTCTAAACTTCTATCAACAACAACCTTCTTACACTATGCATTAAGAAGACATACTCATAATTCTCAACTAACTATGACATATACCAAAGATTTACCTCAATATTCCCTCATCCTCTAGCTTTAGATAGAAAAGCATCAATTATCATTCTTAATAAGAGCCATCAACTCCCTCTCATCTAAACCATTGCTTATCCTTTATCATCACCGCTATCTTAACATAATAAGAGGTTACTTAAGGGCTAACATATAAGGACATGAAGCACGAAAGAATACAATACTTAACCTTGATATTTAGCTGAGGCCAGAGGAATAGCTTATTAAAGAGATCTAAACTGAGGACATACAAGATATAAATCTGAATTTTACTGATCATTTAGAGTGTTGCATGTGTATTTAAATTGAACATACTTTAAAGAATGAGTACATGAGTCATGAGAAACATGTCCTGAATTTGGAGTTCATAATTTATGGAATATGACTCCGACTTTTGAGAGAACTAGAGTTTGTTATACTACGAATTTTGAATGTACATGATTTTTTTTTGTAGGGTACATAAATATGAAATGTGGTCAAAGGGATGACATGTAAGTCAGGAGTAGATTTCGTGATAATTAAAGTATAAAACTTTGTACTAAGATGAGAATGTGCCGGGCATCATCCTCTCTTATTGATTTTATACACTACACTGGCATTAGTACTAGAATATGGAAGCCTGACTTGGTTACTCATTTTACCATCTCCCTCTTAGATTTAAGCCATTACTCTAAGTCTGTGGACCCTCTATTAAACTCTAATCTAAACTGCAATCGCATTACTCTAGAGTCTGGGGTATAACAATACACATAAATAAATAAAATAAATAAAACTTACCCTAAAATTCTATTTGTAACACCCACTGCTACTACCTCCTTTTGAGATTCAACTCTTTGATTTCTATAGTGCCAAAAATCATCATGTAATAACTTGAACACTTACTAGCTTAGAATCTTCATGAGTATCACCATAGCCTGAATTCACACCATCTAGAGCTTCAACTCTTATTTCTATTAGCTCAACCCAACTCTTTAATGAACCATACTAATTTCATTCTTAGTCACTCTCTCAGTACATACCACCCTTGATTTTCTAACTATAATAATCTTTATTAAAGACTTATACTCTCATTTGGAAACATGTATACCTTACTAAACACATAATCATAGTTGACTAATATCACACTTCTATACTTATATTTTTCCCAAATAGAAAGAATCAAATTCATACTTAAATGACTCAACACCATCTATCCAAAACTCCTCAACATATCTATTAAGAAAACTATGTATACTATAGCTAGCCTTCTTCTTCTAAACCACTCAAGGGTACTATTAACAACACACAATACTTAATAAACTTCAAAAATAGTGCAACAACATATCATCTTAGGCATATTTCTATATCATACTTAAATACAAATGCATGAACTTAAGATCTTGCATACATTATTCAATCCTACTAGATCACTCCCATAAAACTAGCATCACTAACTTCGCAAGCATTACTTCTAACTTGATGATCAACTACTGTTCAAACTGAACGTCTAGGGCTAAGCATGATTTACAACCCAACCTCACATACTATTCTCACTTGGAAGCTATAAAATAAAGCATCAAGAAACATTAGAACAGTAGAAACTCATAACAACGACAATCAATCATAATCCTATGACATACCTTATTAAAATCAGTTAACACATCCTTCTTCTACATATTATGATTATTTTACCCATCCATACACCTAAATATCTTTCTTAGCTTTATAATTCTTAATTCACAATACTACACCACCCAATACTTTCATTAATAACCGATACTTTTCTAACACAACATATACTATCAAGAACTCTTTTCATAGTTCAAGAAAACAACAATTCACCTTAACTAATAACTTCTTCTTTACCTTTCTCTAAACTAACACACAAGGACATACACTTCACTACTAACTCAATCGTATACAAAAGTTTATCTATATACATTCAATAAATTGCCCTTACCACCTTCTTGTCACTATACTACTAAACCCATACTTCCAACTATAAGAAGGTTCTACTACTTATGAATCATAGTACTCTACGTTTTAATATCTCTTGAATACAAAATTTATTTATCTATCTAGGTTCATACTATCTTCTCTTATGAGATATATCTTTATCGAAGGGTTAATGAGGAATCTTAATACATATCTTCTTCTATCTTAACTAAAGGACTCATGGGCTTGATGAAATAAATTTCAACTTGAGTAACTTATAACATATTAGCAAGCTCCTCTTGAGCTCCTTATATGACTTTCGAAGTTACTGATAATAAATCTGAGAGCGTTATCTTAGGAGGAATTGGAACTTACTAATTGTGTTATCTCAAGAATAAGTCATAGATGGAGAATTATGGAGTAACACATGAATTGATAGAAGTTTTTAAGAGAATAACATTATTGCATGATTTAGAGTATGAAAGAAAGAAAACTTTTCTTAAATGCCCTATAGCCTCTAGAGAAAAAGTATAGATGTCTCTGTACCATTTCGCATGACTCTACTAGACACAGCTTTAAAGACACCCAAGGACACTTGAACTCTGTGCTCTGATCCCATGTTTGTAATGATCCGAGACTACCTCCTAGTCATCATATGGTGCTTAGGACCCCAAGTGATCCCAAGCTAAACCTTGTATTGGCATAACTCATGAGCAACTAAATAAAACACATAAATCTAAAGAAAATATGAAAAATAAATCTTTTTTGAACTTGAGCAATACAAAGCTACATTAAAATGATTACAACTTTGATTATACAAAAAAAAACTGAAACTGAATACATCAACTATACTGACTATTTATCAAGCCTCTACTATACGTATTATAGGTAGCTGGGATGCGAATCCAACTACTACTAATAGATACATACGAGTAAGAAAATAAAGTACATGAATATTATCTAATTGAAGTCCTCTAAGTAGGAGGACTCATTATCTATGGGTCGGGATCTGCAACTGTCTGATCATAATATATCGAAAACAACTAAACTAGTACCTACATTATTATAATTTAGCACATAAATGTATATATGGATCAGTACTTTTGGAATGTAATGATCTTGTAGGGGTGAATGCATAAGTAAAACAATAAATGCAACAATTCAAATAAACTTTCAAAACGGCATGCTAAAATGTGAATTTCTCACCTTGGCTTGAATAATAAAACAAAATAATCATAAATATAAATCGTAAAAGAAATTTTTGTGAGCCACCACACTTAGTTATAATAAACTGTACTCTTGTCCTGTTCTTCAAATCATGCAAGATAAGTGGAAAGGACTCACTTTTATCGATCTTAAAACTTAACGCTGAAATCTGATAACTGTATCTCAAGTGGAACAATGTCTGAGTAAATTTGTGAGCCTTACACTTAGTTTCTAAAAGCTATTCTATTATTCTTTTTCTATTAGGGAGGTTCTTCTAATCAAAATAAACCATGTGAGCTATCATGGAGTCCAACGTCTTATTCCTCTAAGGGAAAAGCCTTATGTTGAGGAGAGGTGTCATACTCTTGCCAAGTAGTATAACCTAAGCTATGTGATCACAATATGTATTAGAATCCCTATAAATGGGAATAATCTGAATCTGTACCTACGTTGGCTCGTAGTTTTGGGAAAATAGGATGCACTATGCCCACAATTCCCGCTAGGTGCTAATACTTCTCCCTTACTTATATGCTAATACTGTAGGAAATCCACTTCAAGATAGTATAAGTACTTTTAATGAAAACCAATTATGCTTCTATTTACTTAAAATCATAAGCAGTCTGAATAATATGGATTTCATAATCTTAGCATGGGATCAAAAGATCCATCTTTACTTTTAAAGCACTTTTCAAAACTTATCAATAGAACTTGAAATCATAATCTCCTTATAAAATCATCACTTGTACTTGAGGATCAAAATAGCAAGCTTTAATGCATCAATAAACATATTTAAACTTCATGGTCACTAATCACCTTCAAAGCTATCAGCAGTCTCAATTAAGATAGTGGAATGTAACTCATAATATGGATCTCATGATTTTGATTATGGATATATGTAAATCTCTTGAAATTGAAGCCTTAAATAACATGATAATTCTATAAAATAAAAATAATAAGAATTGGGTATGAACCCTAACTTCAATTTATGCAAAATTCAACTTAAAATCAAGCTTTGGGCACAAGGGTGGAAGAAAACCATTGTTCATAACACCATATACCTTAATAGACTTGATTTGAAGTAGAGAACTTGAATTTGAAACCCTATGAGACGATCGTGAAAGATTTCTTGAGATTCTTGGATTATGAAACTAAATTCTTGGTTTCTTTCTTGAAAAGGATGAATTGAATTCTTGGATTCTTGGGGAGAAACCCTAATCTTGACACTTTTTCTTGGGAAATCTTGGATTGAAAGGCTTGAATTCTTGCCTTTAAAAAATCCCTAATTACTCCCTGATCTTGAGAGTGGACAAGATTTTGAGTGATTATAAACTGATATTTTATCAGTTAATAGTGTTTAATGCTTGATTTAAGTCGTGGGAGGTGAGGGAAAAGACCAAAATACCCCTCCGAATCCAAATGGGATTTGCTGAATTTCATGGGTGACGACTTGGGATGATAAGTCATCACTTAGGTGGCGGCCCGTCACCCCAGGTCATCACTTGGAAGCTGGAATTTATGTTTTTCAGCCTAAGGTTGATGAATTGGGATGATAAGTCATCACATAGCTGATGGCCCGTCAACTTAGGTCGTCACTTTGTTGACTGGCTGACGTGCTGGAGTAAAATGAGTATAATTTTTTGCTCCGATATCGGATTAAGGTAAAACTAAGTGAGTTGTAAAGAAGACTCAATTGAATTTCATTTTATTTATAGTAGTTCCTCTAACTCATTACATACCATAATTTATGGTCAATGAAAATTTACCCAAGTTGAGACGTTTACTAAAACTTAATCGATTGAAATGTTCTCAACTCGTCTCTGAGTTAGGAGATATTTATGACCTAAAATCATAGCCAAAGGTATTAACACACTAGATAATTGATCATTATACATATATTAAAAAGGATAACTGGGTTCGAGTCTATATGCATACGAGCAACGATTTGAATTCTAGCCTAAAAAATGCGGGGTATTATATAATCTCCTCCTTAGAATCATTCATCCTCGAATGGTGGGTAGGAAATTATTGAAACACTAAAATTTTGGAATAATTAAGACATAAAATGTATGATAATGAAGGATATAGCTGAGATGAAACTTTACAAAGTCTATCTGGAAGCTGATTTCTAGGCTGAGTTGACTTTACTGACTATAAGGAACTTATTCATGCTGGGAGTTCAGAACTCACGTGAAGTTTCCATGATACAATCATTAATATAGAAATACAAAGTGCTAATTAATATATTAAATTTTCTAGAGTTACAAGGGAAGGAATAGAGCATGCAATTTCTCATTTAGGAATTACCCCTCAACAAGACACATATAAGAATCAATGGTAAATGGCTTCATGGCATCACCAAGTAGATTATATAAGCACGAATCATGAGATAATAAGACCAAGGTCATACAAGAGTATTACAATGTCTGAGATGGAATACTTAGAAAACTGAGGTTATGTACTGAACACTTATGAACTGAGTCACGAATAAACAACCAAATCTGAAATTGATCCATGAACTGAGATGAATTCGAAATTTGCATGAATGGAAATATTTTTCCTCATGGAATGTCATTACTCATGAAACTTTAAGAATTAAGACTAAATGGAAAGTTGGAAATCTATAGGATCTTATCTTCTTTATTCCTAAACGGGATTGCAGGCTATACAGTTTGAATCATGATGAAAGTTTATACTCAACTAGAGAACTTCTTCAACGCTCTTTCTGATAAGCTCTAATGAAATTAGGGAGCAAGGAATTCTTGGGCATGATCTGAATAAGGAGTCATAACATGGCTATAGCTCTGTAACATGGAACATAGACATATAAATCATAAGCAAAAGTAGAATTACTAGGCTTTAGGCAATGCAACTTTTTATTTTCAAGCTTAGCAATACTTGCCGAATAGTCCCTTAACTATACTATTCCCCTTTAATACCGTACTCATTTAGTTCAACTTATAATTATCATATGGGCATTGATAAATCCATATTCTAAAGTCTAAACCAAACTAAATCCTCTCACCCCGATCAAGCTTAACTCAAAATTACAGGGTACAACACACGCCATAATACTAGTCTAAACCACATAATTTAATCTTCTATGTGTTTTTAGAGCTCACAACCTAAGCATAAGATGCCTTACCACTTAAATGAATAACTCAAAACTCTTACTATGGATTTACTAGTGCACATTGTATTCCTTCACTTACATCCTAACATGACATTTAAGCCTCTATTTATAACCACATATGAATTTTAAGGCAAAGATCTATATTGGTGCACTTCTCATATTCTCTAAACCTCTATCAACAACAACCTTCTTGCACTATGCATTAAGAAAACATACTCATAATTCTCAACTAACTATGACATATACCAAAGATTTACCTCAATATTCCTAAATTCTCTAGCCTTAAATAGAAAAGCATAAATTATCTTTCTTAATAAGGGCCATCAACTCCCTCTTATCTAAACTATTACTTATCCTTTATCATCGCAACTATCTTAACATAATAAGAGGTCACTTAAGGGATAACATATAAGGACCTGAAGCACGAAAGGATACTATACGTAACCTTGACATTTAGCTGAGGTCGGAGGAATAGTTCATTAAAGAGATCTAAAATGAGGACATACATGATATAAATTAGAATTTTTCTGATCATATAGAGTGTTGCATAAATATTGAAATTGAACATACTATAAAGCATGAGTACATGAGTCATGAGTAGCATGTTCGAAATTCAGAGTTCATAATTTAGGGAATAAGACTCTGACTTTTGAGTGAACTAGAGTTCCATATACTAAAAATTAGAACGTACATGATTTTTTTCTATATGGTACATCAATATGAACTATGGTCATGGGATGACACGTAAGTCATGAGTAGATATCATGATAACTGAAGTATAAAACTTTGTACTGAGATGAGAATGGGTTGGTCATTATCCTCCCTTATTGCGTTTCTACACTACACTGGCATCACTACTAGAATATGGAAGCGTGACTTGCTTACTCATCCTACCATCTCTCCCTTTGCTTTAAGCCCCACTATAAGTCTATGGGAGCCTCTACTAAACTCTAATCTAAACTGCTATCGCATTACTCTAGAATCTGGGGTATAAAAATATAGATAAATAAATAAATAAATAAACAAAACTAAATTTACCCTAAAATATTATTTGTAACGCCCACTGCTACTACCTCCTTCTTAGATTCAACTCTTTGATTTTTATAGCCCCAAAAATCATTATGTAATAGCTTGAACACTTACTAGCTTAGAATCTTTATAATTGTCACCATACCCTGAGTTCACACTATCTAGAGCTTCAACTCTTATTTCTATTAGCTCAACCCAACCCTTTAAGGAACCATACTAACTTCATTCTTGGTCATTCCCTTAGTGCATACCACCCTTAACTTTACAACTACAATAATCTTTATTATAGACTTATACTCTCATTTCCAAACATGTCTACCTCACTAAAGACATAATCATAGCCTACCAAGATCATACTTCTATACTTATATTTTTCCCAAATTGAAAGAATCAAATTCATACTTAAATGAATCAACAACATCTATCCAAAACTCCTCAACTTAGCTATTAAGATCACTATGTATGCTATAGCTATCCTTCTTTTGCTTAACCACTTAAGGTTACTATTAATAACACATAATACTTAATAAACTTTGAAAATAGTGCAACCCCATATCACCTTGGGCACACCTCTAAATCATACTTAATTAGGAATAAATTAACTTAAGCTCTTGCATACATTATTCAAGCCTACTAGATCACTCCCATATACCTAGCATCACTAACTATGCGATCATTACTTCCAGCTTGATGATCATCTACTGTTCAAACTTAACGTCTAGTGCTAAACATGATTTACACCCCAAACTTACATATTATTCTCACTTGGAAGGTATAAAACAAAGCATCAAGAAACATTAGTACACTAGAACCTCATAACAATGACAATCAATCATAATCCTATGACATACCTTATTAAAATTTGTTAACGCATCCTTCTTCTACATATTATGACTATTTCATCCATCCATACACCTAAATATATTTCTTAGCTCTATAAGCTAAATTCACAATACTCCACCACCCAATACTTTTATTAATAAACTATACTTTTCTAACATAACAAATACCATCAAGAACTGTTTTCATACTTCAACCAAACAACAATTCACCTTAACTATTAACTCTTCTCTATCTTTCACTAAACTAACACACAAGGACAAATTACTTCACTAGTAACTTAATCGTATACAAAAGATCATCTATATACATTCAATAAATTACCCTTACCTTCTTTCTTTTCACTACACTTCTAAGTGCATACTTCTAAATATAAGAAGGTTTTACTACTTATGAATCGTAACACTCTAGGTTTTAATATCTCTTGACTACAAACTTTATTCAACAATCTAGGTTCATACTATCTTCTCTTATGATATATATCTATATCAAAGGGTTAATGAGGAATTTGAATACATATCTTACTTTTTCTTAATTGAAGGACTCATGTGGATGATAAAATAACTTTCAACTTGAGAAACTTATAACACATTAGCAAGCTCCTCTTGAGCTCCTTGTGTGACTGCTGAAGTTACTTATAGTAAATTTAAGTGGGTTAACTTGGTAGGAAGTGGAAAATATTAATTGTGTAATCTTGAGAATAAGTCATAGATAGAAAATTATGGAGTAACACATGAATTGATAGAAGTTCTTGAGAGAAAAACTTTACTGTACGATTTAGAGTATGAAAGATAGGAAATTTTTCTTAAATGTCCTGTCTCGAAGAAAAGTACAAACGTCTCTGTACCATTCCATAAGACTCTACTAGACACAGATTCAAAAACACCCAAGGACATTTGAAATTTGTGCTCTGATACAAAGTTTGTAATGACCCGAGACTACCCCCTAGTCGTTACACAGTGCTTAGGACCACAAGTAATCCCAAGCTTACCCTTGTACTGGCATAATTTATGAGCAACTGAATAAAACACATAAATTTGAAAAAAATGGAAAATAAATTTTTTCCAAACTTGATCAATACAAAGCGACATTAAGATAATTACAACTTTTCTTATACAAAAGAAAACTGAAACTAAATACATCAACTATACTGACTGACTATGAAGCCTCTACTATACTGATTATAGGTAGCTGGGATGTGACTCCAAAAACCACTAATAAATAAATTTGAGTAATAAAATAAAGTAAATGAACATCATCTAACTAAAGTCCCCAAAGTAGAAGGACTCATCATCCGTGGGTCAGGATCTGCAACTGTCTGATCGTGATATATGGACTACAAATGAATTTGTACCTACATTATTAAACATGTAGATCATAGACGTATATGTGGATCAGTACTTTTGGAATGTACTGAGCATATAAGGGTGAATGCATAATTAATACAATAAATGCAACAATTCACATAAACTTTCAAAATGTCATGCTAAATGTAAGTGACTCACCTTGACTTAAATAGTAAAACAGAATAATCATAAATATAAAGCGTGAAAGAAATTCTTGTGAGCCACCACACTTAGTTCTAATAAACTGTACTCTTGTCCTATTCTTCAAACCATGCAATCTAAGTGAAAAGGACTCACTTTTATCGATCTTAAAAATTAAAGCTGAAATCTGATAACTGTATCTTAAATAGAACAATGTCTGAGTAAATTTGTGAGCCTTTACACTTAGTTTCTAAAAGCTGTTCTATAATTCTTTTTCTGTTTGGGAGGTTATTCTAACCAACATAAACTATGTAAGCTATCATGGAGTCCAACATCTTGTTCCTCTAAAGGGAAAACCTCATGTTGGGGAGAGGTGTCATACTCTTGCCATAGAGTGTAACCTAAGCTATGTAATAGCAATCTATATCTGCATCCTTATAAATGGGAATAATCTGAATCTGTACCTACATTGGCTCGTAGTTCTGGGGAAATAGGATGTGCTAAAAACACACTTCTTGCTCGGTGCTAAATACTTCTCCCTTACTTATATGCTCATTCTGTAGGAAATCCACTTTAAGATAGTATAAGTATTTGTAATGAAAACCAATTATGCTTATCTTTACATTAAATCACAAACAATCTGAATAATGTGGATTCATAATCTTATCATAGGATCAAAGTATCCCTCTTTTCTTTTAAAGCACTTTTCAAACCTTATCAATAGAACTTGAGATCATAATCTACTTATGAACTCATCACTTATACTTGGGGCTAAAAATAGCAAGCTTTAATATATCAATGAACATATTTAAACTTCATGCTCAATTATCATCTTAAAAGATGTCAACAATCTCAATTAAGATAGTTGAATGTAACTTATAATATGGATCTCATGATTTCAAACATGGATATATGCAAATCTCTTGAAATTAAAGCCTTAAATAATATGATAATTCTATAAACTAAAAATTATAAGAATTAAGTATGAAACCTAACTTCAATTTATACAAAATTCAACTTAAAATCAAGGTTTGGGAACAAGGGTGGAAGAAAACCATTTTCCATAACCCCACTTACCTTTATAGACTTGATTTGATGTAGAGAACTTGACTTTGAAACCTTAGGAGATGATCTTGAAAGGATTCTTGATATTATGGGATTATGGAACTAAATTATTGGTTTCTTTCTTGAAGAGGATGAATTGAATTCTTGGATTCTAGAGGAGAAACCCTAATCTTGAAACTTCTTCTTGGAAAATCTTGAATTGAAAGACTTGAATTCTTGCCTTGAAGAAAACCCTAATTTCTCCTTGATCTTGAGAGTGGACAGGATTATGAGTGATTAAAAACTCATATTTTATCATTTAATAGTGTTTAATGGTTGATTTAACTCGTGGGAGGTGAGGGAAAAGACAAAAATACTCCTCCGAATCCAAATGAAAATTGCTGAATTTCATAGGTGACGACTTGGGCTGATAAGTTGTCACTTAAATAATGGTCCATCATCCCAGGTTGTCACTTGGAATTGATGTTTTGCCTCCTAATGTTGATGACTTGGGCTGATAATTTGTCACATAGGTGACGGCCTGTCAGTTCAAGTCGTCACTTTGTTGACAGGCTGACATGCTGGAGTAAAATGAGCAAAATTTTTCGCTCCGATATCAGATTATGGTGAAATTAAGTTCATTGGAAATAAGACTCGATGAAATTTAATTTGATTTATAGTAGGACCTCTAACTCGTTATATATCAAAATTTATGGTCAATGAAAATTTACACAAGTTGAGAAATTCACTAAAACTTAATCGATAGAAATGTTCTCAACTCGTCTATGGGTTAGGAGATATTTGTGACCTAAATTCATAGCAAAAGGTATTCCCACACTATATAATTTATCATCATACAAATATTAACAAGTTATAATTGGCTTCAGGTCTATATGTATAGGAGAGACGATTTGAATTCTGGCCTAAAAAATGTGGGGTGTTACATTATCACCCCTTTGGAATTATTCATCCTCGATTGATGGGAAGGAAATTATTGAAACACTAAAAGTATGGTATAATCAAAACATGAAATGTATGCTAATAAAGGATATAGCTGATCTAAAACTTTAAAAAGTCTATCATGAAGCTGATTTCTGAGCTGACTTGACTTTACTAACTATAAGGAACTAATTCATGCTGGGAGTTAAGAACGCACGTGATATTTCCATGATACAATCATTAATATAGAAATACTATGTGATAACTGATATATTGAAATTCCTAGAGTTACTAGGGATGGAATAGAGTATGCAGTTTCTCATTTCGGAATTACCCCTCAACAAGACACGTATAAGAATCAATGGAAAATGGCTTCATGGCATCTCCAAGTACATTATGTAAGCACAAATCATGAGGTCACAAGACCAAGGTCATATAATCATATAACAATGTCTGAGATGGAATACTTGGAAAACCAAGGTTATGCACTGAACAATTATGAACTAAGTCACGGCTAAACAACTGAATCTGAAACTGATGCATGAATTGAGCTGGATTCATAATTTGCATGAATGCAAATATTTTTCTTTATAGAATATCCTTACTTGTGAAACTTTAGGTAGTAAGACTAAATGGAAAGTTGGAAATCTATAAGAGCTTATTTACACGATTCAAAAACTGGATTGCAGGCTATTCAGACTGAATCATACTAAAAGCTTATACTCAACTAGAGTATTTCTTCGACACTCTTTCTAATAAGCTCTAATAACATTAGGGAGAAAAGAATTCTTGGGCATGATCTAAATGAGTATCTGAATAAGAAGTCGTAACATAGTGATAACTCTATAACATGGGACATAGACATATAACTCAAAAGCTAGGGTAGAATTACTAGGCTTTAGGCAACACAAATTCTTACTTTGAAGCTAAACAACACTTGTCGAATACTCCCTCAACTATACTATTCCCCTTAAATACCATACTTATTTAGTTCAATTTATAATTGTCACATAGGCATTGATAAATCCATCTGCAAAAGTATAAACTATACTTAATCCTCTTACCACGATCATGCTTAACTCGAAATCACAAGGTACAACACACACCATAATACTATAAACCACATGATTCAATCTTCTATATTTTTTTAGATCTTACAATCTAAGCATAACATGCCTTACCACTTCAATTACTAACTCAGAACTCTTACTATGGATTCACTAACGCATATTTTATGACTCTACTTATATCCCAACATGACATTGAAGCCTATCTTTATAACCACATATGAACTTTAAGGCAACACTTATAAAGGGGTACTTCTCATATTCTCTAAACCTCTATCAACAGTAACCTTCTTGCACTATGCATTAAGAAGACATATTTACAATTCTCAACTAACTATGACATTTACCAAAGATTTACCTCAATATTACCTCATCCTCCAGCCTTAGATAGAAAAGCCTAAATTATCTTTCTTAATGAGGGCCACCAACTCCATCTCCTCTAAACTATTGCTTATCCATTATCATCACTACTATCTTAACATAATAAGAGGTCACTTAAGGGAAAGCATATAAGGACCTGAAGAACAAAAGGATACTATACATAACCTTGATATTTTAGCTGAGGCTAAAAGAATAGTTCATTAAAGAGATCTAAACTGAGGACATACATGATATAAATTTGAATTTTTTTGATCATTTAGAGTGTTTCATGAGTATTAGAAATGAGCATACTATAAAGCATGAGTACATGAGTCATGAGTTGTATGTCCTGAATTTAGAGTTCATAATTTAGGGAATATTGTTCTGACTTTTGAGTGAACTAGAGTTCCTTACACTAGGAATTGGTACGTATATTATTTTTTTCTATATGGTATATAAATATGAACTATGGTCATGGGGATGACACGTAAGTCGTAAGTAGATATCGTGATAACTGAAGTATAAAACTTTATACTTAGATGAGAATAGGTCGGGCATCATCCCCCCTTATTGCTTTTCTACACTGCAATTGCATCACTACTAGAATATGGAAGCCTGACTTGGTTACACATTCTACTATCTCCCCCTTAGCTTTAAGCCATCACTCTAAGTCTGTGGGACCTGCTACTAAACTCTAATCTAAACTTCAATCACATTACTTTAGATTCTGGGGTATAATAATACACATAAATAAATAAATAAATAAATTAAACTAAACTTACCCTAAAATAGTATTTGTAACGCCCACGACTACTACCTCCTTCTGAGATTCAACTCCTTGATTTCTATATCCCCAAAAACCATCATGTAATAACTTAAGCACATAATATCGTAGAATCTTCATGAGTATCACCATACCTTGATGTAAGACCTCGCAAAATCTTAAGCTTGATTCAGTTCAGTAAAAGCTAGTAAGGGGTCCCAGACTAAGAAAAATTTAGGTAAGTGTTCATACTTAGAGTTATTTTAGACTTCGTAAGTTTGAGATCATTTTTCACGACCCTTATGACCTTTAAATATCAATTTTTAGGTTAATTCCTGATTAGAAATGTCAGTAGGTTTTCTCAAATAAGTCTTGGATTTTTCAGACTTTGTTTGAGGCACTTTTAGAAGTCCAAACTAGTGGTTTGATGTGATCTTTATGCACTGCATCACGCATTGCATCGATGAGTATTTTTCCCCAGCTCCCAGTGCAAATTTGATAACGCTCAATCTACAGCTCTCGTGGGAGTGTAAAGCGGTCGTTAGCAAATATAGAACCCAACCTGGGTTGGGTATCGATCCCACAGAGAATAGCTTGGCCAACAAGCAAGAGAAATTACTAGACTTTTAGTGCAAGTCTCGTAGGAAAGGGGGGATTGTAGTATGTAACCAAAACAAGAATGTAAGAACTGAAAATAGCAAAATAAAGAGAGATTGTCACGTGTGTTGTAAACAATGAGAATTGAGGCGTTGGGGTTATGTCCACCTTCTGAGGTATACGTCTCTATTGGCTATGAGTGTGTAGAGTCTTGACATGTAATTGCTTATAGAGAATTGTAGTCGATGGTAAATCCAAGCGTCTCTCGACCTAAACAAGGACTATTTCACTTTAACTCTCTCGAGCTTAAAGCGTGACTAACGGTACGAATTCTCCAAGAAGTTAGTCCAGGTACGGCACTAGCTTTTTAATAGGAAAGGGTGTCCTACTACCTTGACATTATCTCTTTTCCAGACAAATAACTTTTCTCTCGAACAAGTCAGATGTTAGACTGGCGTTGGTCTATGCGTCTTCTTTTCTAGACAAATAACCTTTCTCTCGAACAGGTTAGATGTTAGAATGGCGTGTTCTTGTGTTTGAACCGCAAAGAATGTAGATTTAAGATGAAGAGAATAATGATATAAGCAATATACTTGTCTTGAACTCACAAACTCATAGCTATAGATAGTAACTCATTCGGCTTCCATAACCCCAACTAAGAGATTTAGTTACCCATGAATGCGAAGGATATCACGTTTTGCATGGTGGATGGCGTGAATAGTAGGTGTTTGGCGTGTGGTTTTAGTGATTCCGTAGCAAGTAACGATTCTCTTGTTGTGGAATTTAAGAGTAGAAGAATGAAGAATTGAGAATGGGTTGTAGGAAGATGTCTTAATTGTAAGGAGATGAATGAATTGTCAGAATGTCTCCTCTCCTCTCTCAAATCTCTAACATGATAGGGTATTTATAATACTCCTATCCTACTCCTACTAAACTAATAAAATAAATAACCAAATCCTAATATACTAATGAAATCCTTGACCCAATTGTACTAGGGTAAGGTTACAAAATTATAATCCAAATAGAATGATGAAACACATAACCTAATTGCACTAGGTTAATGTATTATGGCAAAAATCCAGCTTTGTGTCTGTAAGTCCCAAAGTCTTCAGAAATGCTGTTTTAGCCCGGGACAGATTTTCCATGCAGCAGATTTAGTCCTTTATGCGTCCAGCTCCTTTCCATCTCGTTTGTGAGCTTTCTTTTGCGTCAAGTAAGCCATAAATTGCTGTATTTTGCATCATTTATACCTGAAACTTTCCTAATCACATTTGTTAGCTCATTTACAGGAAAAAGGACTAAAAGTGTACGAAATAGATAATTAGTTCTCGAAACTAGGCTAAAATATGGGCAAAATATATTGATATAGGCGCGTAATTTCGCCTATCATCAAAATTCCAGTGAGCCAATATGAACCTAACGTAGTGCATTGGCCATGGTGTTGACCTTATCAATGTGATGCATTGGTCTGCGCATTGCTGGGCACGTGTTTTAGTAATTAAAATAGCGTCTAGAGGGGTATTTGGGAAATTTCTCCATTTCAAATGAGCCCCTAAAACACGAAATTCAGCCCTCATAAAGCAAATTACACTCTTTTTTCTCAAAAATTATTCAAGAAGAAACCCAAGGGCTATCAACCCAAGATTCAAAACCCAAGGATTGGACCACTAATCTCTAAGGATTCAGGAATTTAGGTATGCCAAGTGTTCATCAAAGGGTTTTCTTCCACCCTTGGAGTTCAAGAAACCCTTTATACTATATGTTCATAATTTTGATGAATTTTATGGTTGGGTTTGAATGTGATCATGATTTCCATGTTAATGGAGTTCCTAATCCATGACTAGTAGCAAGATTTGTATGAAATTGTTTATTATATGTTTTTGCATCATGAGAACTCATATTAAAACCTTTGAATTATGAATTTGATATTTGAAATTGTAATGCCCCCATGTAGTTTAGTATTGTGTACATACACTATGCCCTCCAATTGTTTGGTGGATTGTTCATGTGAGTTGAATAGTTAAGTCCCATCATATTAGCATGTATACAAGTTCATGTTATGCAAGTATTTTTCAAAGTACTTCAATGAATAAATGGTGATCAAGTAATTAGTTGTCATATATCAAGATTGTGCTATGTTTTATAGTCTATGCTATTGCGTCCTGGGTATTTAATACCCAAAAATCTAGCTGTTTACCTAGAGATTTAGTAGCTATAGAATAGATTATCTAGTATCATGATCAGTATTTTAGTAATCATTTAGAACGCAGTAGAGTTCAGTCAGTTAATAGAATTCAGTAGTATTCCATCATTTAGCGGAATCCAGATAACTCAATTTAGTTTCAGACAGTATGAATTAGTAACAGATCAGTCCATCCTAGCATAATTTACAATTCAATCCAGTTTTTATTCAGTTAAGAGTAGAATTTAGCACCGAGTGAACCTAAGGATAGGGACTCACCTTCCAGCAGAGGGTGTGATCCTTTGAAGCAGTCTTTGTGTTCAATAACTACGTAGCCAGCGTAGGTTGAGACATCAACCTGTCCATTGAGGGTTGATTAGGTGTCCTACCTGCCAGTTGAGAGTACCACCATTCTTATTTAGAGAACCTGCCAGATAAAGGTGACTCAGCTTGTCTTTACCCGTGGCACGATACTAACACTCTTTCAATTGGGATAATAAGTTAGACGCTAATCTATTCAGAAAGGAGCATATCAGTTAGATGATTACCTACCACAGTCTTAGCTTCATTCTTCAGAATAGAGCTCAGTTCAATTCTACAAAAATCAGGACTGCCAGACACAGTCACTCCATTTAGTATGAAACTCAAAATAGTTCTACAGATTAGGAATGTCAGATATAGTCACTTAATTAACAATTATACAGTATCAGTAAACTTATATATTAGTAAATAAGTGATTATGAATGCAGTATCCAGTGTTACCTTGACCTCAGTTACAGTTTACATATTTTATGCATGTACTCTTATTCTGTTATACTCAAGTTATTCAGTCAGTATTTTTCAGACATATGAATCCATATATCTTAGTCTTCCTCACTTAGCATACCAGTATATTCAAAGTACTGAGGCATACCTTTCTTTTGTGCTATGATGTCTTATATCATAGGTTCAGATGCATGGGCTCTCGATCATATTTAGCAGTCTGATCTATTAGCATTAGACTAGTGGTGAGTCCTCATTATTTGAGGATAGATTTATTACTCCAGCATTTCATTACGTTGTTTATTTTAATAGCCAGAGTTAGTTGGGGACTCCATCAACTCCTTGTTCAGACAGAAGAGGCTTTTTAGATATAGAGTATTTATACACAGATATTCAATTTTGGTATTGATGTACCATACTCAGTATTTATTTATAGATTTGAACATTATGGCAAGTTTCTACCTGATTTCCATATAATTATATTATTTTTATTTAGTTAATGCAGCAGGTACCAGTCATGGGTTAGCTTGTGGTTCTTTGGGATTATAAGCATCGTGTAGCACTCGGGGTACAGACTCGAGGCATTACAAACTTGGTATCAGTGCCTAAGGTTTAACAAAGTCCTAGAAAGTATGAATGGCACATCTAGTAGAGTCTTGTGCATAGGTATGTAGCGCTCCACAATTATGGACAAGAGGATATTAGATGTTTTAGGAAAAGTTTCCCTTCTTTCAGTATTCATATCATGCGGGTGAGCATAAGCTCAAGTTAAACTCTCTGTCCAATCCAAGTTTCTCTTTTATTTATAGAATATGCCTCTAAAGAGGACTAAGGGAATAGGAATGGGAGACCAGCCAACACCTCAGCCTATCTAGCCGAATCCCCTGGAGGAACATGTTTCCCACGCTTAATTCAGGAGACCTTTACCCAACCTAGCTTATTCAGTGGAAGACTATAATGAACTCCTAGATATTGTTCTACCCAACCCATTGGCATATAATACTGCAACCATGATTTAGGACTTTACCCGAATGAACCCTTCATCTTTTATTGGGTTTCAGTCGGATAAGGACCTTCAAGATTTTCATGATTAGGTGCAAAAAGTTATTGATATTATAGGGGTGACTCCTATTAGGAGTGCTGAGTTAGCTACATATCAGTAGCAGAATATGGCTCACTCATAGTTTAAATAGTGGAAAATATAAAGGGCCACAGATGAAAGGCTCATAGAGTGGGAGAAGTTTGTTACTGCTTTTCTCGATAGGTTCTTCCCGTTAGAGTAAAGAGAGGTAAAGGTTCTAGAATTTATTAATCTTAGCCAAGGAAACATGACAGTGAAAGAGTATTCTCTCAAGTTTACTCAATTATCTAGATACACTCCTCATGTGGTGACAGATAGTAGGGCCAGGATGAGTAAATTTGTGTCTGGGGTTTCTAAAAGTGTGGTCAAGGAGTGTAGAACAACAATACTAATTAATAAGTTGGACATATCCAGGCTCATGGTCCATGCTCAACAGATAGATGAGGCTAAGAATAGGTAGAAGGAGAGGGAGGACAAAAGAGCGAAAATAGAAAGTTTTAACTTTTCTCAGCCTAGGTCAGAGGGTAGGAATCGTTCTCTGTTCCACCTAAAATCCTTAGTTCCAGCTCCATCCTCAGCTATTGCTCCACTATTGAAATTTGAAGACGATAATAGAGACAGGGTACAAAACCCTAAGATCCAGGGTAGTGTCAGCATTGCCCAAACCAATTCTCTTTGCCAGAAATATGGTAGAAAACCACAGGGTATCTGGAGGGCTGGTAGTGATGTGTATTTTGAGTGTGGCAAGCCGGGTCACAGAGTTAGAGATTGTCCCCAGTTAGGTTCCTAGGGTCAGCATAACCCTCCCTCAACTCAGTCTGGTCGTTTGAATTAGCAAAGTGCCATTTCTAGTGCTACCAGTGGGCAACACCTAAACAAAATCTATGCCCTTCAGTCACAACAGGATCAGGAAAGTTCTCCTGATGTGGTCTTTGGTATGTTACAAGTTTATTATTTACATGTTTATGCTTTGCTAAATCTAGGAGCTTCAATATCGTTTGTAACTCCATATATAGCTGTTGACTGTGGAGTCAGTCCCAAAATCCTAACAGAGCCTTTCTCATCCTCTACCCTACTGTGTAAATCCATCATAGCCCAGCGGGTATACATGAACTGTGCGGTTATGGTATCTCAGAGAGTCACTTCAGCAGACTTAGTAGAATTAGAAATGACATATTTTGATGTCATTTTTGACATGGATTGGCTTCATTCATGCTATGCCTTAATTGATTGTAGAAATAGATTTGTCCAGTTTTAGTTTTTGAATGAGCCCATCCTAGAATGGAGTCGTAGTATTTTTGCTTTTAAGGGCCAGCTTATTTCCTACCTTAGGGGAATAAAAATGATATCTAAGGGATGTGTCTACCATCTCATTTGAGTCCAAGACTCTATTTTAGAAACCCCTAATCTTGAATCATTGTCAGTAGTATGTGAATTCCCAGACATATTTCCCAAAGATCTTCTTGGAGTTCATCCCGAAATGGAAGTTAACATCAAAATAGACCTTCTTCTAGATACTTAACCTATCTTTATCTCTTCATACAGAATGGCTCTAGTAAAACTCAAAGAATTAAAAGAACAGTTGAAAGATATCCTAGATAAGGGATTCATCAAACCTAGAGTATCCCCATGGGGTACACCAGTTCTATTCATGTGTAAGAAAGATGGTTCTCTCAGAATGTGTATAGACTACCATCATCTAAATAAAGTCAAGATCAAGAACAAGTATCCACTTCCCAGAATCGATGACTTACTTGACCAACTTCAGGGTACCAGTTACTTTTCTAAGAATGATCTCAGATCAGAATATCATCAGCTCAGAGTTAGAGAATGTTACATTCCAAAAATAACTTTCAGAACTCAGTATTATCACTTTGAATTCTTAGTCAAGTCATTTGGTCTTACTAATGCCCCAACAACTTTTATGGACTTGATGAACCATATGTTCAAGTAGTACTTGGACATGTTCGTCATAGTCTTCATAGATGACATCCTTATCTACTTTCGCAGTGAGCATGATCATGCAGACCATCTCAAAATAGTGTTATAGACTCTCAAAAACCATTAGCTATTCACTAAAGTTAGAAAGTGCGAATTTTGGCAAAGGTCAGCAGCCTTCTTCGGATATATCATTTTCGGTGATGGAATTAAAGTTGATCCCCAATAGATCCAAGTAATGAGAAATTGGCCCAGACCCATATCTCCATCAACTATCCATAGTTTCTTGGGTTTGGCTGGCTATTATTGATGGTTTGTTGAGGGATTTTTTTTATTGCATCCCCTATGTCCAGATTGACTCAGAAGAAGGTCAAATTTTAGTGGTCAGATTCTTGGGAGAAAAGGTTTCAAGTGTTGAATACCTGACTCACTACAGCCCCAGTTTTGACTCTACCAGAAGGTTTAGACAACTTTGTTGTGTATTGTGATCTTTCCAGAGTTGGTTTTGGGTGTGTTTTATACAAAGAGATAAGGTCATAGACTTTGCCTCTACACAGCTTAAGCCCTATGAAAAGAACTATCCAACTCATAATCTTGAGTTAGCAGTAGTAGTATTTGCCTTAATGATTTGGAGGAACTATTTATATGGAGTGCACGTTGATGTATTCACTGACCATAAGAGCCTACAGTATGTATTCTCTCAGAAAGACCTAAACCTCCATTAGAGAAGGTGGTTGGGGTTGTTGAAAGACTATGACATGAGTGTTTTGTATCATCTGGACAAGGCCAATATAGTGGCTGATGCTCTTAGTAGGATGTCTATGGGTAGTATTACTCACTGGATAATGGTAGGAAGAAGTTAGCTCAGGAAGTTCATTAGCTTTCCCGACTAGGTATTTGCTTAGTCGATTCAGCAGAAGGTTGTGTATGGGTGCAAAATAGTTCAGAATTATCCCTAGTTTCTGAAGTGAAGAAAAAGTAGGATAGGGATCGCAGTCTAGTTATGTTGAAAGAATCAGTCAAAGATCAGAAGATAGAGGTTTTCTCCCAAGAGGGAGATGGTGTTCTGTGTTATCAGGGTTGTCTATGTGTGCCAGGTGTAGATAACCTAAGACAGTGGATTCTTGCAGAATCACATGGTGCACATTACTCTATTCATCTAGGGGCTACTAAGATGTACCATGATTTATGGGAGATCTAATAGTGGAGTGGGATGAAGAGAGACATTGGAAAGTTTGTAGCCAAGTGCTCAACATGTCTGTAAGTTAAGATCGAGCATCAGAGGCCTAGTAGGGCTATACAGAAGTTTAGTATCCCCACTTAGAAGTGGGAGGAGGTGAACATAGATTTTGTGATGGGTTTGCCTCATACTCATCGTCAGCATGATTTAGTCTGGGTCATTGTAGATCGATGACCAAATCAACTCATTTCCTACCAGTCCATACCTCTTTTTTAGCCTAGGACTATGCAAAACTCTATGTCATAGAGTTAATCAGATTGCATAGAGTTTTGTTATCTATTATCTCAGATAGAGGTACACAGTTCACCTTTTTTTGGAAAGCATTTCAGAAGGGTCTTGGTACCCTAGTTCACCTCAGTACAACCTTTTACCCTCAAACATATGGTCAAGAAGAAAGGACCATTTAGACTTTAGAGGATATGATGCGAGCGTGTGTGATGGACTTTAAAGGTAGTTGGTATGACTACTTGCCTTTTGTTGAGTTCTAAAAACAATTATCATTATAGCATTCAAATGGCTCTGTTTGAGGCAATCAAAGGGAGGAGATGTAGGTCTCCCATTGGTTGGTTTAAAGTGGGAGAGGCCGCAGTGGTAGGGCCTGACTTGGTGTTTGACACCTTAGAGAAGGTTCAGTTGATCAGGAAAAGTCTTAAGATAGCTTATAGCAGATGAAAATCATACACAGATGTACGGAGAAAGGATCTGGAGTTTGAGATTGGTGATTATATGGATTTCAATATCTCTCTTATGAAAGGACTGAAGAGTTTTGGCAAGAAGGGGAAGCTCAATCCTTGATATATCGATCCTTACAAAATTCTCAACCGTTTTAGAAAGGTAGCTTTCGAGCTTGAGTTGCATTCAGATTTAGCTTCAGTCCATCTAGTGTTCCATGTCTCCTTGATAAAGAAATGCATAGGTGACCCAACAGTTGTAGTCCCTGAAGGGAGTATAGACATTCAGAACAGTCTTTCTTATGAAGAGATTCCGATCAAAATCCTTGACTATCAGATTCGCAGACTGAGGAACAAAAAAACCCCTCTAGTCAAAGTTCTTTAGCAGAACCAGTTAGTTGAGAGAGCTACTTAGGAAGCAGAGCCAGATATGCGGACCAAGTATCCTTACCTCTTCTCCGCAAACTCAACCTTAGCCCAAGGTAACAGTTTTTTCTTTAACTTACTCAGTTCCATGCTCAGATTTTCCTTTATAGACTTGGTACCAGTTACCGTTGCATATTTATTTGTGTCTTTATGCATTAGATATGCATGTTCAGCTTGAGAAACTCTGCTTATTAACTATCTCGGTCCTGCATTCATCAATCATGTTCAGCTATGTACTTATGCATCAAATATGTATGTTCAGTATGAAATTTCAATTAATCAGTAATTTCGGTCATGATATCATGCTTCATTTGTACATATCTCGTATCTAAATTTCGTCTATCAGTATTCTCAACTTAGTTAGTCTCATTGGAGGATGAATGTTCCCAAGGGGGAGATATTATAACACCTCGCAAAATCCAAAGCTTGGTTCAGTCCTGTTAAAGCTACTAAGGGGTCCTAGACTTATAAAAATTCAGCTAAGTGTTCATACCTAGAGTTATTTTAGCCTTCATAAGTTGGATTTCCTTTTTCATGACTCTCATGACCTTTAAATATTGATTTTTAGGTTAATTCATGATCGGGAATGTCAGTAGGTGTTGTCAGAGAAGTTTCAAATTTTTTGGACTTTGTTTGAGGCATGTTTGCAAGTCCAAACCAGTAGATAGATATGATCTCGATGCACCATTGCCCATTGCATTGATAAGTATTTTTCTCCAGCTCCTAGTGCAAATTCTAATGAGTCGATACAGACTCGACGCGGCACGTCGGCCAGACCATCGACCCCATCGATGCACCACATCGGTTTGTGCATCTTTGAAAATATATTTTAGCAGTTAAAATAACATATAGAGGGGTATTTGGGACATTTCCCCATTTTAAATTAGCCCCTAAAATATGAAATTCAGCTCGATGGCTATCAACACAAGATTCAAATCCCAAAGATTTCACCATCAATCTTCAAGGATTCAGGAATTGAGGTATGTCAAGTGTTTATTCGGGGGTTTCCTCCTACCCTTGGAGTTCAAGAAACTCTTTATACTTCAAGTTCATGATTTTGATGAATTTCATGGTTGGATTCAAATATAAACAAGAATTCTATGTTAATAGAGTTCCTAATCAATGATTAGTTGCAAGATTTGTATGAAATGTTTTATTATATATGTTTGCATCATGAGAATTCATGTTAAAACCTTTGAACTATGAATTTGGTATTTGAAATTGTACTTCCCCTATGTTGTTAGATATTGTGTGAATATACTATTCCCTCCAAGTGTTTGGTGGATTGTTCATGTGAATTCAATAGTTAAGTCCCATCATCTTTGTAATACCCCATACTTTTTTCTAGCTAATTTTATCTCAAGAATGTCAAGTATTATCTTCTAAATTGAATAATGGTTATTCCATAAGGAATTTTCAAGATTTTCACTTTTTTTCATGTGGAAAATTCAATAAGCTTTCGATCGATATAAGATTCGCCAAAATTCGATAACCAAGTCAGAAGTTACAACTATTTTAAGTTCCCATCATAAAATAGTTCCATATTAGTCAGTGGCGAGCCACGCCACAAGAGGAAATGACATTTTCCAAATTCTAGTATGGGTCCACGATTATGGCGCGTCGCGCCAGGGCCCAAATATAGAATTGTCCTTTTCCAATGTCTTAGCATGATTTCCTCCGAGTTGCGCCAAAGTTCCATCTTGCAAAAGAAGTGCAAAACATGATGGCTCCACATCGCGCCATCCCTCAGTTTCCCAATTTTAAAATTACAGTGATACAGCGGATCATGCTGCGTCGCGCCAGGGGTCCAGTGTTCAAGAAAAATTTACTGAAATTAAATAATGCATCTAGGGTTAAAAGGTTCAACTTCCCACCCCTATTTAAGCCCTTTAACACGTGATTCAACCATTTTTCACCCAAAATACACTTTCTTCTCTCAAAAACTTCTCAAGAACAACCTAGGGCTTTTCATAAAAGATTCAAAATCAAGAATTTCCTCCGTTAATCTTCACAAAATCAAAAACCAAGGTATGCGTAGTGTTCATTAATGGACTCCTTTCATCTATGAAACTCAAGAATCTCTTTTCTAAGTTTAAGTTTATGGATTTATTTATGAATTTTATGTTGGGTTTGTTTTGTGTATGTTGAGAATGATCAATTGAATTCAAATCTATGTTGGGTGATCAATTTTATGTGGAATTGATTTGTATAAATGTATATTCATGTGAACCTATGAATAAACCCTAGGATGATAAAATTAAAGATAAATCATGATGATTAATTGTTGTATAATATTGTCTATATGTGCTATGCCTACCATGTATTTGATTAAATACCTTGATGAAGGAACTGCCCGGTTACGATATTTTGGAAAGTTACTTTAGTAGACTTATCCAAATTAGAGATGATTGATTTTGACGTCATTCTCGGCATGGATTTCCTTCATTCCTTAAATGCCACAATTGACTGTAGAAATAGAATAGTCCAGTTTAAGTTCCCAAATGAACCCTTCCTTGAGTGGAATGGTGCTGTATACGTTTTCAGGGGTCAACTTGATTCCTACCTTTGGACAAGGAAAATGATATCTAAAGGATGTGTCTATCATTTTGTTTGAGTTACGGAGACTAGTTTTGAAACTCCCAACCTTCAATCAGTCCTAGTAGTGAATGAATATTCAGATGTCTTTCCCGAATATCTTTTAGGAATTTCTCCTTAAAGGGAAATAGACTTTGGCATTAATCTTCTTCCAATTACTCAGTGTATCTTTATTCCTCCATATAGAATGGCACCAGCAAAACTCAGAGAACTAAAAGAAAAATTAAAGGATCTCTAAGATAAGGGATTCATCAGGCCCAGCGTTTCCCCATGGGGCGCTCCTATATTATTCGTGCGCAAGAAAGATGGTTCTCTCAAAATGTGTATAGTCTACCACCAACTCAATAAGGTCACTATCAAGAACAAGTATCCTCTTCCTAGAATCGATGACTTGTTTGACCAACTTCAGGGTGCCAGTTATTTCTCTTAGATAGATCTCAGATCCGGCTATCATCAGCTTTGAGTTAAGGAAAGTGATATTCCGAAAATAGCTTTCTGAACTTTGTATGGTCACTTCGGATGTCTAGTCATGTCATTTAGTCTTACCAATGCCCCAACCACTTTCATGGACTTGATGAACCGTGCGTTCAAGCAGTACTTGGACATGTTCGTTATAGTCTTCATAAATGATATTCTGGTCTATTCCCACAGTGAGCATGATCATACAGACCATCTTTGGATAGTACTTCAGACTCGCAGAGATCATATGCTATTTACCGAATTCAATAAGTATGAATTTGGATAAGGTCATTAGCATTCCTTGGTCACATCATTTTCGGTGATGGATTTAGAGTTGATCCTCAAAAGACCAAAGCAGTAAAAAACTAGCCCAGACCTATCTCTCCATCAGATGTTAGGAGTTTCTTGGGTTTGGCTGGCTATTACAGATGCTTTGTTGAGGGATTTTCTTCTATTGTATCCTCTATATCTACATTAACTCAGAATAAAGTCATGTTTCAGTGGTCAGATTCTTACGAGAAGAGTTTTCAGGAGTTGAAGACTCGACTCATCTCAACTTCAGTTTTTGCTCTTCCAGATAGTCCAGGTAGGTTCATAGTGTATTGTGATGCATACATAGTAAGTTTGGGTTGTGTCCTCATACAGCATGGTAAGGTCCTAGCCTACGCCTCCCCACAGCTTAAGCATACCTTACTCATGATCTTGAGTTAGCAGCCGTAGTATTTGCCTTATAGATTTGGAGGCATTATGTATACGGTGTTCATGTAGATGTGTTCACAGATCATAAGAGTCTTTAGTATGTCTTTTCTTGGAAAGATCTTAATGTTTATCAGATAAGGTGGTTATAGCTCTTGAAAGATTACAACATGAGTGAGTCCTTTATCATCCGGTCAAGTCCAACATAGTGGCCGATGATCTCAGTAGACTATCCTTGGGTAGTGTTTCTTATGTTGAGGAAAGTAAGATAAAGTTAGCTCAAGAAGTCCATCAGCTTTCCAGACTAGGCATTTGCTTATTCGATACAAATGAGGGTGCTATATGGGTTCAAAGTAGTTAAGAATCATTTTTTGTTATCGAGGTAAAAGAAAAGCTAGATAGAGATCCCAGCCTTGTCAAGTTGAAAGAGTCAGTTCAGGATCAGAAAGTAGAGGTTTTCTCCTAAGGGGGAGATAGTGTTTTGCGTTGTCAGTGTTATCTCTGTGTTCCAGGTGTAGATGACTTAAGGTAGAGAATTCTTGTAGAAGTGCATGGTGTGCGCTACTCTATTCATCCAGGGGCCACAAAGATGTATCGTGACTTGTCCGAAATGTATTTCTGGAGTGGGATGAAGAGAGACATTGTAGAGTTTGTGGCTAAGTTCTCTACATGTCAGCAAATTAAGATAGAGCATCAGCAGCCTAGTGGGTCCATGCAGGAGTTTAGTATTCCTACTTGGAAGTGCGAAGTTGTGAACATAGACTTCGTGATGGGTTTGCCTCAAACTCGTTATAGCATGATTCAGTCTGGGTCATTGTAGACAGAATAACCAAATCAGCTCATTTTCTTCCAGTTCATACCTCTTATTCAGTCGAGGATTATGCCAAACTCTACATTAAGGAGTTGGTCAGATTGCATGATGTTCCGCTATCTATTATCTTATATAGAGGTACCTCGTTCACCTCTTATTTTTGGAAAGCATTCCAAAAGGGTCTTGGTACCCAAGTTCATCTTAGTACAACCTTTCATCCTAAGACAGATGGTCAAAAAGAAAGGACCATTCAGATGTTAGAAGATATGCTAAGGGCAGGTGCAATCAATTCCAAGGGCAGTTGGAATGACCACTTACCTTTGATTGAGTTTTCATACAACAACAATTATCATTCCAGTATTTGGATGGAGCCATTCAAAGCTCTCTATTGTAGGAGATGTATATCACTAATTGGTTGGTTCAAAGATAGTGAGGCCTCAGTCATAGGGCCTAACTTAGTATTCGAAGCCTTAGAAAAAGTCCAGTTGATCAGAGAAAGACTCTGGGCTGCTTAGAGTAGACATAAGTCTTATGCAAATGTTCATAGAAAAGATCTCGAGTTTTAGATTGGTGACTATGTCTATCTAAAGATCTCTCCCATGAAGGGAATGAAGAGATACACCAAGAAGGGAAAGCTCAGTCCCCGATATATCGATCCCATCAAGATTCACAGTCGCTTTGGCATGGTAGCCTATGAGCTTGAATTTCTTTCATATCTAGATTCAGTTCATCCAGTCTTTCATGTCTCTTTGCTCAGGAAGTGCATAGGTGAACCATGAGTTGTAGTCCCTATTCAGAGCATTAATGTTCAGAACACTTTCTTATGAAGAGATTCCAGTCGAAACCTTAGACTATCAGACTCATAGATTGAGGAACAAAGAAGTCCCTCTAGTTAAGCTTCTTTGGTGAAATCAGTACGTCGAGGGAGCTACTTGGGAAGAAGAGGAAGACATGTGTGCCATCACCCCTTCTTCACCAACTCAGATAAAGCTCAAGGTAACAGTTCTCCTTAAGCTTACTTAGTTTCATGTTCAGTGTTCATCAGAAACTTAGTATGCAGTTTAATGCTGATTTCCCATTATAAACTTGGTATCAAGTACCATTTCATACTTATTCATGCATTCATGAATCAGTTACACATGCATCAAATATGTATGTTCAGTATTATACATTTAGCTTGTCAGTCATGTCCATCATGAGATCATGTTCCAGTTATTTATGTTAAGTATGTACATCAGTTGTCTTTTCTTCCCTCTTAGTCAGTCTCATTGGAGGATGAATGTTCTCAAGGGGGGATATTATAATTCCCCATATTTTTTCCTGGCTAATTTCAATTGAAGAATGTCTAGTATTAGCTTCTAAATTGAATGATGATTATTCCATGAGGAATTTTAAAGATTTTTACTCTTTGTCATGTGGGAAATTCAATAAGCTTCACCCAAATTCGATAGCCGAGTCAGAAGTTATGACTATTTTAAGTTCCCATCGTAAAATAGTGCCATATTAGTCAGTGGCGTGCTGTTCCATAAGAGGAAATGGCATTTGGCAAATTCCATTTTGGGTCTGCAATTATGGCGCATCGCGCCAGTGCCGAAATTTAAAATTTTCCTTTTCCAATGTCTTAGTGCGATTTCCACCGCGTCGCACCAAAGTTCTAGGTCGAAAAGGAAGGAACAATTCCTCAGTTTCCTAATTTTCAAAATCCAGTGACACGGTCTGATAGCGCTGCGTCACTCAAGGGGCCCAGTTCGAGAAAAATTTACTGAAATTAAATGATGCATCCAGGGTTAGAAGGGTCAACTTCCTACCCCTATTTAAGCCCTTTAACATGTGATTCAACCACTTTTCACCCAAAATACACTCTCTTCTCTCAAAAACTTCTCAAGAAAAACCTATGGCTTTTCATAGAAGATTCAGAATCAAGAATTTCCTTCGTCATTATTCGCAAAATCACAAACCAAGGTATGCGTAGTGTTCATTCATGGACTCCTTTTGTCCATGAAGCCTAAGAATCATTTTTCTAAGTTTAAGTTTATGGATTTATTTATGAATTTCATGTTGGGTTTATTTTGTGTATGTTAAGAATGCTCAATTAAATTCAAATCCATGTTGGGTGAATAATTTTATGTGGAATTTATTTGTCTAAATGTATATTCATGTGATCCTATGAATAAACCCTAGGATGATGAAATTAGAGATGAATCATGGTGATTAATTATTGTATAATGTTGTCTACATGAGCTATGCCTACCATGTGTTTGATTAAATGCCTAGATGAAGCAACAATGCCGAACTAGTATGATATCACAAAATCCCCATGTATGTACAAGTTATGCCTATCACATGTTTTGATGGAATACTTCTATAAATGTATTATGGATTATGCTGTTAGTAATATGTTCAAGTAAGTCATGCTTGGTTAGTTTTCTTCCATCGAGTCCTGGAGGTACTTGTACTCGAAACAGTAGCTATGTTCTTAGAGCCATGTCATATATTCACGATACTCTCAGTCAAGCCATGATATTTAGACTTCAGATAGTAATATGACTTAGGAAATCTCCATGATCTCATGAACTAAGTCAGTTGTCAGATGTCAGAAGTATTCCGTCAGTCAAGGGAAGTCACTAACTCAGTCCATGTTCAGTTCAGTAAATCATATTTAGTGTCTATTTAGATGGGAGTAGAAATTAGCACCGAGTGAACCCAAGGTTGGGAACTCACCTATTACATGAAGGTGTGATTCTTAGAAGCAATCCTTGCATTCCAAAACTATGTAGCCAACATAGGTTGAGATATCATAGCCTGCTATATGAGGGTAAATGAGGTTACTTAACCTGCTATATGAGGGTTCCCACCATTCTTATTAGAGTTACTTATTATATTAGGGTCACTCACATGTTGTCCTTACCAGTGGAGCGATATTGACACCCTTCTAATCAGGGAATAGATTGGAGCCCAATTCAGCTATACTGCATCAATTGGGGCATGTCGGTTAGATGACTACCTCCCACAGTCTCAGTATCAGTCTCAGTAAAAGAACTCAGATAGTTCTTCAGAATTCAGGACTAGTCAAGTCAGATACAGAACAAAACTCAGATAGTTCCACCAGATTTAGGACTGTCAGATATAGTCACTCATGTTATCAGTTATATTAGTTATCAGTATGTCATGTTATCAATATTCCAATTCAGTACTCATGTTATCACGATTTCAGATATAGTTACTATGTATGCATGAATGTATTCTCATGTTCATATTAGTCAGTTAGCTAGTATTGTTCATGCATATGAATCGCATGCATTCAACCTACCCCACATGCATACCAGTACATTCAAAGTACTGACACATTTGTGATATGGTGTCTTATACCATAGGGTTAGAGACATGAGCTCCAAATCAGCAGTAGATTCTAGTTTCAGCAGTCAGAGTTAGAAGTAAGTTCTCATCATTCAAGTAAATGATTATTTCTCTATTATCTCATTAATTAGTTTATTAGTTGGAGTTATTTGGGGACATGTTCCATCAACTCCTTACTCAGATAGTTTAGTTAGTTAGAGGCTTTCTAGAGTATCATGTTTTAGACTTTAGTATTTTTAGTTTTGTTTTGGGTATTTCATACCCCATTTAGATGTTATATTTTACTTCAGTTATGTGAACCTTATGGCCTTTCAATTCATGTTTCCGCATTATTTAGTATTTCATACAATATACCGGTACAGTTATTAGTCATTGGTTAGCTTGTGGTCCTTTGGGGTCATGAGTACCGTGTAGCATTTTGGTTTCCAAATTTGTGGCATTACAAACTTGGTATCAAAGCCAGGTTCATAGAGTCCTAGGAAGTCTAAAAGATGCATCTAGTAGAGGTTTATACATGGGTGTGTTGCTCACCACATTTATGTATAGGAGGCTATAAGATGTTTTAGGAACAGTTTCCTCTCTTTCAGTATTCATGTCATGCCAGTGAGCATAATCTCAAGTTAATCTCTCAGTCTAATCTATTTCTCCCTTTGTTCTATAGAACATGACTCCTTAGCCAGCCGCTCAGCCTGAAGAACCTTTAGGCGAACATGTTTCTCATACAGAGTTTTGAGCTGCATTCACTACTCTTGCTAACTCAGTTGCTACTCAAAATAAATGACGAGCTATCATTCCAGCCAATCCAGTGGCCAATTCAGTTGCAGCCAGAATTTAGGATTTTATTCGAATGAATCCTCCATCCTTTCTCAGGTCTAAGACAGATGAGGATCCTCAAGAATTCCTAGATCAGGTACAGAAGGTGACAAACATCTTGGGGGTGACTACTATTGAGAGTGTTGAGCTAGCTGCTTATCAGTTACAAGATGTTGCTCACACTTGGTTCAAGCAGTGAAAGTCAGAGAGGGCAGAGGTGTTAGAATTCATTAACCTCAGGCAGGGAAATATGACAGTGAAAAAGTATTCTCTTAAGTTTACTCAATTAGCCAGATATGCCCCTCATATGGTTATAGATAGCAGGCAAGGATGAGTAAGTTCATTTCAGGGGTAAATGATAACGTGGTTAATGAGTACAGATCCACTATGCTAAATAGTGACATGACTTTAGCCAGGCTTATAAATCATACTCAGAAGATTGAGGAGCAAAAGATTAAGATGACGGAGAAGCAGAATAAGAGAGAGAAGACAGGTATTTCAACGTTTCTCAGCCTAAGTCAGAAGGAGGAAACTGTTCTCAATTTCGTCCTAAGTCATCAGTTTTATCTCCTTCTTGAGCCGGTGCTCCAGTTCCAAAGTTCATGGAGGGTAATAAAGATAGAGCGCCAGGCTCTAATTCCTAAGGTAGTATTAGCAGTGCCCGCACAGATCCTCTTTGCCAGACTTATGGAAAGCACCATCAGGGTATTTGCAGAGTTGGCAGTTGTATTTTTTTAGATGTGGCAAGCCAGGCTACAGAGCCAGATACTGTCCTCAGCCAGGTCCTTAAGGTCAACCGAATCGCTCCTCAGCTCAGTTCGGTTGCCTAAATCAGCAGACTGCCACCTCTAATGCTACTAGTGGGCAATACCTAATTTGTCTCTATGCTCTTCAGTCCTGATAAGATCAAGAAAAATCTCCTGATGTAGTTACTAGTACGTTGCAGATCTTTCATATGCATGTTTACGCTTTGTTAGATCCAGGAGTTTCTTTGTCTTTTGTTACTCCTTATATAACAGATAATTTTGGAATTAGTCCTAAAATCCTAGAAGAGGCTTTTTTAGTCTCTACACCAGTGGATAAAACCATGATATACCAACGAATATACAGGAACTTCCCGGTTATGATATTTTGAAAAGTCACTTCAGCAGAATTAGTTGAATTAGAGATGACTAATTTTGATGTTATTCTTAGCATGGATTACCTTCATTCCTACTATGCCACAGTTGACTGCAGAAATAGAATAGTCTAGTTTAAGTTCCCAAATGAACTCGTCCTTGAGTGGAAGAGTAGTGTATCCGCTTTCAGGGGTCAGCTTGTTTCCTACCTTCAAGCAAGGAAAATATTATCTAAAGGATGTGTCTATCATCTTGTTCGAGTTAAGGATAACTCAGCCTTGAATTAGTCCAAGTAGTGAATGAATATTTAGATGTCTTTCTCGAAGATCTTCCAGGAATTCCTACCGAAAGGGAAATAGACTTTGGCATTGATCTTCTTCCAAATACACAACCTATCTTTATTCCACCAAACAAAATGGCACCAGAAGAACTTAGAGAACTGATAGAACAATTGAAGGATCTCTTAGATAAGGGATTCATCAGGCCCAATGTTTCCTCGTAGGGCATTCTAATATTATTCATGCGCAAGAAAGACGGTTCTATCAGAATGTGTATAGACTACCGGCAATTCAATAAGGTCAAGGTTAAGAACAAGTATCCTCTTCCCAGAATCGATGACTTGTTTGACCAACTTTAGAGTGGCTGTTATTTCTCTAAGATAGATCTCAGATCCGGCTATCATCAGCTCAGATTTAGGGAATGTGACATTCTAAAAATATATTTCCGAACTTGGTATGGTCACTTCAAATTTTTAGTCATGTAATTTGGTCTTACTAATGCCCTAGCTGTTTTCATGGACTTAATGAATAGTGTGTTCAAGCAGTACTTGGACATGTTCATCATAGTCTTTATAGATGATATTCTTATCTATTCCCGCAGTGAGCGTGATCATGTAGACCATTCAAGGACAACACTTTAAACTCTCAGAGGTTATTAACTATTTTCCAAATTTAGTAAGTGTAAATTTTGGCTAAGGTCAGTAGTATTCCTTGGCCATATCATTTTTGGTGATGGCATTAGAGTTGATCCTCAAAAGACCGAAGCAGTAAGAAACTGGCCTAGACCTATCTCTCTATTAGATATTAGAGTTTCTTGGGTTTGGCTAGCCATTATGGATTGTTTGTTGAGGGATTTTCTTTTCTTGCATCCCCTATCTCTAGATTGACTCCGAATAAAGTCAAGTTTTAGTGGTCAGATCCTTGCAAGAAGAGTTTTCAAGAGTTGAAGACTCGACTTACCTTAAATCCAGTTTTAGCTCTTCAAGATGGGTTGTAGTTTATTGTGATACATCCAGAGTAGGTTTGGGTTGTGTCCTCACATAGCATGGTAAGGTCATAGCCTACACCTCAAGATAGCTTAAGCCCCATGAGAAGAATTACCCTAATAATGATCTTGAGTGTGTAGCCATAGTATTTACCTTAAAGATTTGAAGGCATTATCTATACGGTGTTTATGTAGATGTGTTCACAAATCATAAGAGTCTTCCGTATGTCTTTTCTTAGAAAGATCTCAATCTTTATCAGAGAAGGTGGTTAAAGCTATTGAAAGATTACGGCATGAGTGTCCTCTATCATCCGGGCAAGGACAACGTAGTGGCCGATGCTCTTAGTATACTATTCATGGGTAGTGTTTCTCATGTTGAGGACAGTAAGAAGAAGTTAGCTATGGAAGTCCATCAGCTTGCCAGACTAGGCGTTCGCTTAGACGATATATATAAGGGTGCTATATGGGTTCACAGTAGTTCAAAATCATCTCTAGTTTTTGAGGTGAAAGAAAATAAAGATAGAGATCCAAGCCTTGTCAAGTTGAAAGAGTCAGTTTAAGATAAGAGAGTAGAGATTTTCTCCCAAGAGGGAGATGGTGTTTTACATTGTCAGGGTCATCTCTGTATTCCAGGTGTAGATCACTTAAGGCAGCAAATTCTTGCAGAAGTGCATGGTGCGCGCTACTCGATTAATTCGATGGCCACAAAGATGTACCATAACTTGCGGGAAATTTATTAGTAGAGTGGGATGAAGAGAGACATTGCATAGTTTATGTCTAAGTGCTCTACATGTCAGCAAGTTAAGATAGAGCATCAAAAGTCTAGTGGGTCCATGTAGGAGTTCAGTATTCCTACTTGGAAATGGAAAGTTATGAACATAGACTTCGTGATGGATTTGCCTCGAACTTATCATCAGCATGATTCAGTCTGGGTCATTGTAGATAGAATGACAAAATCAGCTCATTTTTGCCAGTTCATACCTCTTATTCAGTTGAGGATTACACCAAACTATACATCAAGGAGTTGGTTAGATTGCATGGTGTTTCGCTATCTATTATCTCAAACAGAGGTACCCAGTTCACCTCTCATTTCTGGAAAGCATTCCAAAAGGGTCTTGGTACCCAAGTTCATCTTAGTATGACCTTTTATTCTCAAATAGATGGTCAAGCAGAAAAGACCATTCAGACGTTAAAATATATGCTAAGGGCGTGTGTAATCAATTTTAAGGAAAGTTGGGATGATCACTTACCTTTGATTGAGTTTGCATAAAACAACAACTATTATTCCAATATTCGGATGGCTCCATTCGAATCTCTCTATGGTAGGAGATGTAGATCTCTAATTGGTTGGTATGAAGTTAGTGAGGCCTCATTCATAGGGCCTGACTTAGTAATCGACGCCTTAGAAAAAGTCCAGTTGATCAGAGAAAGACTCCAGGCTGCTTAGAGTCGACATAAGTCCTATGCAGATGTTCATAGAAAAGATCTCGAGTTTTAGATTGGTGACTATGTCTATCTAAAGATCTCTCCCATGAAGGGAGTGAAGAGATTCACCAAGAAGGGAAAGCTCAGTCCCCGATATATTGGTCCCATCAAGATTCACAGTCACTTGGGTATGGTAGCCTATGAGCTTGAATTTCCTTCACATCTAGGTTCAGTTCATCCAGTATTTCATGCCTCTTTTCTTATGAAGTACATAGGTAACTCATCCGTTGTAGTCCCTATTCAGAGCATTGATATTCAGAACACTCTCTCTTATAAAGAGATTACATCAAAAACTTAGACTATAAGACTCATAGATTGAGGAAATAAGAAGTCCCTCTAGTTAAGGTTCTTTGGTATAATTAGTCCGTTGAGGGAGACACTTGGGAAGCAGAGGCATACATGAGTACCAAGTATCCTCACCCCTTCTTCGCCAACTCAGATTAAACTTAAGGTAATAGTTCTCCTTAAGCTTACTCAGTTTTATGTTCAGTGTTCATCACAAACTTGGTATGTATTTTCATACTCATTTTTCCATTATAAACTTGGTATCAAGTACCATTGCATACTCAGTCATGCATTCATGAATCAATTACACATGCATCAGATATTTATGTCCAGTATTATACGTTCAGCTTGTCAGTCATGTCAGTCATGAGATCATGTTCCAATTATTCATGTTCAGTATGTACGCCAGTGGTTTTTTCTTCCCTCTCAATCAGTCTCATTCAAGGATGAATGTTCTCAAGGGGGAGATACTATAATACCCCATATTTTTTTCTAGCTAATTTCATCTCAAGAATGTTTAGCATTAGCCTCTAAATTGAATGGTGGTTATTCCTTGAGGAATTTTCAATATTTTCACTTTTTATCATATGAGAAATTCAATAAGCTTTCCATCGATATAAGATTCGCACAAATTCGATAACCGAATTAGAAGTTATGACTATTTTAAGTTCCCATCATAAAAACGTGCCATATTAGTTAGTGGTACGCCGCGCCACAAGAGGAAATGGCATTTGGAAAATTCCAGTATAGGTACACAATTATGGCGCGTCACACCAGGGACCAAATTCAGAATTGTCTTTTTCCAATGTCTTAGCGCAATTTCCTCCGCATCAGACCAAAAAAAGGGGTAATGCGATGGCTCCGCGTTACGCCGTCCCTTAGTTTCCCAATTGTCAAATTCCAATGACACAGTATGATAGAATACGTATCAATTTACTAAAATTAAATAATGATTCCAGGGTTAAAAGGGTCAACTTTCCACCCCTATTTAAGCCCTTTAACACGTGATTCAGCCACTTTTCATCCAAAATACACTCTCTTCTCTCAAAAACTTCTCAAGAACAACCTAGGGATTTTCATAGAAGATTCTAAATCAAAAATTTCCTCCGTCAATCTTCATGAAATCACAAACCAAGGTATGCATAGTGTTTAGTCATGGACTCCTTTCGTCCATGAAGCCCAAGAATCTCTTTTCTAAGTTTAAGTTTATGGATTTCTTTATGAATTTCGTGTTGTTTTTGTTTTGTGTATGTTAAGAATGATCACTTGAATTCATATCCATGTTGGGCGATCAATTTTATGTAGAAGTGATTCGTATAAATGTATATTTATGTGAACCTTTGAATAAACCCTAGGATGATGAAATTATATATGAATCATGACGATTAATTGTTGTATAATGTTGTCTATATGTGCTATGCCTACCATGTGTTTGATTAAATTCCTAGATGAAGGAACAATACCGAACTAGAATGATATCATGAAATCCCCATATATGTACAAGTTATGCCTATCACATGTTTTGATGGAATGCTTCTATAAATGTATTATGGATTATGATGTTAGTAATATATTCAAGTAAGTTATGCTTGGTTAGTTTCCTTCCATCGAGTCCTGGGGGTACTTGTACCCGAAACATTAGCTTTGTGATTAGAGCCATGTCATTTTTTCACGATACTCTTAGTCAAACCTTGATCCTTAGCCTTCCATAGTCTTATGACCCAAGAAATCTCCAGGATCTCATGAAATCGGTTAGTTGTTAGATGTTAGTAGTATTCCACCAGTCAACGGAAGTCAGTAAATTAGTCCATGTTCAGTTTAGTAAATCATGTTCAGTGTCTATTCAGATGGGAGTAGAAATTAGCACCGAGCAAACCCAAGGGTGGGAACTCACTTGTTATATGAGGTGTGATTCTTAGAAGCAATCCTTACATTCCAGAACTATGTTGCCAACATAGGTTGAGGCATCATAGCCTGCTATATGAGGGTAGATAAGGTGGCTTAACCTACTATATGGGGTTCCCACTTTTCTCATTAGACTTACCTATTATATTAGGGTCACTCACATATTTTTCTTACCAGTGGCACGGTATTGACACCCTTCCAATCAGGGCCTAGATTGGACCCCAATTCAACTATAATTCATCATTTGGGGCATGTCGGTTATATGAATACCTCCCACAATCTCAGTATCAGTCTCAGTAAAAGAACTCAGATAGTTCTTTAGAATTCAGGGCTGTCAGATATAGTCAACTCAGATACAGAACAAAACTCAGATAGTTCCAGCAGATTTAGGACTGTCAGATATAGTCACTCTTGTTATCAGTTATATCAGTTATCAGTATGTCATGTTATTAGTATTCAAATTCAGTACTCATGTTATGATGATTTCAGATATAGTTACTATGTATGCATGCATATATTCTCACATTCATATTAGTCAGTTAGCCAGTATTGTTCATGCATATGAACCCCATGCATTCAGCTACCCCATATGCATACCAGTACATTTAAAGAACTGACGCATTTGCGCTATGGTGTCTTATACTATAGGTTTAGAGACACGAGCTCCAGATCAGCAGTAGATTCCAGTTTCAGCAGTCAGAGTTAAAAGTGAGTCCTCCCTCATCATTCAAGGACATGATTATTTCTCTATTATCTCATTAATTAGTTTATTAGATGGGGACATGTCCCATCAACTCCTTACTTAGACAGTTCAGTCAGCTAGAGGGTTTCTTGACAATCATGTTTCAGACTTTGTATTTTCAGTTTTGTTTTGGGTATTTCATACCCCATTTAGATGTTATATTTTACTTTAGTTATGTGAACCTTATGACCTTTCAGTTTATGTTTCTGCATTATTCAGTATTTTATGTAGTATATAGGTACAAATATCAGTTATGGGTTATCTTGTGGTCTTTCGGGGTCATGAGCACCATGTAACGTTTTGAGTACTAGATTCGGGGCGTTATAATATTAGCATGTATACAAGTTCACGTTATGCAAGTGTTTGTCAAAATGCTTCAATGAATGAATGGTTATCAAGTAATTAGTTGTCAAGTGTCAAAATTGTGCCATGTCTTATAGTCTAGGCTATCGCGTCCTGGGGGTATTTAATACCTAAAAATCTAGTTATTTACCTAGAGCTATAGTAGCTATAAAATAGATTTGGTAGTATCATGATCAGTAGTTTAGTAATCAGTTCAGATGCCTGTAGAGTTCAGTCAGTTAACAGAATTCAGTAGTATTCCATTAGTTAGCGGAATCTAGAGAACTCAGTTCAGTTAAGTAAAATAGTATGAATCGGTAATAGATCAGTCCAGCCTAGCATAGTTTAGAATTCAGTCTAGTGTCTATTCAGTTAGGAGTAGGATTCAGCACCGAGTAAACCCAAGGATGGAGACTCACCTGTCAGTAGAGGGTATGATCCTTAGAAGAAGTCCTTGTGTTCCAAAACTACGTAGCCAGCGTAGGTTGAGACATCAACCTGCCAGTTGAGGGTTGATGATGTGTCCTACCTTCCAGTTGAGGGTACCACCATTCTCATTCAGAGCACCTTCCAGATAAGGGTGACTCAGCTTGTCTTTACCTGTGGCATGGTACTGACACACTTCAAATTGAGGTTACAAGGTGGACCCCAATCCATTCAGAAAGGGGCATATAAGTTAGATGATTACCTCCCACAGTGTCAGTTATAGACTTCAGTATAGAACTTAGTTCAAAGCTACAAAAATCAGGACTGTCAACCACAATCACTTAGTTTAGTATAGAACTCAAAATAGTTCCACAAAATCAGGACTGTCAGATACAATCACTTAGTTAACAGTAATACAATATTATTAAACTTAGATATCAGTAAACCAGTGATTCTGAATACCGTATCCAGTGTTACCATGACCTCAGTTATAGTTTATGTATTTCATACATGTACTCTCATTCAGTTATACTCATGTTATTCAGTCAATATTGTTCATGCATATGAACCCATGCATCTCAGCCTACCTCACTTAGCATACCAGTACATTCAAAGTACTGAAGCATACCTTTCTTTTGCACTATGATGTCTTATATTCAGATGAACGGGCTCCCGATCATACTTAGCAGCCCGATCCATCAGCAGCAGACTAGCGGTGAGTCATCATTGTTATAGATTTATTATTCCAGTACTTCAGTACTCAATTTATTTTAGTAGTCGGAGTTAGTTGGGGACTTGTCCCATCAACTACTTGTTCAGATAGTACATACTTTACAGATATAGAGTATTTATAGATAGATGTTAAGTTTTGGTATTGATGTACCGTACTCATTATTTTGTACAACTTTGAACCTTATGGAAATTTTCGACCTAATTTCTGCATAATTATAGTATTGTTATTCAGTTAATGCAGCAGGTACCAGTCATGGGTTAGCTTATGGTTCTTCGGGACTATGAGCACCGTGTAGCTCCCGGGGTACAGACTCGAGGTGTTACACCAGAGGTCACACCATCTAGAGCTATAACTCTTATTTCTATTAGCTCAACCCAACCCTTTAATGAACCATACTAACTTCATTCTTGGTCACTCTCTTAGTACATACCACCCTTAACTTTCTAACTACAATAATCTTTATCAAAGACTTACACTCTCATTTACAAATATGTCTACCTCACTTAACACATAATCATAGACTACCAAGATCATACTTCTATACTTATATTTTTCCCAAATCAAAAGAATTAAATTCATACTTAAATGACTTAACACCATCTATCCAAAGCACCTCAACTTAGCTATTAAGAACACTATGTACGCTATAGCTAGGCTTCTTCTGCTTAACCACTCAAGGGTACTATTAACAACACACAATACTTAATAAACTTCGAAAATAGTTCAACCCCATACCATCTTGGGCAAACCTCTAAATCATACTTAATTATGATTACATGAACTTAAGATTTTGCATACATTGTTCAAGACTACTATATCACTCCCATATAACTAGCATCACTAACTACAATATCATTACTTCTACCTTGATAATCACCCACTATTCAAACTTAACGTCTAGTGCTAAACATGACTTACAACCCAACCTCACATACTATTCTCATTTGGAAGCTATAAAATAAAGCATCAAGAAACATTAGTACACTAGAAACTCATAACAATGACAATTAATGATAATCCTATGACACACATTATTAAAATCTGTTAACGTATCCTTCTTCTACATATTATGACTATTTTACCCATCCATACACCTAAATATCTTTCTTAGCTCTATAAGCCTAAATTCACAATAATCCACATCCCGATACTTTCATCAATAACCTATACTTTTCTAACACAACAAATACCATCAAGAACTCTTTTCATACTTCAAGCAAAAAACAATTCACCTTAACTAATAACTCCTTCTCTACCTTCCATAAACTTACACACAAGGACATATCACTTTATTACTAACTCAATTGTATACAAATATTTATCTATATATATTCAATATATTACCCTTACCTTCTTTCTTGTCACTACAGTTCTAAACCCATACTTCTAACTATAAGAATGTATTACTACTTATGAATCATAACACTCTAGGTTTTAATATCTCTTGAATACAAACTTTATTCAATAATCTAGGTTCATACTATCTTCTCTTATGAGATATATTTGTATCGAAGGGTTAATGAGGAATCTGAATACATATCTTACTCTATCTTAACTGAAGAAATCATGAGGATGATGAAATAACTTTAAACTTGAGGAACTTATAACATATTAGTGAGCTTCTCTCGAGCCCTTTGTGTGACTTCTAAAGTTACTAATAGTAAATTTGAGAATGTTATCTTGGGAGGAATTAGAACTTACTAATTATTTTATCTCGAGAATAAGTCATAGATGAGAATTACGGAGTAACACATGAATTGATAGAAGTTTCTAACAGAACAACTTTACTGCACGATTTAGAGTATGAAAGAAAAAACCTTTCTTAAATGCCCTGTAGCCTCTTGAAGAATAGTATAGACATCTCTGTACCGTTCCACAAGACTCTACAAGACACGGCTTCATAGACACCCTAGGACAATAGAACTCCGTGCTCTAATACAAAGTTTTTAATAAATCGAGACTACCCTCTAGTCGTCACACGATGCTTAGGGCCACTAGTGATCCCAAGCTAACCCTTGTACTAACATAACTCATGAGTAACTTAATAAAACACATAAATCTGAAGAAAATGTGGAAAATAAATCTTTTATGAACTTGATCAATACAAAGCTACATTAATATGATTACGAGTTTGCTTATTCAAAACAAAACTTAAACTGAATACTCTAACTATACTGACTGTCTATGAAGCCTCCACTATACTGATTATATGTAGCTAGGACATGACTCCAAATACCACTAATAGATACATATGAGTAAGAAAATAAAGTACATGAATATCATCTAACTGAAGTCCCCGAAGTAGGAGGACTCATCATCTGTGCGAGGGGATCTACAACTGTCTGATCATGATATATGTACTACAACTGAACTGGTACCTACATTATTAAATAATGTAGCCCATAGATGTATATATGGATTAGTACTTTTGGAATGTACTGAACATGTGGGGGTGAATGCATAAGTAAAACAATAAATGCACCAATTCAAATAAACTTTCAAAACGGCATGCTAAATGTGAGTGACTCACCTTGACTTAAATAATAAAACCGAATAATCATAAATATAATGCTTAAAAGAAATTATTATGAGCCACCACACTTAGTTCTAATAAATTAGACTCTTGTCTTGTTCTTCAAATCATGCAAGCTAAGTGAAAAGGACTCACTTTTATCGATCTTAAAATTTAGAGCTAAAATTTGATAACTATATCTTAAGTGGAACAATGTCTAAGTAAATTTGTGAAACTTTACACTTAGTTTCTAAAAGTTGTTCTATTATTATTTTTCTATTAGGGAGGTTATTCTAACCGACATAAACATGTGAGCTATCATGGAGTCCAACGTCTTGTTTCTCTAAGGGGAAAACCTCTTCTTGGGAGAGGTGTCATACTTTTACCAAGGAGTATAACCTAAGCTATGTGATCAAAATCTGTATCTACATCCCTATAAATGGGAATAATCTGAATCTGTACCTATATTGGCTCCTAGTTTCGGGGAAATAGGATGTGCTAAACCCTTACTTCCCTCTCGGTGATAAATACTACTCCCTAACTTATATGCTCATTCTGTAGGAAATTTACTTAAAAATAGTATAAGTATTTGTAATGAAAACCAATTATGCTTCTCCTTACTTTAAATCATAAATAGTCTATATAATGTGGATTTCATAGTCTTAGCTTGGGATCAAAAGATCCATCTTTGCTTTTAAAGCACTTTTCAAAACTTATCAATGGAACTTTAGATCATAATCTCCTTATAAACTCATCACTTGTACTTAGGCCTCAAAAAACTAGCTTTAATGCATCAATAAATATATTTAAACTTTATGCTCAATAATCATCTTAAAAGCTATCAACGATGTTAATTAAGATAGTGGAATGTAACTCATAATATGGATCTCATGATTTCAAGCATAGATATACGTAAATCTCTTGCAATTGAAGCCTTGAATAATATGATAATTCAATAAACGAAAATAAAAAGAATTTGGTATGAACCCTAACTTCAATTTATGTAAAGTTCAACTTGAAATAAAGCTTTGGGCACAAGGGTTGAAGAAATCCGTTGTTCATAACCCCACTTTCCTTAATAGACTTGATTTGATGTAGAGAACTTTACTTTGAAACCCTAGGAGATGATCTTGAAAGCTTTCTTGAGATTTTTCGATTATGGAACTAAATTATTGGTTTCTTTCTTGAAGAGGACGACTTGAATTCTTGGATTCTTGGGGGGAAACCCTAATATTGACACTTTTTCTTGGGAAATCTTGGATTGAAAGGCTTGAATTCTTGCCTTGAAGGAAACACTAATTTCTCCTTGATCTTGAGAGTCGACAGGATTATGCGTGATTATAAACTAATATTTTATCAATTAATAGTGTTTAATGCTTGATTTAAGTCATGGGAGGTGAGGTAAAAGATAAAAATTCCCCTCTGAATTCAAATGGGAATTGCTGAATTTCATGGGTGATGACTTGGACTAATAAGTCGTCACTTAGGTGATGGGCCGCCACCCTAGGCCGTCACTTGAAACCTAGAATTGATTTTTTCTGCCCAAGGTTCATAACTTGGGCTGCTAAGTCGTCACATAGGTGCTGGACCGTCAGCCCAGGTCATCACTTTGTTGATAGGCTGGCATGCAGAGTAAAATGAGCATAATTTTTTGCTCCGATATTGGATTAAGCTGAAACTAAGTGTGTTGGGAAGAACACTCAATGAACTTTAATTTGATTTATAGTAGACCTCTAAATCTTTATATTCCAGAATTTATGATCAATGGAAATTTATCTAAGTTGAGACTTTCACTAAAGCTTAATCAATAAAAATATTCTCAATATTTGTGACCTAAATTCATAGACAAAGGTATTCCCATACTAGATAATTTATCATCATACAAATATTAGCAAGGTATAATTGGGTTTGGGTCTATACGTATAGGAGCAACAGTTTAAATTTTAGCCCAAAATATGCAGGGTGTTAAATTATCTCCCCCTTGGAATCATTTGTCCTCCAATGATAGGTACGAAATTATTGAAACACTAAAATTATGGAATAATCAAGACATGAAATTATGATAATAAAGGATATAGCTAAGATGAAATTTTACAAAGTCTATCATGAAGTTGGTTTCTGAGCTTATTTGACTTTACTGACTATAAGGAACTAATTCATGCTGGGAGTTTAGAAATCACATGAAATTTCCATGATACAATCATTAATATAGAAATGCAAAGTGCTAACTGATATATTAAAATTCCTATAATTACTAGGGATGGAATAGAGTATGCTGTTTCTCGTTTAGGAATTACCCCTCAACAAGACACATATAAGAATCAATGGAAAATGGCTTCATGGCATCGCCAAGTATATTATGTAAGCACAAATCACGAGGTCATGAGACCAAGGTCATATAAGAATATTACAATGTCTGAGATGGAATACTTGGAAAACTGAGGTTACGCACTGAACAATTATGAATTGATTCACGACTAAACAACTGAATCTAAAACTGATGCATGAATTGAGCTAAATTCGTAATTTTCATGAATGCAAATATTTTTCTTCATAGAGTATCCTTACTCGTGAAACTTTAGTAAGACTAAATGGAAAGTTGGAAATCTATAGGAGCTTATTTTCATGATTTCTAAATTGGATTGCAGGCTATACAGACTAAATCATACTAAAAGTTTATACTCAAATATAGTATTTCTTCAGCGCTCTTTCTAATAACCTCTAATAACATTAGGGAGGAAAGAATTCTTTGGCATGATCTGAATGAGATATCTGAATAAGAAGTCGTAACATGGTTATAACTCTATAACATGGGACATAGACATATAACTCAAAAGCTAGGGTAGAATTACGAGGCTTTAGGAAACACAACTTCTTACTTTAAAGCTCAGCAACACTTGTCGACTACTCCCTCAACTATACTATTCCCCTTAAATACCATACTAATTTGGTTCAATTTATAATTCTCACATAGGCATTGATAAATCCATCTGCTAAAGTATAAATTGAACTAAATCCTCTCACCATGATCAAGCTTAACTTGAAATCACAAGGTACAAAACACACTATAATACTATAAACAACATGATTCAATCTTTTATGGTTTTTTTAGAGTTAAGCTAAGAGTTTAGAAATCACATGAAATTTCCATGATACAATCATCAATATAGAAATACGATGTGATAACTGATATATTAAAATTCCTAGAGTTACTAGTGATAGAATAGAGTATGCAGTTTCTCATTTAAGAATTACCCCTCAACAAGACACGTATAAGAATCAATAGAAAATGGCTTCATGGTATCGCCAAGTACATTATGTAAGAATGAATCATGAGGTGATGAGACCAAGGTCGTATACGCATATTACAATGTCTGAGATGGAATACATGGAAAACTAAGGTTATGAACTGAACATTTATGAATAAAGTCACGAGTAAATAGTTGAATCTGAAATTAATGCATGGACTGATCTTAATTCGTAATTTGCTTGAATGCAAATATTTTTCCTCATGGAATGTCCTTACTCGTGAAAATTTGGGTAGTAAAATTAATTGGAAAGTTGGAAATCTATAGGAGATTATCTGCTTGATTCCTAAACATGATTGCAGGCTATACAGACTGAATCATACTGAAAGTTTATACTCAACTAGAGTATTTCTACAACGCTCTGTATAATAAGCTCTAATAACATTAGGGAGCAAAGAATTCTTGGGCATGATCTGAATGAGATATCTGAATAAGAAGTCGTAATGGCTATAACTTTGTAACATGGGACATAGACATATAACTCATAAGCTAGGGTAGAATTACTAGGCTTTAGGCAATGCAACTTCTTACTTTCAAGATCAACACTTGTCGTATACTCTCTCAACTATACTGTTTCCCTAAATATCATACTTATTTTGTTCAACTTATAATTCTCACATGGGTATTGATAAATCCATCTACTAAAGTTTAAACTAAACTAAATCCTCTCACCACGATCAAGCTTAACTCAAAATCACAAGGTACAACACATACCATAATACTATAAACCACATGATCCAGTCTTCTATGTCTTTTTTAGAGCTTACAACCTAAGCATAACATGCCTTACCACTTCAATAACTAACTCAGACTTCATTTTGGAATTTTTGGACTTCGTTTGAGGCATGTTTAGAAGTGGATCAATGCAATCTTGATGCACCTCATTTCCCATTGCATTAATTAGTATTTTCCCCTAGCTCCCAATGCAAATTCCAGTGAGCTGATGTGGACTCGACATGGTGCATTGGCCATAGTATCAACCCCAGCAACGTGATGCGTCGGTCTGCGCGTCGCTGGGCATGTTTTTCAGTAATTAAAATAGCGTCCAATGGGGTATTTGGGACATTTCCCCATTTTGAATTATCCCCTAAAACACAAAATTCAGCCCTCACAAAGCAAATTACACCCTTTTCTCTCAAAATCATTTAAGAACAAACCCTAGGGCTATCAACCCAAGATTTAAATCCCAAGGATTGCACCACTAATATTCAAAGATTCAGGCATTGAGGTATGCCAAGTGTTCATCCAAGGGTTTCCTTCTACCCTTGCAGTTCAAGAAACTCTTTATACTACAAGTTCATGAGTTTGATGAATTTCATGGATGGATTTGAATATGATCATGATTTCCATGTTAATGGAGTTCCTAATCCTTGATCAGTTGCAAGATTTGTATGAAAATATTTATTATATGTATTTGAATCATGAGAATTTATGTTAAAACCTTTGAATTATGAATTTGATATTTAAAAATGTAATGCCCCTATGTTGTTTACTATTATGAGCATATACTATTCCTTCCAAGTGTTTGGTGGATTGTTCATTTAAGTTGAATAGTTAAGTCCCCTCATATTAGTATGTTGACATGTTCATGTTATGCAAATGTTTGTCAAAATGCTTCAATAAATGAATGGTGATAAAGTAATTAGTTGTCATATTTCAAGATTGTGCTATGTCTTATAGTCTTTGCTATTGCATCCAGGGGGTATTTAATATATGAAGATCTAGCTATTTACCTAGAGCTATAGTAGCTACAAAATAGATTTGGTAGTATCATGATCAATAGTTTAGTAATCAGTTCAGAACCTAGTAGAGTTCAGTCAGTTAACAGAATTTAGTAGTATTTCGTCAGTTAGTAGAATCCATAGAACTCAGTTCAGTTTAGTCAAATAGTATGAATCAGTAATAGATCAGTCCAACCTAGCATATTTTAGAATTTAGTCAAGTGTCTATTTAGTTGGGAGTAGGATTCAGCACCGAGCGAACCCAAGGATGAGGAATCACTTACCAGCAAAGGGTGTGATCCTTAGAAGCAGTACTTGTATTCCAGAACTACGTAGTCATCGTAGGTTGAGACATCAACCTTCCAGTTAAGGGTTGATGAGGTGTCCTACCTGCCAGTTGAGGGTACCACCATTCTCTTTCAGTGCAACTGCTAGATAATAGTAACTCAGTTTGTCTGTACCCATGGCATCGTACTAATACCCTTACAACTAAGATAAAAGGTTGGACCTAAATCCATTCAGAAAGGGTCATGTTGGTTAGATGATTACCTCCCATAGTCTCAGTTTCAGTCTTCAAAATAGAACTTAGTTCAGTTCTATAGAAATCAGGACTATCAGACACGGTCAGTCAGTTAAGTACAAAAGTCAGAATAGTTCCACAGAATCAAGACTATCAGATATAGTCACTTAGTTAACAATAATACAGTATTAGTAAACTCAGATATTAGTAAACTAGTGATTATTAATATAGTATCCAGTGTTACCATCACCTCAGTTACAGTTTATGTATTTCATGCATATACTCTAATTCAGTTATACTAATGTTATTCAATCAGTATTGTTCTTGCATATGAACCCATGCATCTTAGCTACCTTACTTAGTATACCAGTACATTCAAAGTACTAACACATACCTTTCTTTTATGCTATGATGTCTTATATCATAGGTTCAGATACACGGGCTCCCGATTATTCTTAGTTGCCCGATCTAATAGTACTAGATTAGTCGTAAGTCCTCATTGTGTGATGATAGATTTATTATTACTGTATTTCATTACTTAGTTTATTTTAGTAGTCGGATTTAGTTGGGGACTTGTCCCATCATTTCCTTGCTTATATAGTAACGACTTTTCAGACAATTATTTATAGACAGATGTTTAGTGTTTATATTGATGTACTGCACTCAGTATTTATTTTCAGCATTGAACCTTATGGACAGTTTCCGCCTAATTTTCACATAATTACATTATTGTTATTCAGTTAATATAGCAGGTACCAGTCATGGGTTAGCTTGTGATTCTTCAGGATTATGAGCACTATGTAGCGCTTGGGGTACAGACTTGGGGCATTACAAACTTTTTATAAGCGCCTAAGGTTCAATAGAGTCCTAGGATATATGAAAGCCACATCTAGTAGAGTCTTGTGCATGGGTGTGTAGCGCGCCACACTAAGAGGCTATTAAATATTTTAGGAAAAAGTTTCCCTTCTTTTAGTAATCATGTCTTATGGGCGAGCATAAGCTTAAGTTAAACTCTCTGTCTAATCCAAGTTTCTCTTCCATTTATAGAATATGCCTCCAAAGAGGACTAAACGAAGAGGAATGGGAGACCAGCTAACACCTCAGCCCATCCATCCAGATCCCCTGGACGAACATGTCTCCCACACTGAATTTAGAGCAGCTTTCACCACCCTAGTTCATTCTATGACAGCCCAGAATGAAAGCCTAGCTACAGTTCCAGCCAACCCAGTGGCCAATACTACTGCAGCCATGATTTGGGACTTCACCCGAATGAACCCTCCATCTTTTACTGGGTCTAAGTCAGATAAGGACCCTCAAGAATTTCTTGATCAGGTGCTGAAAATTACAGATATTATGGGGATGACTTCTATTGGGAGTGCAGAGTTGTCTGCATATCAGTTGTAGGATGTGGCTCACTTATGGTTTAAATAATGGAAAGTAGAAAGGGCCACAGATGCAGGTCCAATAGAGTGGGAGGAGTTTTCCACTGCTTTTCTGGATAGGTTCTTCCCGTTAGAGTTGAGGGAGGCGAAGGTTGTAGAATTTATTAATATTAATCAAGTCAACATGACAATGAAAGAGTATTATCTCAAGATTAGTCAATTATCAAGATACACTCCTTATGTGGTGGCAGATAGCAGGTACAGGATGAGTAAGTTTGTGTATGGGGTTTCTAGTAGTGTGGTCTAGGAGTGTAGAACAATAATGCTAATTAAGGAGATGGACATATCCAAGATCATAGTCCATGCTCAGTAGACAGAGGAGGCTAAGAATAGAGAGAAGGAGAGGGAGAATAAGAGAGCGAGAACAGGCAGTTTCAACTTCACTTAGCCTAGGTTAGAGGGTGGGAATAGTTCTCAGTTTCACCCAAAATCCTCAGTTCCAGATCCATTCTCTACCAGTGCTGAAATTTAGAGATGGGAATAGAGATAGGGCGCCAGGCCCTAAGCCTCAGGGTAATATCAGCAGCTCCTGAACCAATCCCCTTTGCTAGAAATATGGCAAAAACCACCAGGGTATCTGCAATGCTGGCAGTGATGTATGGTTCAGGTATGGCTATCCAGGTCACAGAGTCAGACATTTTCTCTATTCAGGTTCTTAGGGTCGGTATACCATCCCTCAGCTCAATTTGGTTAGTCTCGATAGGATCAGGAAATTCTCCTAATATGGTCACTGGTATGTTACAAGTTTATCACTTACATATTTATACTTTACTTGATCCAGGAGCTTTGTAATCGCTTATAACTCCATATATAGATGTTGACTTCGGAGTTAGTCCCAATATCCTAGTAGGGCCTTTCTAAGTCTCTACCTCAGTGTGTAAAACCATCATAGCTTAGCAGGTACACAGGAACTATCCGGTTATGGTATCTCAGAGAGTCACTTCAGCAGACTTATTAGAATTAAAGATGACATATTTTGATATCATTCTTGGCATGAATTTCCTTCATTCATGCTATGCCTCAGTTTACTACAGAAATAGAATTGTCTAATTTCAGTTTCCAAATGAGCCCATCCTAGAGTGGAGGGGTAGTACTTTAGCACTTAGGGGTCATCTTGTTTTGTACCTTAGGGAAAGAAAAAGGATATTTAAGGGATGTGTCTACCATCTCATTCGAGTCCAAGACTCTAGTTCAGAAACCTACAATCTTGAATCAGTATTAGTAGCATGTGAATTCCCAAATATATTTCCCAAAGATATTTACAGAGTTCCTCCCAAAAGGGAAGTTGACTTTGGAATAGACCTTCTTCTAGATACTTAGCCTATCTCTATCCTTCCATATATAATGGTTCTATTAAAAATCTAATAATTAAAAGAATAGTTGAAAGATCTCCTAGATAAGGGATTCACCAGACCCAGTGTGTCCTAATGGGGTGCACCAGTTCTATTCGTCTATAAGAAAGATAATTCTCTCAGAATGTGTATAGACTATCGTTAGATAAATAAAGTCACAATTAAGAACAAGTATCCACTTCCTAGAATTGATGACTTGTTTGACCAACTTCAGGGTGCCAGTTAATTTTCTAAGATAGACCTCAGATTAGGCTATCATCAGCTCAGAGTCAGATAATGTGACATTTTAAAACTAACTTTTAGAACTCAGTATGCTCACTTCAAATTCTCAGTCAAACCATTGGGTTTTACTAGTGCCCCAACATCTTTCATGGACTTGATGAGCCATGTGTTCAAGAATTAATTGGACATAGTTGTCATAGTCTTCATAGATGACGTCCTTTTCTACTCCCACAGTGAGCATGATCATGCAAACCTTCTCAGAATAGTATTACAGACTCTAAGAAACCATCAACTATTTGCTAAATTTAGTAAGTGCAAAGTTTGGGTAAGGTTAGTAGCCTTCCTCGGTCATATCATTTCTGGTGATGGCATTAGATTTGATCCCTAAAACACCAAAGCAGTGAGAAACTAGCCTACACCTATCTCTCTATTAGATATCTAGAGTTTCTTGGGTTTAGCTGGCTATTAGTGACTATTTATTGAGGGATTTTTATCTATTGCATCTCCTATATCCAGATTGACTTAGAAGAAGGTTAAATTTTAGTGGTTAGATTCTTATGAGAAGAGTTTTTAGGAGTTGAAGACTTGACTCACTACAGCCCCAGTTTTGAATCTACCAGATGGTTCAGATAACTTCTTCCAGAGTTGGTTTGGGGTGTGTTTTGATGCAAAGAGACATGGTCATAGCCTATGCCTCTAGACAACTTAAGCCCCATGAAAAGAACTATCCAACTCATAATCTTGAGTTAGTAGCAGTAGTATTTGCTTTAAAGATTTGGAGGCTGATATTCCAGGTTTTGATGGAGCATTGTGTATCTTTTTCTAGGGAAAATTGCATGTTTTCAAGCAACTAAGGTTGCATTTAATGTTGGATTTTTGGGTTTAAGGGTAAGGAGCTAGCTGAAGGAGAAGACTCAAGAAAATAGCAGAAAACACTGGTGGTCAAAATGGTGGACCAACATTTTTGAGGTGGACTACCAAACTGACCAGTAGACCTAAAATAGAATTCAAGATTTCAGAACACTCAGCAAAGGTAAAAATTTTGGACCACCGGTTTTGCGGTGAACCTCCAATTTGACCACCAAATTCAGGATTTCAGAAGACCCACTAGTGTTCAAAATGGTAGACCACCAGTTTAGTGGTGGACCACTAACCTGACCACCAGACCCTAATAGAATTTAGGATTTCAGAAAACTTAGCGAAGGTCAAAATGGTGGACCACCAGTTTTGCAGTGGACCACCAATTTAACCACCCGATTCAGGATTTCAGAAGACCCACTGGTGGTCAAAAAGTGGACCACCAGTTTTCTGGTGGACCACCAATTTGACCACCAATTTGGATGCATTTTTTTGTTGAATTCAAATTTAAATCATTTTTACCTGGGAACATATAAATACCCAGTTTTAGGTTTTATTAGGTATCTTTTATCTTTTATTTTTTATGAGAGTTTTTCATACTGAAAATACATTGTTACATAGTTTTTCTCTAAGATTCATTGGAGATATATGGATCTTGATTCCTTTATCATATTTTCTATTGAAGATTGAAGAACAACAATTGTGACTATTGTAAGTAAACTTTGAATTAATTTATGAATAACACAATTGTTTTTTATCTTTCTTGGGTGGAAATGTGTGGCTAAGCCCCCATAACTAGGGTTATGGGAGCCTTGATGTGAAAAACTAATTTTGGGTTGTGAATCTAGTAGATTCCCATGAGTAATTGATATTACATAAAGTCTTCTTCACTTCAATGAATTTTCTTGGTTTCAAACTTTAAAAGTGAGCCTAATAAAAACACTTGTTCAAATAGAAAAGTGCTTGTTGGGAAAAGAAAGGGTTTACATAAATTTAAAGGCTTTAACCGTTAGATAAAGGGTAGATACCTTAACTGGATCAACCTATGTGAGATTATAGTTGAATTAATACTATGTTCCTTAAGTTTGAAAGAATTAAAGGATAAGTTACTCATTTAGGTTGAGAAACTAATGGGTAAACCCAAGAATTCAATTACTCTTGCAATAAGAATTATTCATTGGAAATCCAAAATAGTTCACAACCCTAGCTGCTTTAGCATCTTGGTAACCATAACTCTTGTTTGACTTCTCTTATTGAATTACTATTAGAAATATAACCTACAATTGGATTACTTTCTGTGATAAACATTTGAATATAATTGATAAATCAATAGCACCCTCTATTTTGGAACCTTTGATTAATAGTCTAGTAATAACCACAATACTTAATGAACACAGTATTCCCTATGGTATTCGACACCTAACCCAGTTGGGTTCTATATTTTACTACGATTGCTTGCACTCTCAAACAAGAGTTGTAATTTAGGTGTATCAAAATTTGGCGTCATTGCTAGGGAATACAGTTGTAAATAAAGTTTGTGTTCGTTAATTGACCTTTGGTCAAGTTTCCCAAAATTTACCAGTGTTTGTTATTTTTAATTTGTGAAGGGTAGTTATTGTGTATTCCAAGTACACGTATATTGGGCGCACCATTATTACCAATAAATTCAGAACCACAGTTAATTGGCAGAATGGCAGACCCTCAGGAAGCTGAAAGACTAGCAACCATAGCTAGAGGCCAAATTGATCAACAGAATAATGGTCAACTGATATGTCATCCTAATCCTGATTATGATTATTTAGGGGATAAGGAATTGTTAGATCCTGCTAACCCAAGGCATGTAGAGTATGTAGCTGCGTCGATGAAATGAAATTTAAATAGAAATCGTCCTTTTAGAGCAAGACAAGACCATTATCCTATGCAGTTTGGTCTTAATGATGATGAGGATGGAATGGATGGTGCAAGTGCTACTATAACTATTATTCCTCTACCTCTAGCACCAGGATCTAAGTTTAATATTAAAAGCACGATGATTCAACTCCTCCATATGAAGGGGTTGTTTGGTGGACTCCCGGGGGATGATCTTAATATGCATTTAGTAAACTTTGTCACTATTTGAAAATTCTTTGATAACTTGGGTGTGGGATAGAATGCTATCCGATTATGATTGTTTCCATTATTTCTATCTGGAGAGACAACACTATAGCTCAATAGAGTAACTCCCGATTCTATAACCAACTAGAGTAGTTGAAAGAGGCTTTCCTAGAAAGGTTCTTTCCACCTTCTAGGAGGGTACAGTTGATAGATGAGATCAGTAACTTTTGGAAGCTTCCAACCAAAGCTCTTTACGAGACTTAAGAGAGATTTAAAAGAAGCTGATCCAATGCCCAAATCATAATATGATGGATATTCATTTGATGGAGACTCTCTATAGGGCCTTGAACTCTATTACGAAGCCAGTCGTGGATAATACTGCAGGAGGATCATTTGTGGATCTCACTTTTCTAGAGGCCTCGGAGATGCTTGATCGGATGACCAAACAAAGTAGAGATTGTCATTCCAGGGATTCTATGGTAGCATGCCCTACTGTGTCTAGTGGTATGACTATAGAGAAATGCAAGAATGAGGAAGAACATGACCAAGACATGGCACACTTGAAGACGCAATGGATTTGTTGACCAAGCACTTATTATCTAGAAAGACTGAGAAATTAAAGTTGTAGGATCCCAAGGCAGAGATGACTTTGATTTAGAAGAAGAAGAAAACTACCTAAATAATCAGGGATTTTTTGAGGCAAGAGCCAAAGAAACCAAGGTCAAAACTATTATGACAAGTCTGGTTACAAGGATATAGATCAAGGGAGTTGGATGAATAATGATGACAAGAGTATACTGTATGTATCTCTTGGAAGTCATGACAATACTACCACCAGTTTTGGCAAAATATCCATGGAGGACATAATGGAGAAGCTATTGAAGGGAGTTGAGGCAACAAATACTGGAGTGATGACGATGAAGAGTGACTTATCATCCATGAGTCAATTAGTAAATTCTTACTCAACTGCTATCAAACAACTGGAGCAGTAGATAAGCCAATTATTCATAGAATTCAACCAAAGAAAGAGTGGGACTTTGCCAAAGTGATAAAGTTTAGAACCCTCAAAATGATGGATCTTTCATGAAAATTACCATACAGAGTGGTAAGGTATTACCAGGTCCTTCTGTGGGCAAAACTGTTATTGAACAGGTGATCAAAGAAGATGTAGAGCTTGAATAAAGTAATCCTATGGAGTTTGACAAATAAGACGACATTGATGTTCCTTCTAATCATCATCTGGTTGATGAATTATAAAAAAGAAAGACAAGGAAAAGGAAGCAGTGGTGACTTCTCTACTAAAAATACCACCTTAGTTTCCTCATAGATTGAAGAAAAAGGCTGACAACATAAAGTTTGACAAATTTATGGCTATGCTTAAGCAGTTGACGATCAATTTTCTATTGGTGGAGGTATTAAAACAAATGCCCAAGTATATAAAGTTCATGAAAGACCTTGTAATTAAGAAGCGTGTAGTTGGCTATGAGCCGGTGGACAATCTCCATCATTGTAGTGCTATCTCTACATGGTGTTTAGTACAGAAGAAGGCAGACTCAGGAGAATTTACCATCCCGTGCACTATTAGGTCTATTGATTTTGCAAAAGCTATATGTGATTTGGGAGCTAGTATAAACTTGATGTCGCTTGCTGTGTATAAGAAATTGGGTTTTGGGGATCCTATTCCCATAAACATGAGGCTAGTTATGGTAGATAGGTCTGTGCAGCAGCCCCTAGGGATTTTACATGATGTACTTGTACAGGTTGCTGATTTTATATTTCCTACCGACTTTGTAATTCTTGAATATGAAGGGGACTTTGAAGTACCTATAATTTTGGGTAGGCTTTTCTTAGTAACTAGGAGAATGATAGTTGACCTGGAGTTGAATGAGATGAAATTTAGGCTCAACGGGGAAAGAGGTTAGTTTTGAAGTATGTAAATCCATGTAACAACAAAAAGATATGAGTGTCTTCTAGATTATTGATGTATTCTACAAAGATGAGTGAGATGTACCAGTTAAGGATAGGCCTACTGTGTAGACCATGACTGTTGTGGTTGAACTTGAAAGCAAGGGTGTTAGTGCTTCCAAAGTGGCTAGACTAGGAATAAAGCATTTTCTTGATTCAACAAGTAAAGTAAAGAGGTATAAACAAGGTATCTTGATGAATTCTAGGTAGTTAAGATGACCGACTCATGCCGCGATGTTAAATCAGGCGCTACTTGGGAGGAAACCCAAGGTGTTTTGTTGTTTGTATTCATCTTATGTGTTTAACATCAAATCTTCGCACCTATGGTGGCACAGGAATGTTTCTAACTCTCTTGTTTTTGTTTGAAGCATTGGGGACAGTGTATGATTTTAAGTTGAGGGGGATACTTATGGATGTTGATATCCTCTTAGGGTTTTTATTATCGTGTCTCTTTCCCTGGGAGTCTTATTCCTAGTAGACCAGGCATATTTAGTCGTATTGTGTTTTTGTTTCATAATGTTTTGTGGTTAACTAGGAGAAAAATAAGTATCTAGGGTAGTTGACATATTTTTGTTGATTTTTAGGACAAATGATAAATACCTCTCTAATTGTCTATTTTGTAACTGTGTGATATGAATCTATATGCAACTATTGTGAATATTTTTATGGCATTAGTATTAGGGACACAATGATTATTGCTAATAATTGCATAACCCAATCAGATAGTAGTTTGTGATATACCTTTGTGCCAAGTGTGTATGAGATATTACCAAGTTTCCTTGTGTGTTAAATCTAGAACTTGCCCGGTTAGTCTTGCTTAGGTTGAAGGATAGTGGTTAGGAAAGGATCATAGGACATTTTTGATATTAGTCCACTTTTAGCCTAGATGCCTTTCCATGTGTGAATGATATCCCTTGATCCCAATTTTGAGAGGGTATGCCTATTTTTCTTGTAGACCTATCACCTTCCCATTTGTATCATAATGAACCTATTTTGGCCCTGGTCCTCCTTGGACATTGTGCACTTTGACTCAGGGAAATAGCCAAAGTTGAGGGTGGCTATCATAGTGGTGCATGATATAAAGTGAGTATGAATAAAGGTAAAATAAGAGAAAATATTACAATTTTGGGTGTGGTAGAAAAAGAATAAAAAAAGCAATGATGTGAAAAAAAGAAAATAAAAGACTAAAAGACCGTACCCAGCCTGAAGTTGCGTTAATACAGAAAAGGAGAAATAAGTTAAAGGTTAATAAGTGAGACTCCAAAATTTAGTGTAGTTCCAAGGAGGCCTAGTCACTTTAAATATCGTTACGTATCATACCAGCCTTAAGCCTGTGTTACAAGCTGAAGAAAAGTCCTATTGTGATCCTGACTTAACTGTCTGAAAGTTTAGGTAATGAAAATAAGGGCAAGCTTATGGTATTTGACATACATTGATTGTAAGTTCTTTTTAAGAATGAGTGTCTCTTAACCATCCCCGCATTGACATGCTTGATTTCATAAATAAGTGAGGAGGGACATCTTTATTATAAGGGCACATGGGTTGTATTGCTGGTTGCTTACTTGTTCAGGTAGTGTAACTTGTACATATGCGTTGTTTTTTGTCGTTAATATGATGCCATATCTTGATTTCTTTGTGTCACATTGTTGACTTTCATTAATATACACAATTGGGTTTAAAGTGATTGAACTTAGAGAGGGTAATGTGTTTTGAACTAAAATTGATGATTGACTGTCATAGGTATCTTATGTTTCTCATGGTTAAGCATCATATTATGGTATTATGTAGTTGCTTTAGGAAAAGAAATTATTTTAAGTTTAGGGTGTTGATGTTCGACTTTTGACGAAACATTATGCATCTTTCTCTTAGGAAAATTGCATATTTTCAAGCAACCAAAGTTGCATTTAATGTTGGATTTTAGTGTTTCAGGGTAAGGATCTTGATGAAGGAGAAGACTTAGGTAAATAGCAAAAAAAAGACCACTGGTGGTCAAAATAGTGAACCACCATTTTTGTGGTAGACCACCAAACTGACCACCAAACCTAAAACAAAATTCAGGATTTCAGAATGCTCAGCAAAGGTCAAAATGGTGGACCACCAATTTGACCGCTAGATTTAGGATTTTAGAAGACCCACTGGTGGTCAAAATAGTGGACCACTAGTTTTTTGGTGGACCACCAACCTGACCACCAGACCCAAACAGAATTCAGGGTTTCAGAACACTCAGTAAAGGTCAAAATGGTGGACCATCGGTTTTTACGGTGGACCACCAATTTGATAACTAAACTTAAGATTTTAGAAGACCCACTGGTGGTAAAAATGGCGGACCACTAGTTTTGCAGTGCACTGCCAACGTGACCACCAGACCCAAATAGAATGCAGGATTTCAGTACACTAAGCGTAGGTCAAAATGGTGGACCACCAATTTGGACGCATTTTTTTCCCAGAATTCAAATTTAAATCCTTTTTACCTGGGAACATATAAATACCCAGTTTTAGGTTTTATTAGGTATCTTTTATCGTTTATCTTTTATGAGAGTTTTTCATACTGAAAATACATTGTTACATAGTTTTTCTCCAAGATTCATTGGAGATGTGTGGATCTAGATTCCTTTATCATATTTACTATTGAAGATTGAAGAACTACAATTTTAACTATTCTAAGTAAACTTTGAATTAATTTATGAATAACACAGTGGTTTCTTCTTTTTCTTCGGTGGAAATGTATGGCTAAGTCCCCATTACTAGGGTTATGGGAGCCTTTATATGAAAAACTGATTTTGGGTTATGAATCTAGTAGATTCCTATGAGTAATTGATATGGCATAAAATCTTCTTCACTTTAATGACTTTTCTTGGTTGCAAATTTGAAAATTGAGCCTAAGAACAACACTTGTTCAAATAGAAAAGTGCTTGTTGGGAAAAGAAAGGGTTTACATAAATCTAAAGGCTTTAACCTTTGGATAGAGGGTAGATGCCTTAACCGAATCAACCCATCTGAGATTATAGTTGAATTAATACTATGTTTCTTAAGTTTTACAGAATTAAGGAATAAGTTACTCATTTAGGTTGAGAAACTAATAGGTAAACCCAAGAATTCAATTACTTTTGCAATAAGAATTGTTCATTGGGAATCTAAAATAGTTCACGACCCTAGCTACTTAAGCATCTTGGTAACCATAACTCTAGTTTGACATCTCTTATTGAATTACTAATAGCAATATAACCTACAGTTGGATTAATTTCTATCACAAAAATTTGAATAAAATTGATAAATCAAAAGCCCCCTCTATTCTGGAACTTTTGATCAACAGTCTAGTAACAACCACAGTACTTAGTAAATACAGTATTCCCTATGGGATTCGACACCTAACCCAGTAAGGTTCTATATTTGACAACGACTGCTTGCACTCTCTAATGAGAGTTGTAATTTAGGCATATTAGAGGTACTATTTGAATGGAGTGCACGTTGATGTGCTCACTGACCAAAAGAGCCTGCAGTATGTATTCTATCAGAAAGACCTAAACCTCCATTAGAGAAGGAGGTTGGATTTGTTGAAAAACTATGACATGAGTGTTCTTTGTCATTCGAGTAAGGCCAATGTAGTGGCTGATATTCCTAGTATGATGTCTATGGGTAGTATTAGTCACGTGGATGATGGTAGGAAGAAGTTATCTCAGGAAGTTCATCAGTTTTCCTAACTAGGTGTTCGCTTAGTCGATTTAGTAGAAGGTAGTGTATGGGTGCAGAATAGTTTAGAATCATCCTCGATTTCCAAAGTGAAGGAAAAGAAGGATAAAGATCCCAGTCTAGTTAAGTTGAAAGAATTAGTCAGAGATAAGAAGATAGAGGTTTTCTCCCAAGGGGTAGATGGTATTCTGAGTTATCAGGGTTGCGTAAGTATTCTAGGTATAGATGACCTAAGATAGCGGATTCTTATAGAAATGCATAGTGTACATTACTCTATTCATCCAGGGGACACTAAGAGGTATCATGATTTATGGGAGATATATTGGTAGAGTACGATGAAGAGAGACATTGTAGAGTTTGTAGCCAAGTGCTCAATATGTCAGCAAGTTAAGATTGAGAATAAAAGGCCTAGTGGGGCTATACAGGAGTTTAGTATCCCCACTTAGAAGTGGGAGGAGGTGAACATAGATTTTGTTATGGGTTTACCTCATACTCATCGTTAGCATGATTCAATCTGGGTTATTATAGATAGGATGACCAAATCATCTCTTTCTCTACTAGTCCATACCTCTTTTTCATCTGAGGACTATGCCAAACTCTATGTTTGAGAGTTAGTTAGATTGCATGGAGTTCTATTATCTATTATCTCAGATAGAGGTATGCAATTTACCTCTTATTTTTGAAATGTATTTCAGAAGGGTCTTTGTACCTAAGTTTACCTAAGTACAACCTTTCACCCTCAGACAGATGGTCAAGAAAAAATGACTATTCAGACTTAAGAGGATATACTGCGAGCATGTGCAATAGACTTTAAAGGTAGTTGGGATGACCACTTGCCTTTGAATGAGTTCGCATATAACAACTATCATTCTAACATTTAAATGGCTCCATTTAAGGCTCTCTATCAGAGGAGATATAGGTCTCCCATTGGTTGGTTTGAAGTGGGAGAGGCCGCAGTGGTAGGGCCTAACTTGGTGTTTGACACCTTCGAAAAGGTTCAGTTGATCAGTTGATCAGGGAAAGGCTTAAGACAACTCAGAGCTAACAAAAATCATACACATATATATGAATAAAGGATTTGAAGTTTGAGATTGGTGATTATGTGGATTTGAAGATCTCTCCTATGAAAGGAGTGAAGAGGTTTGGCAAGAAGGGGAAGCTCAGTCCCTGATATGTAAGACTTACCAAATTCTCAGCCATTTTGAAAAGGTAGCTTACGAGTTTGAGTTGCCTTCAGATTTAGCTTCAGTCCATCTAGTGTTCTATTTCTCTTTGTTAAATAAATGCATAGGTGACCCAATAGTTATAGTCCCTGTAAGGGCTATAGACGTTTAGAATATCCTCTCTTATGAGAAGATTCCAGTCGAAATCGTTGACAATTAGATTCGCGGGCTGAGGAATAAAGAAATCCCTCTAGTCAAAGTTCTTTGGTTGGACCAGTCAGTTGAGGGAGCTACTTGGGAAGAAGAGGAAGATATTTGGAACAAGTATCCTCACCTCTTCTCCGCAAACTCAGACTCAGCCCAAGGTAATAGTTTTTCCTTGAACTTACTCAGTTCCATGCTAAGATTTTCCTTTATAGACTTAGTACCAGTTAGTTGCACATTAAATTATGTCTTTATGCTTCAGATATGCATGTTCAGCATGAGAAACTCTGCTTATTAACAATCCAGTCAGCATTCATGAATCATGTTCAACTATGTACTCATGCATCAGATATGCATGTTCAGTATGAAATTTTAGTTTATCCATTATTTTAGTCATAAAATCATGCTTCAGTTGTACATCTCTCATATCTAAATTCAGTCTATTAGTATTTTCAGCTTAGTCGGTCTGATTCGAGGATGAATATTTCCAAGGAAGAGATTTTGTAAGACCCTACAAAATTCTAAGCTTGATTCAGTCCTGTAAAATCTAGTAAGGGGTCCCAGACTTAGAAAAATTTAGCTAATTGTTCAAACATAGAGTTATTTTAGCCTTTGTAAGTTGGAGATCCTTTTTCACGACCCTTATGACCTTTAAATATCAATTTTTAGGTTAATTCATGATCAAGAATGTCATTAGGTGTTCTCAGACAAGTTTCAGATTTTTTGGACTTCGTTTAAGGCACGTTTGGAAGTCCAAACCAGTGGATTAGCTCGATCTCAATGAACCACGCTTCCCATCGCATTGATGAGTATTTTTCACTAGCTCCTAGTGAAACTTTTAGTGAGCTAATGCAGACTCAACGTGGTGCATTGGACATAGTGTCGACCCTATCGATGCAATGCGTCGGTCTGTGTGTCATTGAGTATGTTTTTTAGTAATTAAAATAGCATCTAGAGGGGTATTTGGGACATTTTCCTATTTTGAATTAGCATCTAAAACATAAAATTCAGCCCTCACAAATCAATTTACACTTTTTTCTCTCAAAATCATTCAAGAAACAACACTAGGGCTATCAACTAAAGATTAAAATACCAAAGATTGCACCACCAATCCTCAAGGATTGATGCATTGAGGTATGTAGGGTTTACTCCTACCCTTGGAGTTCAAGAAACCCTTTTTACTACAAGTTCATGAGTTTGATGAATTTCATGGTTGGGTTTGAATGTCATCATGATTTCCATGTTAATGGAGTTTCTAGTCCATGATTTGTTGCAAGATTTGTATGAAATTGTTTATTACATGTGTTTGCATCATGATAATTCATGTTAAAACATTTGAATTATGAATTTTGTATTTGAAATTGTAATGCCCCTATTTTGTTTAGTATTGTGTGCATATACCATGCCCTCCAAGTCTTTGGTGGATTGTTCATATGAGTTGAATAGTTAAGTCCCATCATACTAGCATGTATACAACTTTATGTTCTGCAAGTGTTTGTCAAAATGCTTCAATGAATAAATGGTGATCAAGTAATTTATTTTCATGTGTCAAGATTGTGCTATGTATTAAAGTATAGGCTATCGCATCCGGGGGTATTTAGTACCCGAAAATCTAGATATTTACCTAGAGCTATAGTAGCTAAAGAATATATTTGGTAGTATTATTATCAGTAGTTTAGTAATCAGTTCAGAACCTAGTAGAGTTCAGTCAGTTAACAGAATTCAGTAGTATTCCATCAGTTAGTGCTATCTAGAGAATTCAGTTCAGTTTAGTCAAACAATATGAATCAGTAATAGATCAGTCCAGCCTAGCACAGTTTAGAATTTAGCCAAGTGTCTAGTCAGTTGGGAGTAGGATTCAGTACCGAGTGAATCCAAGGAATGGGGCTCACCTGCTAGCAGAGGAAGTTATCCTTAGAAGCAGTCCTTGTGTTCCAGAACTACATAGCCTGTGTAGGTTGAGACATCAACCTTCCAGTTAAGGGTTGATGAGGTGTCCTACCTTCCAGTTGAGGGTACCACCATTCTCATTCAGAGCACCTTCTAGATGAGGGTGACTCAACTTGTCTTTACCCATCGCATGGTATTGACACCCTTCCAACTAAGGTTACAAGTTGGACCCTAATCCATTTAGAAAGGGGCATGTCAGCTAGATGATTACCTCCCATAGTTTCAGTTTCAATCTTCAGGACAGAACTCAATTCAGTTCTACAAAAATCAGGACTGTCAGACACAGTCACTCAGTTTAGTATGGAACTCAGAATAGTTCCACAAAATTAGGACTATTAGATACAGTCACTCAGGTAACAGTAATACAGGATCAGTAAACTCAAATATCAGTAAACCAGTAATTCTCAACGCAGTATCTAATATTATCATGATCTCAGTTACAGTTTATGTATTGCATGCATGTACTCCCATTCAGTTATACTCATGTTATTCAGTCAGTATTATTCATGCATATGAACCCATGCATCTCATCCTACCTCACTTAGCATACCGGTATATTCAAAGTACTAATGCATAACTTTCTTTTTCACTATGACATCTTATATCATAGGTTAAAACACACGGGCTCTCGATCATACTTAGCAGCCTGATATATCAACAGCAGAGTAGTGGTGAGTTTTTATTGTTCGAGGATAGATTAATTATTCCAGTATTCTGTACTCAGTTTATTTTAGTGGTAGGTGTTAATTAGGGACTTGTCCCATCAACTACTTGTTCAGATAGTAGAGGCTTTATAGATATAGAGTATTTATAGATAGATGTTTAGTTTTGGTATTGATGTATTGTACTCAGTATTTATTTACAGCTTTGAAAATTATGGAAAGTTTTTTCCTAATCTCCGTATAATTACAGTATAGTTATTTAGTTAATACAGCAAGTACCAGTCATCGATTAGCCTATGGTTCTTTCGGATTAAGAGCACCGTGTAGCGCCCGGGGTACAGACTCGGGGTGTTACACCTATGTTTATACCATCTAGAGCTTTAACTGTTATTTCTATTAGCTCAACCCAACCCTTTAATGAACCATAACAATTTCATTCTTGGTCACTCTCTTAGTACATACCACCCTTAATTTTCAAACTACAATAATCTTTATTACAGACTTACACTCTCATTTGCAAACATGTCTACCTCACTAAACACATAATCATAGCCTACCAAGATCATACTTCTGTACTTATATTTTTCCCAAATCGGAAGAATCAAATTCATACTTAGACGACTCAACACCATCTATCCAAAACTCCTCAACTTACCTATTAAGAACACTATGTACGCTATAGCTAGCCTTTTTCTGCTTAACCACTCAAGGGTACTATTAACAACACACAATACTTGATAAACTTTAAAAATAGTTCAACCCCATATCACCTTGGGCATACCTCTAAATCATACTGAATTATGAATACATAAACTTAAGCTCTTGCATACATTGTTCAAGCCTACTAGATAACTCCCATATAAATAGCATCACTAACTACACAATCATTACTTCCAGCTTGATGATCACCCATCGTTAAAACTTAACGTCTAGTGCTAAACATGATTTACAACCCAATCTCAAAGTATCAAGAAATATAGTAAACTAGAAACTCATAACAACGATAATCAAACATAATCCTATGACATACCTTATTAAAATCTATTAACACATCCTTCTTCTACATATTACGACTATTTCACCCATCCATACACCTAAATATCTTTCTTAGCTCTATAAGCCTAAATTCATAATAATCCACCACCCGATACTTTTATCAATAACCTATACTTTTCTAACACAAAAAATACCATTAAGAACTCTTTTCATACTTCAAGAAACAATAATTCACCTTAACTAATAACTCCTTCTCTACCTTTCACTAAACTAACACACAAGGACATATCACTTCACTACTAAATTAATCAAATACAAATGTTCAACTATATACATTAAATATATCACCCTTACTACCTTTCTTTTCACTACACTTCTAAACCCATACTTCAAACTATAAGAAGGTTCTACTACTTATGAATCATAACACTCTAGGTTTTAATATTCTTGAATACAAACTTTATTTAGCAATCTTGGTTCATACTAGCTCCTCTTATGAGATCTATCTGTATCAAAGAGTTAATGAGAAATCTTAATACATATCTTACTCTATGTTAATTAAAGAACTCATGGGGGTGATGAAATAACTTTCAACTTAAGGAACTTATAGCATATTAGCGAGCTCCTCTCAAGACCCTTGTATGACTTCTGAAGTTACTAATAGTAAATCTAAGAATGTTATCTCGAGAGGAATTGGAACTTACTAATTGTGTTATCTCAAGAATAAGTCATAGATCAAGAATTTTGGAGTAACACACGAATAGATAGAATTTTTCTGAGAGACAACTTTACCGTACGGTTTAGAGTATGAAAGAAAGAAAACTTTACTTAAATGTCCTGTAGCCTCTCGAAGAAAAGTACAAATGTCTCTATACCATTCCATAAGACTCTACTAGATACGGCTTCACAGACACCCTAGGAAACTTTAACTTTGAGCTTAGATACCAAGTCTATAACAACCTAAGACTACCCCCTAGTCGTCACACGGTGCTTAGGGCCATAAGTGATCCCAAGCTAACCATTGTACTGGCATAACTCATGAGTAACTAAATAAAACTCATAAATCTAAAGAAAATACAGAAAATAAATCTTTTATAAACTTGATTTATACAAAGCTACATTAATATGGTTACAACTTTACTTATACAAAACAAAATTGAAACTGAATACACCAACTATACTGACTGTCTATGAAGCCTTTACTACACTGACTATAGGTAGCTGGGACACGACTCTAACTACCACTAATAGATACATATAATTAAGAAAATAAAGTACATAAATATCTAACTGAAGTCCCCAAAGTATCAGGACTCATTATCTGTGGGATGGGATCTGTAATCATATATGTGGATCAGTACTTTTAGAATGTACTGAGCATGTGGGGGTGAATGCATAAGTAAAATGATAAATGCAATAATTCAAATAAACTTTCAAAACGACATGCTAAATATGAGTGAATCACCTTGGCTTATATAATAAAACTGAATAATCATAAATATAATGCATAAAAGAAATTCTTGTAAGCTACCACACTTAGTTCTAATAAATTATACTCTTGTCTTGTTCTTCAAATCATGCAAGCTAAGTGAAAAGGACTCACTTTTATCAATCTTAAAACTTGAAGCTGAAATTTGATAACTGTATCTTAAGTGGTTTGAGTAAATTTGTGAGCCCTTACACATAGTTTCTAAAAGTTTTTCTATTATTTTTTTATATTAGGGAGGTTCTTATAACTGATATAAACCTATAAGCTATTATGTAGTCCAATGTCTTATTCCCCTAAGGGGAAAATCTCATGTTGGGGAGAGGTGTCATACTCTTGCCAAGGAGTATAACCTAATATATGTGATCATAATTTGTATCTGCATCCCTATAAATTGTAATAATCTGAATCTATGCCTACATTGGCTCGTAGTTTTGAGGAAATAGGATGCGCTAAACTCTCACTTCCCGCTCGGTGCTAAATACTACTCCCTTACTTATATGCTCATTCTGTAGGAAATATCCTTTAAAATAGTTTAAGTATTTGTAATGAAAACCAATTATGCTTCTCTTTACTTTAAATCATAAACAGTCTGAATAATGTGGATTTCATTATCTTAGATTTGCATCAAAAGATCCATCTTTGATTTTAAAGTACTTTTCAAAACTTATCACTAGCACTTGAAATCATAATCTCCTTATAAACTCATCACTTGTACTTGGGGCTCAAAATAGCAAGCTTTAATACATCAATAAACATATTTAAACTTCATGCTAAAAAATTATCTTAAAAGCTGACAACAATCTCAATTAAGATAGTTGAATATAACTCACAATATGAATATCATGATTTCAAATATGGATATATGTAAATCTCTTGCAATTGAAGCCTTAAATAACCTGATAATTTCATAAACTAAAAATAACAAGAATTGGGTATGAACCCTAACTTCTATTTATGAAAAATTCAACTTAAAATCAAGGTTTGGGAACAAGGGTGGAATATAACCCTTCTTTATAACCCCACATACCTTGATAGACTTTATTTGATGTAGAGAACTTGACTTAGAAATCCTAGGAGATGATCTTGAAAGCTTTCTTGAGATTCTTGGATTATGAAACTAAATTTTTGGTTCCTTTCTTGAAGATGATGAATTGAATTCTTGGATTCTTGGGGAGAAATCCTAATCTTTACACTTTTTCTTGGGAAATCCTAGATTGAAAGGCTTGAATTCTTTCCTTGAAAAAAACATAATTTCTCCTTGACATTGAGAGTGAAAAGGATTATGAGTGATTATAAACTGATATTTCATCAGCTAATAGTGTTTAATGATTGATTTAAGTCATGGGAGGTGAGGAAAAAGACCAAAATACCCCTCTGAATCCAAATGGGAATTGTTTAATTTCATGGGTGACGACTTGGACTGATAAGTCGTCACTTAGGTAAAGGTCCATCAACCCAGGTCATCACTTGGAAGATGAAATTGATATTTTTCTGCCTAAGGTTGACGAGTTGGGCTGATAAGTCATCACATAGGTAATGGCCCGTCAGCTCAGGTCGTCACTTTGTTGACAGGCTAACATGTTGGAGTAAAATGAGCATATTTTTTTTCTTCGATATCGGATTAAGGTGAAGCTATATGTGTTGGAAAGAAGACTCAATGAACTTTCATTTGATTTATAGTAGGACCTCTAATTCATTATATATTAGAATTTATAGTGAATGGAATTTTTCCCAAGTTGAGACATTTACTAAAACTTAATTGATAGAAATGCTCTCAACTCTCTTTGAGTTTGGAGATATTTGTGACCTAATTAATAGCCAAAGGTATTCCCACACTAGATAATTTATCAATATACAAATATTAACAAGGTATAATTGGGTTCGGGTCTATATGCAGAGGAGTGACAGTTTGAATTCTAGCCCAAAATATCCGGGGTGTTACATTTATTGGGGGAACAAAACGTGTTAAAACTTTACCTAAAAATACATTGAGATAGTTCTACAGACTTACAGCTAAGACTTCTTTGTGAAATATTGTCTCACTGATGTTAAGTCAAAACTAGGTCTATTTCACTCCCACTTCTTTCATAAGTATTAAAAAAATTCAAATTTATATTCATTATTAAACACAACCTTAACTCAAACTTCAATTTTTTAGATTTTCATGGCCAAACACCTACTAAATAAGTACTTACTCTAAAAATATTGCATTTAATGTCAACTTGTTAACAAACTGGAAAGAAATACACTAGCTTGAATATTTCCTTCTTTTATCTACAAAATTATTTAGCTAGATAATTTTAATGTAACGAAAAAGGAGTACAACCTAATAGAAAAAATAAGTCATAAAATTCACCTTAAGTGATATAGGAGTAAAGAGTTCATGGCTGTTGACAAGGACCCAAGCCCGAGAATTGCAAATCCTTCAAGACTTATTCATGAAGATGGACGTTTGTGACCATGCTTTGAGTCCCTCCAAGGGATTTCACATTTTGAAGTATGAAGAGGTGGAATCCGTATTTTTGGAGTGTTAAGTTCATTAATTATGTTGTAGTAATTTCATCTATCGGTCACTTTTGGGCCCATTTTGTACTAAACTAAAATAGCTACTTGTTAGGTTATTTCCCTTTAGCTTATCTTTGATATTGAATGAACATTGCTCTTGAAAAGATGTTGGTGAAACTAGGTTAAATATTTGCTTAAAAATAGGGGTTCTTGAGGATATTAATTCCCTCTTAGGTACACGTAAGAGATTGGTCTTTGATTCTATGAGATTTAGGGGTCTCTGAGTTTGATACACTCATTGGTTTTTACTTCCTCATAGTTTCTTATGTCAATTTATCTATCTTTCTTTTCTTGTATTGATTGAGTTTTTTTTTCTTAGGTAAATTTCTTCTTTTGTTAGAAGACCCTATAATTTGGTATCAAGAGCAAGGATTGATTTCGTTCCTACGAAATCAATCTTGGGTTGTTAGCTAGAAAATCAACAAAAAATAGTGTCAAAAACTGAAATCACAAAAAAAAAATTTGTTTCCATTTTTAACCCTATGCAAAGATTTTGGATCTTGTATTTTTTGTGTCTTTTGTGTGTTTCTAGTGTTAGATCCTTGTTTCCTAACACTAATAGAGTGTAGATCTTAAATTTGAGCTATTTCCGGGTTGATTTGTGCCATCCACCATTATTGAGCTTTAGTTGAAGAAACTTAAAGGTGGGATCTCAAATTTGGAAAGTTGTTCTAGAGGGTTTTGTCTTGAAAACATGTTGGTTGAACTAGGGGGTTCAACATGATCTTGAAATTTCAACAACCATCAAATTTGGAGGTAAATTGCTTAAGGGTCATATTTTTAATGTTCTTGGTGTTCTTCATAATTATCATATATTCTTGAAGAAGAACATTTAAAAAGTAAGTGTTTGATCCAAAAAGAAGGTGAAAGAGAGTGTGGTACTTGTTTGTTCAAATAATATTCTAAGTCTTTCAAAGGAAGAAAGAATCAAAAGTCATCGAAAAGGAATATTCTCAAAGAAGAGGACAAGGGAAAGTACAAGGAGGAGACCAAGAGGAAATTCAAACTCTCTTGAGTATGAAGAATCAATTGAAAGGCTCCTTTTCATTGTATTTTCAACCACAAAACTGATTACCACACTCCAAATATTGAAGATTCATTGAATACAAATTTGAAATAAATAATCTCTAAAAAGTCAACCAACATTGACCAAGGCAGCCACGTCACTCAATCCGCTCCATAACTTTAAGCTCAAAATTGGGATTCTTGGCTTTACTTTTATTCGTAGTTTCTTTTATTGATTATATTTCTATTTAACAACTAGTAAGCACCTACTTAGTTGTGATATAGTTTTTTAATCCATTCTTTCATTGTCATCTTTCCTTGTGTTTTTTTTTTTTTTTAATTCATTGTAGTTTCTTTGATCAAGTCTGAATGATATTTTCTTTGAGTCACTCAAATGAAACTCCATTTTGGACAATAATAGAAATGATCCCTCAACTTCTCACGGATTACAAACCAATATTCAACACTAGTAAAACCAAGTTAGAGGAACCAAAGGAGAGTAGAGTTGTGAGGTTACTTTCTGAGCTAACGAGTTTGTCTTAACCTACCCTGGCTATATAGTTCTTTGTAATCCTTGAGTTGCAGAACTATATAGCCAGGGTAGGTTAAGACATCTTCCTGTCTATTTAAGGTTGACACATATCTTACGAGTCTTCTTGTCAGTTTAGTGTTGACAAGATATCTTCCTACTAGTTTAGGTTTGACATAGACATTGTTAGTACCTGTGGCACGATACTGACACCCTCTAAATGGGGTTACAGGTTGGACCCTGATTAGCTCAATTTAGGTTATGTCGATTAAAAGATATTTCTCACAGTCTCAGTTCAGTATTGAATACAAAATTCAGTTTCAATTTGCTTGACCAAAGCATATTGATTATCAAATATTTAGTTACTAGATTTTAGTATTTTAGTTTTACATATTATTTTAGACATATTATATGCTTGGTATTGTATTCTCAGTATTTCAGTTTTTATGCACTCATATTCAGTTATCTGCTATTCTATCATTTACTTTTTCATTCATATGAACCCATACACTTCATCCTAACCTTAACTTATATACCAGTTCATTAAAAGTACAGATCACATACTCTTTTTGCATTATGATGCTTAATATCATAGGTTAAGACACTCAATTTCCTGACCGTTTTTAGACAGTCCAGCACTTTTGCAGTAGTAGTAGTGGTGGGTCCTCATCTATCAAGGACATGATTGTTTTATTTTAGTTTATCTTAGTAGTTCAATATTTTAATTCAGTCAGAGTTAGTTTGAGGTTTTTCCCATCAACTCTACAGTAAGTTAGTTATAGGCTTTTCAGACATTCAGATAGTTAGTCATTTTATCAGTTATTTTTCAGTCTTTTAAGTATGTCTTCAGATATTTCAGATCTATGATTTAATCATGTTTTAGTATTTAAACTTTATGGCATTGATAGTTGATTTTTGCACATGTTTATTTTGTTACTTTATTCAATGCTCACTGTAGGTACCAATTTATGGGTTAGCTTGTGATCACTTTTCACCGTAAGCACCATTGTCATATGAGGGGGTAGCTTTGGGTTATGAAAAAACATTCTATCAGAGCCTAAGGTTTTATAGTTTCCTAGGAAGTCTAAAAATCCACATTGAGTAGAGTCTTATGCATGGGTGTGAAGCATGCCACACTTGTGGACAAGAGGCTACAAGATGTTTTAGGAAAAGTTTCCTTTCTTTCAGTATTCATGTCATTTTAATTAGCATGAGCTCTATTTAAACCCTCTTTCTGACTCATCCTTTATTTCATTACAAACTATGCCTTCTAAAAAAAATGATGGAAGAAGGAATGGGAAGCAACCCGCACCTCCGCCTGTTCAGAAAGATCCCCTCAAAAATATGTCTCTCACAATGAATTCAAAGATGTTTTCACTACCTTATCTCGTTCAGTAGTTGATTAGAACAATCAATATGTTGTTGTCATGTAATGCCCTAATTTTCTAAACTAAAATGCTACACGGTGCTCATGACCTCGAGGGACCATAAGCTAACCCATGACTGATATCTGTACCTGTACACTGCATATTATATAAATATAAATATGGAAACATGAACTGAAAGGCCATAAGGTTTAATACTGAACATAATCTGAATAATAACAATGTCTGAATAAAGTGGTAACACAATACCAAAACAAAACCAAAATACTAAAGTCTGAATTAAGTCTGTAATCTAGTTTAAAAACATCTAACTATAGGAATCTGGAACTCACAACTTCTGCTACCTTATGAGTAAGGTAAAGCTAACATGAATGGAACATGATGAGATTCCATGTAAGTTTCTTAAAGAACCTTTCTATAGCACGATCTGAGACATGAAAGAAGGGAAACCGTTCCTAGAACATCTTATAGCCTCCTACACATAAATGTGGTGTGCAACACACCCATGTACAAAACTCTACTAGATGCGACTTTCAGACTTCCTAGGATACTATTGAACCTTAGGCTTTTATACCGAGTTTGTAACGCCTCAATTTTCTGAATCGGAATGCTACACGGTCATCATGACCCCGAGGAACCACAAGCTAACCCATGAATGATATTTGTACCTGTACACTGCATAATATATGAATATAAATATAGAAACATGAACTAAAAGGCCATAAGGTTTAATACTGAACATAATCTGAATAATAATAATGTATGAATAAAGTGGTATCACAATAACAAAACAAAACTGAAATACTGAAGTTTGAATCTAGTCTGTAATCTAGTTTGTAAGCCTCTAACTATCTGAATAGGGAGTGGAAAGAACATGTCTCAAACAAACTCCCGACTACTAAAAGCTAAACTAAAATACTAAAGTAATAAAGTTGTAATCATGTCCTCGAAGAATGAAGATTCACTGCTAACTCTGACTGCTGAAATATGCAATGCTACTGCTGCTCTGATACTCGTGCCTCTAAACCTATGGTGTAACATAAGAGAAAGCACCATAGCATAAATGCATCAGTACATCTGAATATATTAAGTATACGACTGAGGTAGGATAAATGCAAAGGGACTTATATGCACGAGCAATGAAAACTAATATGAATGTGAGAGTAAATACATGCGTAAGTAACTGAAACTGAGCAATTGCATTTGACAGTCTAAATCTTCTAATAATGATTAAGAGTGACTAAGCTTGAGATCAAGCCTAACTAACGGGTGTTCTCTGGAACTAATATTGAGAATACTCAACTAAATCTAAGACTAAGATCAAGCCTACCTGATAGGTGACCTCTGTAAGTACTGATGCTGAATAACTTTATGTTAGATCAAGCCTATCTAGCGGGTGGTCTATGAATCTATGGAACTGTCTGAGTTCCTTACTGAGATTGAAGACTTTATCTGACAGTCCTAATTTCTGAGTTCTACTTTGAAGACTAATACTGAAACTGTAACTGTGGGAGTTCTTACTTAACCGACATGCCCCGAGTCTGAACTAGTGGGGTCCAACCTATAACCCTAGTTGGAAGGGTGTCAATATAGTGCCATGGTTAAAGACCTCTCTGGTCAAGCCTATCTAATAGGTGACCCTCATAGGAAGTCAAGCCTAAGGTACTATAATAGTCAAGCCTCTCTGATGAGTGACAAGACTTTTTCTGACGAGTGACACCTACATCCTACACTGGCTACGTAGTTATAAAGTTCAGGGATTGCTCCTAATGACTCTACCTCTCTGACGGGGACCTGCACTCCCTACAGTCGTTCGGTACTAGCTCCTACTCACAATTGAATAAATATGAACTGATTCTTAGAACTTGTACTTGCTCTGAACTGAAGCTATTACCGAGTTTCTTACTTGACTGAGATGACTGAGTTAACTTGGTTCCGTTATCTAATTGAATACTATTGAATCTATTATCTAACTGAATGATACTAAGTTCTGAAATGATTTCTTAAATGCTACTGAGATCTGAGCTGAGTACTGAACTAAAGTTAGAATGATAATGATACTTAGATTACTAAGATTTCTTAAGTTCTATAACTATCTGAGAGTTCTAAATTCTGTAACTGACTGAGTTCTACTGATCATAGCATGACTGAGATTATCTTAAGACTGACTAGCTCTAGGTACACAGTTATATTTCTTTGGGTACAAGTACCCCCATGACTCGATGGAATAAAACTGAAACACATGATACTACTTGATAATAGAATAACATCCACAATTCATAATATCATAAGTAGGGGATTTCATACTACACATGGTTCTCAACTCCTTATACATGAAAGGGAATACATATAACATGGGTATACTTGCTTACCTCAATATCATGGATATTCCATATCACAACAACACCTCAGAACAACAACGCATACCAATAACATGGAATTCATATGGAAACATAAGGAATAGAACATGGACTTGTCATTTAAGCACTATAAAGTCATAAAAACATGGATTCTATAATTCTTGGCATTTTATCAAACACCTTACATGCACAACTTTTGGCATAGGTGTACTTATCAGTTTGACAATCTTAATCCATCCAAAATTCATAGGTTTCAACTAAACTACTCACATGCTACATGAAAAACATATCAAGATACAACCTTGAATCCAAGGAAAAATCATCAACATGAATATAGTCATAACACAACAAAGAAATCACAATTTATAATTTACAACATGATTCTTGAGCTCCATGGATAAAAGAGATCTATGGATGAACACTACACAGAAATTAAAAAGGAAACTTTGATGAGTTGCTGGAGCATTCTTGGATTGGGAAACTTAATTCTTGATTATCTTTGAAAAAGGGCTTGAATCTTGCTTTGGGTAGATGATTTTAATAAAAACCCTAATCTTGTGGTTGAAAGTGTAAGAGAGGGTTTTTGAGATGTTTAACCAAAGAAAATAGGAGAAAGTTACGTCCCTTGAGGGTTTTAAGTCATGGGAGGTGAAGAAAAAAGACCAAAATACCCTTACTAAACCGCTTCCCAGTAGCTGAAAATCTAAGGTAGACGGCATTTGTGATAGGCAGTAACATTTGTGATAAGTCATCATAAATGTCATCACTGGCGGGCTGGAATTGATGGATTTCATCCTAAGGCTGACAACATTTGTGATAAGTCATCACACTTGTGATAACTTATCAGAAATGTCATCATTGAGGGCTGGATTCTGCATAAGGCTAACGACATTTGTGGTAAGTTGTCACACTGTGATAAGTTATCATGAATGTCGTCACTCAGTTTTCCAGGCTGATATGTTGGAGTAAAATAGGTATAACTTTTTGCTCCAATATCGGATTTGTGCAAAATTGGTATCATTGGAAATCTAATTCAAAGAGATTTTATTTGAAATATAGTAGGTCCTCTAATTATATATATAAAAGGAGTGATGATCGATTGAATTTGACCTAAGTTTTGACGCTCACTAAAACTTGAACGATAGGAAAGCTTTCAACTTGTCCTTGAGTTAGGGGACCTCTATGATCTAAATTCATACTCAAATAGATTCCCACACTACATAATTTATTAACACAATAAATTTACATAGGATTTGAGGCTTTTGGAGCATCTACACATAAAATTAATGGATTTTCATTCTAGTTCGAAATATGGGGTGTTACATTTATCTCTCTCTTGGAATCATTCATCCTCAAATGTCGATTGATAAGTTACGAGTAATAATTAACTGAACTTGCTTAAGGGATGTGAATATCTAAAACATGACTATATGATGGAAATTACTGACATACTAAATTTTCCACTAGAGTATGCACGCATAGCTGATGCATAGAATACCCGTATGAGACTATTCATAAGCTGAATCCTCATGATAGAGATGTATATATAATGCATGGATACTTGACTGAGTTTTTTCAAGAATGTATGACTGAATACACTGATAATATGAACTTTGTCTACTGAACATGCATATCTAATGCATGGAGGTCTGACTGAACTTACTCTTGAAAGCATGATTGATTGTGCAATGATAACTGATGATAACTTGTAATAGAAATACATGCATGAAAATGAATGGGTTTACGAAATTGATAACTTTGGGGAGTTATAGAACATCTCCCCTTGGGATACTATGTCCCTCTAAAAACACTTACATCAATGGAATACTTGAGGACTACTGAGGCACTACACAAGGTATCTATGAATTGGATCATATCTAAACATCTGAGAGCTTAAAATAATGCATGATGCATGAACTGAGTTATACTCACGACTACTAAGGTACTCTATCTTGGAATAGTTACCTTACTGAGATTTTTGATAGTATGACTAGATGGAAAGATGTAAAAACAAACTAGACGAATCTAGTTGTCTAACTTCTAAACTAAACTGCTGGCTTTACTGACTAACTGATGCTAAAAACTTAAGCTTAACTGAAGCACTGCTTATGCATTCTTTCAACTAACCTACTCATATGCTTCATGAAGCACACATCAAGATACAACCTTGAATCCAAACAACAATCATTAACATGGATATAGTCATAACTCAACAAGAAAATCATAATTTATAATATAAAATATGATTCTTGAGCTCCATGAATGAAAGGCATCCATGGATGAACACTACGCATACCTTAGAATGGAAACTTTGATGAGTTGCTGGAGAGTTCTTGGATTGGGAAACTTAATTCTTGATTATCTTGGAAAAAGGGTTTGAATCTTGATTTTGGGAGGTGATTTTAATAAAAACCCTAATCTTGTGGTTGAAAGTGTAAGACAGGGTTTTTGAGTTGTTTAACTAAAGAAAATAGGAGAAAGTTACATCCCTTGAAGGTTTTAAGTCATGGGAGGTAAAGGAAAAAGACCAAAATACCCTTACTAAACCGCTTCTTAGTTTTTGAAAATCTAAGGCTGATGACATTTGTGATAAGCTATCAGACTTGTGATAAGTCGTCACAAATGTCGTCATTGGGGGGATGAAATTGATGGATTTCTGCCTAAGGCTGTCGACATTTGTGATAAGTCATCACACTTGTGATAACTTATCAGAAATGTCATCACTGGGATCTGGATTATACCTAAGGATGATGACATTTGTGATAAGTCATCAAACTTGTGATAAGTTATCAGGAATGTCTTCACTCAGTTTTCCACGCTGACATGCTGGAGTAAAATGGTTATAACTTTTTGCTCTGGTATTGGATTTGGATAAAATTGGTATCGTTGGAAAGATAATTAAAAGAGATTTTATTTGACATAAATTAGGTCCTCTAATTATATATATACAAGGAGTTATGGTTGATTAAAGTAGACCTAAGTTTTGACGCTCACTAAAACTTGAACGATAGGAAATCTTTCAACTTGTCCTTGAGTTAGGGGACCTCTATGATCTAAATTCATGCTCAAATAGATTCCCACTCTACATAATTAATTAACACACTAAATTTATACAGTATTAGAGGATCTTGGAACATCTAAGCATATGAATAATGGATTTTTATTTTAGTTTGAAATGTGGGGTATTACATGTCCAATCTAGGCTTATAGTTGAGAGAGGAGTGTAGAGAGAAAAAGAGAGAGAATAATAAGGCCAAAATAAGTATTTTTAAGACAAGGTCAGAAGGTGGTAAACGTTCCTAGTTCTGTCCAAAATTCTCAGCCCCAGCTCCATCTTTAGCTAGTGCGTCAGTGTAAAAGTGCAGGAATGATAGTCAGGATAGAGCGTCAGGCTCTAAGTCATAAGGTAGTGTGAATAGTAATAGTACAATTTTTTTTAGTAGAGAATGTGTTAGAATCATTAGGGTATGGTTAAGGTTGGTAGTGGTGTGTGTTTTGGGTGGACAAGCTAGGCCACAGGGTCAGAGAGTGTCTAGTAGTGACTCAGAGGGGAAGGTATTTATGCCAATAGGTCCAGTCATATCGTCTATCAACTCTAGCAGGTCGCTCGACTCAATAGGGTGCCACTTCTAGTGACACCAATGGTGAGTGCCAGAATAGACTTTATACACTCCAATCCAATCATAATAAGGAAAGTTATCCTTATGTGGTTACAGGTACATTACAAGTCTATCTTCTTTGTGTGTATGTTTTATTAGATCCTAGAGCTTCAATTTTTTTTGTAACCCCTATAGCTATCAAATTCAGTGTCAATCCCAGAACTCTAGAAGAACCTTTCTTAGTGTCTACCCCAGTGGATAAGTCTGTCATAGCCAGATGGGTATACTGAAATTTCCTAGTTATAGTATCCCAAAAAATCATTTAATTTGATTGCAGGAATAGGGTCGTTCGGTTTCAATTTTCCAATAAACCATTTATTAAATGGAGGGGTAGTACCTTGGTACTTAGAGGTCAGATTTATTTTCAGATCAATCCCCAGAATCCTATGATAGCTTATGATCTAGAGTTAGGAGTATGAACCCAGAAGTTTGGAAACAGTAAAGTGGAGGTGAGTTTATCATTTATGTGTATTATTGTACCACCGACTTAGGATGATGGATTAAAGTTAAGAGGGAGATGATAGGAACAGTAACCAAGTCAAGCTCTCAAATTCTAGTGGTGATGCCAGTATTTTGTGGAGCAACACTAAGGAGGAATAGGCCTGGCCCATGCCTATTTCAGTATTTGTACTTTAATTATTATGATATCTATTCATGCCTTGCATGTCAGCTCTATGATCATAGCTCTTATTCTTGCATCTTATAGAAAATAATGTACTCTGCAAGTTCCTAGTATGAGGAGTTCCAGTTCACTTAGTAGTACAAATCATTTTCCATGAATTCAGGAACTCCAAACTTAGGTCATGCAACTCATAACTCATATGGTCATGCTTTACAGTATGTTTAGTTCTAGTACTCATGCTATACTCTTAATCTTCAATGAAATTCAGATTTATGTCATGCATGTCCTCAGTTTAGACCTCTTTAATGAATTAATATCATTGGTACTCTATTCCTCAGGTCTCAGTTAAGTGTCGAAGTTATTCTTTCATGCTTTGGGTCCTCATGTTCTAACCTTTAAGTGACCTCCCCTAATGAAATAATGGTGAGGATGAGTAATTTGTTTAGATATGCTATAGTAAATATTTTATGCTAAGGAAAGATTGTTGTATATTTTTTTACATGAGGCAATAAGTTTGAAGAATGATTGAGGTAAGGCTTTTGATACATCTCATGGTTAGTTGAAATTTTATGTCTGTTTTATTGGGGACAACACCTACAAAGTTTTTTGATAAAGGTATTAAGGACTATGAGAAAGATTCTTTTATGGGTGTTGTTTAGAAGTTCATATATCGTTATGAATTTAGGCTTGAATGTCATGTTGATATGTAAGTGGATAAATACATTGTGCGTTAGTGAATGGCTAGTAAGAGGTTGAATATAATTGTTGTAGAGGTAGTAAGAATTATTCATAAGGTGAGGAGTTGTGAAAATGCTAGGTTTGTTGATTTCATGACTCAGACTAGTATTATAGTGTTATGTTTGCACTTTGTAGATTCGAGTACGCTTGAATATAGTGAGAGAAATGAGTTTAGATCAGACTTCAGTAGATAGAGTTATTAGTTCCTATGTAGAGATTATAAGTAGCCTCAAATAGAGTGCAATACTAAAGAGGATCATATAGTTGAGGGAGTATTGAGGAGTAGGTGTAAGCTTGAAAGTAGTAGTTGCATTGTCTAAGGCATAACAATTTTATTCTAGCTTATGTTTCGTTGGCCTATGTTCCATGTCATAGGACTATATCCATATTGGGATTCGTTATATAGATGTCTTATTCAGATCATGCCCAAGATTCCTTTCTCTCTAACATCAATAGAACTTCTTAGAAAGAGCATTGATGGAATGCTATAGTTGAGTATAAGCTTTCAGTTATGATTCAGTCCGTAAATATACCACGTATCATCTCAGTGTTTCCTTAGTGTTCCAGCCAAGTCAGTATTATTTGAGGATGAACTATCCCAAAGGGAGATATAATACCCTCGAGTTTTCATGTACTAAATCTATTAACTTTTATTTGTGAAACAAGATCCAACTTAAAGTAATGGGTACTCATAAGTTGATTCTCTCATTTTTATCTCAGCCTTATAACCCTTCTCATGTCATTATATGTATTCATGAAATTAGTTCAGTCATGTATCATATTTCAGACTCAGTCATCTAATCATGTTTCCAATCATGCATTGTTCAGTATATGATCTCAGTTCTCCCAGTATTCTTAGCTAACTAGTCTTATTTAAGGATGAATATTCCCAAGGGGGAGATAATATAACACCTCACATTTTTGGGCTAGAATTCAAATTTTTATTCCTATGCATATAGATTTGAACCAAATTATTCTATGTATATATATGTGTGATTATCAAATATATGATGTGGGAATATCTTTGTATATTGATCAAGGTCATAATACCCTCCTAAATAAAAGACTGGTTGAGAACTTTTCTATCGATAGAGTTTTGACAAATGCTACAGCTATAGTCCACTTTATATTAGTGCATCTCATAGAATATATTTATTCAGGTGTCCTACTATATATCAAATGAAATGTCTTTGAGTTATCTTTCCAATGCATATGGTTTCACCTTAATTCGATATCGAAGTGGGAAGTTATGTGCATTTTACCTCAGCATATCCATCTGTCATCAAGGTGATGACTAGGCTGATAGGCTATCAACCAGTTGACAAGCCACCAACCAAGTCATCAACCTTAGCCAAAATCACTGAAGAAGGTAACAACTAGGCTGATAGGCTATTAACCAGTTGATAAGCCCTTAGCCAAAGTTGCCAACCTTAGGCATTAACTTTAAGAAGGTGACATCTAGGATAATAGGCTATCAACTAGTCGACAAAACATCAGCCAATTTTTATTCAACTTTGGAGGGGTATTTTGGTCTTTCCTCACTTCAAACCTTACTCCCCCAAGACTTAAAGCACCAAATAGGCATATTTAGCCATTATTAATCATTTTTAAAAGCCATTAACCATCTCAACTCTTAAGAACAACAAAAAAATTAGTGTTTTCTCTCAAGTCATCTCCAAAGCCCAAAAGTTTAAGTTTCTTTCAAAGTCAAGCAATTCTAGGTATGTGAGATGTTCATCCATGGGCTCTTTTCACCCATGGAGTCCAAGAATACATTTTTATGTTTTAAATTATGAATTTGACATGTTTATGATGAATTATCTCCATGAAACTCATGAATTTTGATTATAAATTAGGTTTACAAGTGTTTTTCAATGAATGAACCTTTACACGTTTGAAAGATGGAATTTTCTTGTTAAAATCCCCACCTCATAGTTTTAGTATTATAGCCATGTCTTTAATCGCATGCTTTACCCATTCCTATACTTAAGTTCATGCTTTCCATGTGTTTGATAAAATGCCTAAGTGTTGGTTTTTGAACAATGACCCTTTTATTATGGTTTTTAAAGCTATATGTGTCCTTATCGATATTTCCAGTAAGTTCTAAAGGGTTATGAACACCCTATACTTAGCTGTTTACATAATTTTAGTATCTTCAGAATGGTTTTAGAAAAACCATGAGCATTGTCATCCAGTTAGTTATCATGATCGGTTGTTTATTTAGTTAAGCTTAGTTTAGTATAGTAATCAGTGTCATTTAGTTGGGAGTATGATTTAGCACTAAGTGAACCTAAGGATAGGGCATTCCTACCAGTATAAGGTTTGAACCTTATTAGAAATCCTTGAGTGATAGAACTATGTAGCCAACTAGGTTAAGATGTCATCCTGTCAGATTAGAGTTAGCCATATATCTTACGAGTCTTCCTATCAATTTAGGGTTGATAAGATTTTTTCCTGAAAGTTCACGGTTGACATAACCATTGTTAGTACCCGTGGTACGGTATTGACACCTTTCCAACTGGAGTAATAGGTTGGACCCCGATTAGCTCAGATTGGGGTATGTCGATTAGATGATACCTCCCACAGTCTAAGTTCAGTATTCAGTACAGAATTCAATTTTGGTTTGCATGACCAAAACATATAGATTATCAGCTATTCAGCTGCCTGATTTCAGTATTTCTATTTTACAAATTATTTCTGACATATTATATGCTTGGATTTACATTCTCGGTATTTTAGTTTGCATGCACTCATATTCAGTTATCTCATGCCATTCAGTCAGTTACTATTTCATGCATATGAACCCATGAACTTTAGCCTAACCTCATCTCATCTACTAATATATTCAAAGTATTAATCGAATACTCTTTTTTGCACTATGATTTTTAATATAATAGGTTCAAACGCTCTTTTTCCTGACCGCACTTAGACAATCCAGCACTTCAGCAGCAACAACAATAGTGGTGAGTCCTAATTTATCAAGGATATGATTGTTTTATTTTAGTTTAACTCAGTAGTTTAGTATTTTCATTCAGTCAAACTTAGTTGGGGGTTTGTCCCATCAACTCCATAGTCAGTCAGTTAGAGGCTTTTTAGATATTCAGATAGTTTGTCATTTTATCAATTATTTTATTAGTCTTTTCAGTATGTCTTCAGACATTTTAGATCTATTATTTAATTGTGTTTCAGTAGTTAAACCTTATGGTATTGACAGTTGATTTCCGTATATGTCTATATTTTTACTTTATTTAGTGCTCGCAGTAGGTACCAGCTTATGGGTTAGCTTGTGGTCACTTGTGACCGTAAGCACCATTATCACAACTAGGGGTAACCTCGGGTCATGACACACCCATAGCATGGAAAGAATGCAAACAAAAATGCCTATTATGAGTGTAAAGTTGGATCGCATTGAAAGTCAATAGAGCTCCCATCTCTCTACTCCTCAAAACTACCTTGTTTCTCTAAGTGGATATGCTAAAAATATCTCTTCTACCATTACCCCGGAAACCTTCCACCAAATGTTTAACTAAGGCCTCCACAAAATCCCACCATACATACTACCACTTATACTCAAAGGCAAAATCCCATTATTCCACTCCATCCTCAATTAAACCAAAGCCAAGAACTTGGAAGACAAATGCCACGCCCAAACCTGATTCCTCCATTCCAAGATCTATTTAAACAAATGCCTCAAACTCCAACAAATCCAATTTCCCCATTCCAAGATCAATTTAACCAAAATAACCCATTCATATAGATGAATATGGTAGAGAGAAAAAATAAGAGGTGTATGGAGCCCATGATGATGACTACATAATAGAAAAAAAGAAGAGTGGTAGATGTATGGATCAAAAGGGATTTCAAAGTCAAGGAGTAAGAGTTGGTCCAATGAATTGTGGTAGAGGAATACAGGAAACCATCCCCAAGACCGAGAAGTAAGAATCAATTCCATCGAGGTTGGTCTTCTAATTTTCAAAGATGAGAGTGATCCCAAAGTGTATCTTGCATGGTAGTCCTCTTGTAAAGGATCTTGCAAGTTAATATGCTCATCGAAGTAAATAAGAGTTGCTATGCTATATCTCACTTTAAATGTTATGCTAACACATGGTGGGAGTATGTCAAAAGGTTTGGGAATGAACTAAATGAGGGACAACCTTCTCCGTGGTAAAGGTTGAAAGGACTTATGAGGCAAAGGTACTTATCAAAGAGTTATAGACATGAGCTCTTTTCCAATTTAAACAACTTGAAGCAAGGTAGCAAAAGTATCATGGCTTACTATGATGAGTTACATCTATTGATTTTGAAGCTTGATCAACAAGAAGAACAAGTCAATCATGACATCATACGCTTCAAGGTTGGGTTGAACGAATACATCTTCTCATGCATGAATCTTCACAAGTTTGAGACTATAAATTGTATCTTCTGAGTGGCCTTATAAATTTAGATAGATATTAAAGAGAAATTGGCGTACAAGTCAAGGGGTCATCCATCATGCACTACTCAGGGTAAGAATAAAGAAATGGCTCAATCCTCCTCTGAGATTAAAGATCACCCTTCCAATGATAAGAAACCCAAGACTAAGGCTGCCCAAAAATGTCCTCCATGAAATAAAGGTAATAAGCATCCTACTAAGGGATTTAAGGGTGGGGTCATAAAGCAAATGAATGTCCTAACTGAAGAAATGTTATTCTTAGGAAAGGGAAATTGTATTATCCTTGAGAGGAGGTGGTATTAAAAGTGGATGAGAATGATGACAAGTCTCAAGATGGAGATCAAGAAGAAGCCTAGGTTCAAGAAGAGGGAGATAAAGAGGATACTAGGCCTTAAGGTGGTGAGCTTAAAGTACCTAAATTTGTGGTAAGACATATCATGGTTAATAAGGCATTAGATGATCCTAGTCAAAAGGATAATCTTTTCCATACCAATTGCCTTATTAAAGAAGGTGTGTTCTCAAAGGTTATTAATAGTGGAAGTTGTACTAATATTGCTATTGCCACTATGGTTGACTTCTTGAAACTACCCACTACTACATATACAAGTCCTTACAAACTCTAGTGGTTGAATGATTATGCAGATTTAAAGGTAAACTAATAAGTTATGATTTGGTTTAAGGTAGGGAATTACCAAGATGCGGTGTTTTGTAATGTGATCCCTATGCAATATTATCACTTATTGTTGGGTAGGCCTTGGCAATATGATTGATCTACTAAGCATGATGAAAGATGAACTATTATTCTCTTGAACTCTATTGATGAAAGCTTACACTCTATCCTCTCTCACCATCACAAGTAAATAAAGTTCATCAATAACTAAGGGATTTGAAAATAAAAAGGAAGAGGGAAAGAAAATAGAAATCCAAGGAGAGGGAAGGTAAAGAAAGGGAGGAACCAATGCAATCAAAAAGAAAGGATACTATAGTGATGTTGTCTAGGAAGAAGGATCTCTTCAAGGATCATGATGACAAAACATCCATGCTTTCCCTATCCCATGATTTTAATACTAACCCCTCTACTTTCTCTATCCCCCATTCTATTTCAATTGTTTTGGATGATTTTAAAGATGTGTTCCCAAAGGAACTTCCACATGGGTTAACTACACTTTAGGGAATTGAGAATCAAATAGACTTCGTGTCGAGCTCTCAATTGCCTAACAAACTGGTATACTGAAGTAACCTTTTAGATACAAAATAACTTCAAAGGCAAGTTGAGGAACTTCTAAAGTAGGGATACATCAAAGAAAGCATGAGTCCATGTGTGGTTCTGGTCTTATTGATGCCAAAGAAAGATGGAACATGGAAAATGTGTATGGACTGCCAAGCCATCAATAAGATAACTGTAAAGTATTGCCACCCTATTCCCTGATTGGATGATATGCTTGATGAATTGAATAGTTCATGTATGTTTTCAATAATTGATCTTAGGTCTGGCTATCACCAAATAAGAATACAACCGAGTGATGAATGGAAGACTGCCTTCAAGACCATGTTTAGTCTATATGAATTGTTGATCATGCCATTTGGCACCACTAATGCTCCTAGTACTTTTATGCAGTTAATGAATCATGTGATGAAACTGTTCATTGGAAAGTTTGTTGTGGTGTATTTTTATGATGTCCTCACTTATAGAAAATCCCTTAAAGATCATGTTTTACAATTGTAAAGTGTGTTTGAAGTCCTTAAAAAGGAAAATTTATATACTAATATTGAGAAATGATCTTTTGGTGTGAATGAAGTTGTGTTTTTGGGGTATATTATAAGATCAAGAGGATATGAGATGGATGAATCTAAGATAAATGATATAAAGAATTGGAAAACTCCAAAATTCATTGGTGAATTACAAATTGGTATCATCACCGCTTCGTTGACCAAGGTCTTCCAAAATAAAAACCTTTCAAATAGGGGGAAGAGCATGCCAAAGTATTTGAAACCTTAAAGGATATGCTTATTTCCACCCCTTTTTTGTAATTACCCAACTTTGTTAAGATGTTTGAAATTGAATGTAATGAAAGTAAAGTAGGAATAAGTGTCATCTTAATACAATATATTAAACCTATTGCCTATTTTAGTGAGAAGCTCAATGGCGCAACTCTAAATTATTCCACTTATGATCTAGAGTTATATGTCTTGATTCGAGCCTTGGGTAATTAGCAACATTACTTATGGCCCAAAGAATTTGTGATTCGAATGGACCATGAATCCTTGAAATATCTCAAGGCCCAAGGTATGTTAAGAAAACAATATGCAAAGTGGATTGAGTACCTAGATACCTTTCCTTATGTCATTTAATACAAAAAGGTAAAGGAAAATATGGTTACCGATGCATTCTCTAGGAAACATCTACTCATTTCTACATTGTCTTCCAAATGCATCCTGAGGACCCTAAATTTGCCATTATCTTTAGGGATTGTGAAGAATGATGTAGGGAAAGACATATCAAGGATGGGGTTCCAGTACCTATTCCAAGTTTGATGGGTATTTGTTCAAAGAAAGAAAGTTATGTATGCCCTCTAGTTCTTTGCGTGAATTATTTGTGAGAGAGGCACATGATGGGGGTTTGATGGGACACTTTAGGGTTAAAAAGACCCTCGGAATCCTAGAGGAACAATTCTATTGGCTCAAGATATGCGATGATGTTGCTAGGATTTGTGGCCAATGTATAGATTATAAGAGTGCCAAATCACACCTCCTCCCTCAAGGATTATATACCCCGCTACCTACCCTCTTATGCCCTTATAAGAGACACTAAGAAGTTTCTAAAAAGGCCAACAAAGGGAGAAGAAGTTATTTGCAAAAATTGGGTAATTGGGTATGGGTGCACCTTAGAAAGGATTGGTTTCCAACACAAAGGAAGGAAAAGTTGATGTCGAAGGGTGATGGCCCCTTTCAAATGCTTTAAAGGATCAATGCTAATATATATAAGGTTGATCTACGTCTGGAATACCAAGTGTACAAAACATTCAATGTGTGTGACCTCTCACCCATTAAAACTATTGAGGGTGTTGAAACCACAAATTTGAGGTCAAATTCCTTTCAAGATGGAGAGGATGATACAGGCATAAAGAGTTCAAGATCGTTCACAAGGAGCCAAGATCAGGAATGGCAAATCCTTCAAGGCTTATTCATGAAGATGGACGTGTGTGACCATTTTTTGAGTCCCTCCAAGGGATTTCACATTTTGAAGTATGAAGATGTGGAACCCATGGTTTTGCAGTTTTATATTCATTAAGGGTGTTTTAGTAATTTCACGCATAGGTCAATTTTTGGCCCATTTTGTACTAGACTATAAATAGCTACTTATTAGGTTATTTTCTCTTAGCTTATCTTTGATATTGAATGAAAATTGCACTTTAAAAGAGTGTTGGTGAAACTAGGGTTGAATGTTTTATTAGAAATGGGGGTTCTTGAGGATATTGATTCCCTCTTGGGCCCACATAAGAAATTTGTGTTTGATTCTACTATATTTAGGGGTCTTCGAGTTTTATACACTCATTGGTTCTTACTTCTATGTAGTTTCTTATGTCAATTTATCTATCTTTCTTGTCTTGTATTGTTTGAGTTTTTGTTTCCTTAGGTAGATTTTATCGTTCGTGGTTAGATCCTATCATTAATTTAGGCTCCCTACTGAATCTTGGTGTGAAGTGTTCATTGATTGATGCCAAGGATAGTAAGAGGACAAGATAATACATAAAGATTCAATTGGTTTATAGAATACAATTGTCCAACGTTGTCTATAAACACTCAAGATGTAATGTAAATACTTATCCTTATCTTCTTCCTTGAGGATGCAATCCATTTGGGAAAGACATTTGTGTTTTAGTTAAAACAATGCATTTACATAAGAAATAACATCTTAAAAATAACTTATACTCCCTCTGTTTAAAAAAAGAATGTCCTAGTTTGACTTGGCATGGAGTTTAAGAAAATAAAGAAGATTTTGAATCTTGTGGCCTTAAATTAAAGATATGTCAAATGTACTAAAATTTCCTTCTATATGATGGTCTTAAACATGTCATGTGGAAAGTTATAATTAGAAAGTTGGTAGAAGAGGAAATGGATCATTATTTTTGAAACAGACTAAAAAGTAAAGCAGATCATTATTTTTTAAATAAAGGAAGTAATGTAATGGCATTGCACATATCCACTAATACTCCAGAACAATACTAATTGAAAAACCAAAAATAGAATATAATTAGTCTCATTAGTTATCCACACATAATTCTTCAGTTAGTAGTTAGCAAATGATACATCCTAATCCCAAGGACAAAATATGCAGTACAGAGCTAACTACATATATCTTTTCACTACCTTAACTCTAATTCTTCTCTTTTCGCTCTGTTGACACCTAGCTGTCTAAAAAAATCCATCATCCAAAAATGAGCATACTTGTTTGCATAATTGATAAACATGAAAGACTAACCCATATCTATATCCCAACCAAGATGTATCAGTGTAAAAGAATATACATCTTTCTTCAACACTCTTTAGAGTATAGAAATGGTCTTATACAATTTTGTTCATTTCTTATATAGATTTAGATAATGTCAATGTCGGTTGTCAAATGATCTGTAGTCAAATTAGTCAAAGCAGAAATCCAATTCATGTTATTGTAACTCATGAAGTGCATCTTCTTCTAGAAGCCATTGTAGTGGACGTTTCAATATAGAAGAGCCTCCGAACCTCGTTGCCTCTACCACCAATAATCTAAATATCTTTTCTATTTATTCAGAGATAAGAGGATTTTCTCTCAAATATTACCATGCTTTCTGTCATCCCTAAAATAGCTTATTCTCTCCATAGTTATACAATGAACCCTTCTTAGACACCACTTTAATTAGTCTAACACAATCTAATACACAACCTAGCTTGCTCACTTCTTCTCCAAAGACAATTTCAAATTTTGCTTGCTTGTATGGTCTAGAAACCCTACTCTTTTGAACTCTCATCCAAACTTTAAGGCCCACTTCCGCATCTCCTTTTGCAGATTTTATTTTTCCTGTAGGATGGATCTCATGTCAAACATATGCGAAAAACTTTAAGGCGATCTATCTATTTGTTACCTCAGGTTTTTCGTAATAAACACCAATCTTGTAACTTATCTAATTGAGGAATATAAGAGCACATCCATCTTTGGAAGTATTGCCTGGCATTTTACGTAAATCATGACTCATCAGGCATGTTTGTAAACCTCATTGCTGCATCCCAATTTCACCCTCACTTTTAGCTTGTGGAGTGAGAGCTAAGACTAAGTCACTACAAATAAAATTTACAGCACCTGATCTACACATTTGGTCTGCAATTACTAGAGCCATCACTCTATTATGAGGTTGGAAAAAAATCAAATTCTCTATATCTACTCCAAGTGCTTTAGAGTATGTAGGATCAAATGCATACTTATCATCAACAAACATTGCATTGCCTCCTAGCTTCTATACTTCTGTGATAGTATAGAGATCTAAGGTTGCCTTTCCACTATTTTTGATCCTATATATCTCAACAATTCTGCCTTTGGGAAGGAAACCACCTAAAGAAAATTCTAGAGTCAAGAAGCCACTCAAAAAAGTTTCAACTAGAGCTCCGCCATCACTACTCAATCTAGTAATGCTTTCTTTGCCAAATGAGCTATTAATGTCATTCATTGCAGCTTCTAAGGCTTTTTTCTAGTCAATAAATCAAGTATCAAAATTAGGAGAGAAAGCACCATTAATGTTTTGGTCAAATTCAAAATAAACCCTAATTCCACATACTGAAATTAAGGATGACATACTTTATGGTAGACTTTTACTAAAGTTGATTTGCTTAGTGAATTGTAACAAATTTTAAATCCAAATAACTAAACTTTAACTAGAAATATTAACAACCACATCATTAATGAACAAATAAGTAGAAAGTTTGGACCTCAGTTATCCAAACTTTTCCTTAAGAAGGAGAGCTTAGGCTATTGGTGTCGTCAGAGCTCCATAGTCGGCGTTGTTAAGTACATAATTTACTCAACATATAAATCTATCATTTGAAAAGTTGATAACTACCTAAATTAATTCACTTAATGGTAAACATATACATAAGATTATATATATCAACAACAACAATAGAAATATATCCAGTATATTCCCATAAAGTGGGGTCTGAAATGGCATACTATGTAACAAAAACCCTAAATACATGTTCTCTATCATAGACAAGCAGATACAAGCAAATATATAGAAACCCATCAATGCTCTATTACACATTTAGAGACAAAAATAATATTCAACAAAATTAAATCAAAACTCAAAGGCCACAAAGAAGATAACACAATCATAGAGTGCAAACAAAGCACTTATAATGCTCACATTAAAAAAGAATAGTAACCTTAATAGTGTTGAAATAATGAAATAAAGAAGCATCCACAGATTTTAAAAGACAGAGTTCACATGTGAGAGACATGATTTTAGATGTTCTTAAGCTCGTGATCAATCTCACATAGGAGAATACAGATAAGTGAGGATAACTGTAACACCCCATAAAGTTCCCTCATAGTTCGAGCCTTAGAGCATGTCAAGTGATGTGCAATTCAGACCCTAAAAGATTAAGAAGTAACTTATCAAGTGATTGTTGTTTAAAACATATAGAGTTTTCTTAAATTTGACTTTTTGTCATGTAGAGAATTGAATTAGCTTTCCAACGATAACAATTTCATCCAAATCTAGTATCAGGGTGAGAAGTTATGGCCATTTTATAGAGAGTTGTCGAAACCACCCAGGTGCGATGGACAATCCGAAGAACCGTCGAGTATATGATAGACCGTCGCTCAGCCCGTTGCAACCAAGGTAGTAACTTCCTTTTTTGGCCCAAGTGCGATGGCTAAGACGATGGACCATCGGGTTTGCGATGGACTTTCGTTGTGACCGTCGTGTTGAGGCAATGTGGCCTCACCTTAGCCATCGTGTGAGGGACGATCTGATGGATCGTGGGACTTGTGATTGACCATCGCTCTGACTGTTGCATCAAGGCAGTGTGTCTCATTCCTGGCCAACGTGTGATGGACGACCTGACGGACCATCGTTTCGACCGTCGCAGCCCCCGTTCAGTGTTTTTAACTCATTTTTAAAAGGGTCTTTTTGGTATTTCCACTCTTTTATCAACAATATATATTCCAAGCAACGCAAATGGCTTCATTCATTATCCAAAACACAGGAGAGCTAGGGTTTTCCCCTAAAGATCAAATCTAAAACCCTTCTCCAAGAAATCCAAAAACTCACCATGGATTCAACAAATTGAGTTGAGATTTTATTTTTCCTAAGTTCAAGGGCTGCAAGAACCGTCTCTCAAGAGTAAGAAGAAGAGTTTAGAGAAAGCTTGTTCATCCAATTTCATAATCTAAGGTATGTAGGGTTTTGAACAAGGGTAATCCTTTCACCCTTGTACCCAAAGGGTTATATAAACTATAATTCTCTGCAATTTATGAGATTCTACATAAAATTGAATTAGGGTTTTTCACCTATTTTTATTAGTTACAAGCTTTTGATGTTTCCCTTGAGTTGAGAGTATAATGGCATGATTTTTACATGTTTTCTTGAGAAATTACAGTTGGGTCTATACCCGATGATTTTAATCCTTTAGAAGTTAATATTTTAAAAGTTTGAGATAATGAAGTATATGAGTATGTTGAGATTTGAGACAAATTACTGAAATTTCTAGATTTCTACATGAGGTATGAATCTATATGCTATCTATTAAGATTTTGATGAGTTTTAACTTGAGATTGAATTATGGGTTATCAAGCCCTACTTGAGACTTGAGATTTCATGAACTATTATGCTATGAGCACCCATGATTTGAGTATTCTGAGATTTGTTGAGAAATGTTTTGACCTAATGGTCATTGACTTTTGAAATCCATCTACTACATGATATTACAGATTTGATTATGGGTTCATATTGAACCATGGGATTATTTTAAAGTAGATTTTCATGATATGAGCGTAGATAATCTAAAGGGAGTAGTATTTAGCACCGATCGAGTAAGTTACTATGATTTCTTACCCCAAAACTACGTGCCACAATAGGTTGGGCTTGAGGCTGAGTTTATGATTATTATTAGGCCTAGGGCTAAGTTGCTATTGGGCCTGAGCCCAAGTGTTCTTAGTATCACTGGACCTAGGTTATACTGCTTGGCAAAAGTATGACAACTCTCTCCAACGTAAGGTCTTCCTTAATAGGATAAAAAGTTGGACTTCATGTAGATCGCATGGTTTATATGGTTACAAAAAAATTCCCTAAACTAAAGTATTTTCCATTGAGATAAGTTATTTTTCCTTTAAAACTAAAATACTTTCCCTTGATATGAATATTTTCCCCTAAAGCTTTAAATGAAATATTTTCCTAACGTGAATGAAATGCCTTCAAGTATGTTCCAAAGTTATATGATTTTGAATTCCAAGTATTTGAGTTCAAACGAGTTATGAGTTGTTGAGCACTGAAGAAGTTTTACTCTCCATGAGACATATGCATGACTTGAAAGTATTGCTTAAAGTTTCCTTTAGCCTTGAGTAAAAGAATAAGAGAAGAGCACACATTTTAAAGATTAAAGTATATTGACTCACGAGATTGTGTTACATGTTCCATCTTATATGATTCATGAGCTTTGCATTTTATACTTATTCAAGCCATGCGAGTCATTACTTGTTACATGCATGATTTGATTACTGAGTATTGATGTTTTATATAAATGCATGCACCCCCGCATACTCTGTAAATTCTCAAGTGTTGATCCATATATACGTCTATGTGCTACATTGTCTTATAATATAGGTTCAATTGCTTAGTCCCAACCTCGTCCATGATTTCTAAGTACCTCTATCTACATTCCTAGAGTGGTGAGTCCTTATGGTTTGAGTACCTCCCTCATCTTAAGCGTAAAGAACTTGTCCAAGAAAGTATTAAGTTTGCTTCCTACAGGTTGAAGGACATTTATTATAATTGGGTTGTATTGTGGAGGAAGGGTAGAGGTGAGAATGTGGCTCCTATGACATAACAGGTATTCTAAGATGTATTTTTAGACAAGTTCTTTCCGCTTAAGATGAGGGAGGCAAATATTTGGGAGTTTATGAACTTGAGCTAAGGCTTCATAACTGTTAAGGAGTACTGCTTGAAGTTAAATCAGTTGGCCAAGTATGCTCCTGATTTAATTTCTGATACCTAGGCTAGTATGAGAAAGTTCATGACAGGTGTTTCTTGTTTGATACTGAAGGAGTGTAGGAGTATGATGCTGCATAGGGATATGGATTAAGATAGGTTAATGATGCATGCCCAATGGATAGAGGCGGATAATATTAGAGAGAGATAAAGTAAAGGGTAACAAGAGAGCTAAATCTGAGCAGCATGAGTTTAGCCAGCCTAGGTTCTATGGAGGGAACTGCCCTAAGTTTCTGAAACATCCGTCAATACCAGCGCCTTCATCAGCTTGTGCTCCCGTGCCTAGATGTAGGCAGGAGAAAAGGGGTAGGTCTTTTATGTCAAGGTCATAGAACAGTGTTGGTAATAGGCCCTATTTTCCTCTTTGTGCTAAATATGGTAAGGATTATCCCGGTAAGTGTTTCGTAGATCTGAGGGGTTGTTTTGGTTATGGCAAGTAGGGCCATAGACTTAGAGATTGTCCTTATGCTAGACAGATGCCTAACCTCAGGCACAGGCTGCTAGTACACCAGCTCCTGTACCCCGTCCCGTCCCTTCTCAGGGCGCTTAATGAAGCACTACTGGCGGTTAGTGCCAGAACAGATTCTATGCCTTACCATCCCATTAGGAGTAGGAGGACTCTCCCGATGTTGTTACCGAATGCTCTATGTCTTTTGTTTTGATGTCTATGTGTTGTGGGACCCCGGGTCAAGTCTCTCTTATGTGAACCCACTTGTGGTTTTGAATTTCAAAATGAGTCCCAAAAAGATTCTTAAGTCTTTACTAGTCTCCACCTCTATAGGGGCATCAATTGTTGCTAAATAATTATAAAGAGATTGTCCTATTACTGTTCTTCATAGAGTCATACTTACAGATTTGATAGAGTTATCCATGGTGGATTTTGACCTTATTCTGGGTATGGATTGGCTTTATTCTTGTTATGCATCTATAGATTGTCGTACCCATGTGGTCAAGTTTCAGTTTCCTGATGAACCAGTTTTTGAGTGGTCCAAAGTTTGGTATCTCCCAAGAGTCATTTTATCTCCTATCTCAAAGCCAGAAAGCTAATATCCAAGGGTTGCATCTATCACCTAGTTGAAAATACTTTTTAAAGTTTCCTTTAGCCTTGAGTAATGATAATAAGAGAAGAGTACAAATTTCAAGGATGAAAGTATAATGACTCACGAGATTATGTTACATGTTCCATTTTACATTATTATGAGCTTTCCATTTTATACTATTTCAAGCTATGTAAGTCATTGCTTATTACATGTATTATTTGATTAAAGAGTATTACTGTTGCTTTATATAAATGCATGCACCCCCATATACTCAGTACATTCTCAAGTGGTGATCCACATATATGTTTATGTGCTACGTTGTCTTATAATGTAGGTTCAGGTGCTCAGTCCCAACTTTGTCAGTGATTTTCGAGTACGTCTATCTACCTTCCTATAGTTGTGAGTCCTCATGGTTCGAGGACCTATATTCAGACATCTCCATATTTTGAGAGACTATGTTGTTATTTCCAGTTCATTTCGAGTCAGTTGGGGACCTGTCCCAACGGCTCTCTAGTTCATGGATTAGTAGAGGATTTTTTAGACTAGTTATTAGATTGGGGTTGATTTGAGGTTTCCAGTGTTGTGGTCGTTTTGTCCGAGCATTTTCTCCGTATTTCCTTTCTGATGATATGACTATGCTAGTGTTTGAATTATTTCATCTTGAAATAAGTGTTATTACTAGAAATAGGCTCGAAGGGTTAGCTTGGGGCGTCCTCTAGCCTTAAGTACCATGTGATGTCCTGGGAGACAATTTCTAGTCATTAAAATAACATATTTCAATCAATACATACTGGAAACACTATGAGCCACAACTAGAGTTTTCACTTAAGCTCTTTCACTAACATTTATCTTTCAAGCCGAAACTCTTTAGGAATAATGGTGACCCTCATATCTTGAATTGTACAAAGATTAGTGTCCTTAAATAATCCAAAATATACACCTTAGCTTCTATCTCTATCACAACAGTAAATTTTTAGAATTGCTAATCAATGTTAAGGTCAAACAATTTGGAGAAATAAATATTGAAATTGAAGTTACCAAATGAGGGGTTTAGTTGATTTCTCATACCTTCAAACTTCTCCAAGTGTCATAGTTTTTGTCCTAAATTTCTGTGGCTTCTTTACTCCTCAAATTTACAGAGTAGATCTCAAGTTGCTTTTATAGCCAATGGGTTGAAAAAGGTTTTACAGGTTGTGATTTGAGATTTATGATCATAAAATTGAGTATTTGAGATATGAAATTTTCATTTTGTTATGAAAGGGTTTATGGATTAAATTTAATTAAAATACTCAATTCTTTATTTGTTTTAATTTTATGAGGAACCAAATTTTGTGTTGCCCTATACATGAGCTCAACTGATTAGGGTATTAGGACATCAGGGACCGGTTGTTGATGATATTAGCGACTATATCTAGGCTCTTTGTTAATTGGAGACTAATTACGGACTGGAAAAATATTTGGTCCTTATATGTAGTATTTTAGGGACCAAAATTTTTACCCATCTTAATATGTCGGTCCCTAATAAGCTTTTTTCTTGTAGTGAGTAGTAAAACCGTGGACTAGAATCTATCTCAATAAATTTCTAAAATATTTTTTTAGTCCAAAAGCTCATAAATCATCCATTAAGGTGTTACAATTCCCATTATGAAAGAATTCATTTTAAAAATGAAAAGAGTGAATAAATTCCTTTTAAGGAATACAGTAGTAAAACCATGATTTTAGTTGGAATCGTACCATTAAATGAGTGAATGTACCAAATTTAGGCATGCCATCCCCAATATCCACAATACTACTATAAGTGTCTAAACGTTAATAGACTACAACTGTGTTCTTTACAAGGACAAATCACTCACCCAGAGTATAACTAATACCATAATCAAGCCCTTGATCCCAATAATATATAACCAATATAACCATAGTACCAAAATTCGAGAAACCATAGTAATCCGCCGAGTCAAGTAGTAAACCTTACACTAAAGTGATCCTCAACTTCAACCATGTCTAAGATACTTGTAACCTAGGGTAATAGGATCCTATAAGTATAAAAAATATTTCATCTTAAGGATGGATTCTCCTTTCTATTCCCCAAACTAATATTTTAGGGTAAGTCATGGTAATCTACCCATAATCATATCCTAACATCCATATCTACCATGGAACCTATATAATACACTATCTCATGAAGAAGAGCAATTAGAAGCCTACCTTGATGCGTAACTACAAGTCCTTTAATCATCCATAAATCATCTTTCTTTTCTCCATGACCCTGTAATGGCCCCATGCTATCAAAATAATAATATACATGTTGTAAGAAGTAAAATGATACCCATATTGATATATTAAGGGTCAGGTCAAAATTCGGGTAAAAAATGCGCCCATGAGGCCCACAAATGGAACCTAAAATTGAATCCATCCAAAGGTCCCTCGAAGGACAAGGAATGTGTGCTCAAAGGGTGAGCAGTAAGGGTGGAAGATTTGATTATCAAATCAGCCCCTAAAGTTTAGGGATTTTAGGACCTAATTTCGAAGAATTTACCATGAAATAGGATGGATATTGATGAAAAAATTAATGAACAATGACCAAGGAGTGTTTGGCTAGCTTACCTTAACTTCACTACACGATTCCCCTTTCCCCCTCTCTTTATTCTCTTAAAATAATGTAAAACTCGAGAAATAAATGCTGGAAAATCAGGTGAACAAATTCGATTTAGAATCCCCTAGGCATCACTTAACCGACTCAATGATTGCTAAAATCATTACTTATGTGATCATAACTTAAGAGGTCAAGTGATTTATTTAGCAATTCTTCAAAAATATTTAGCCTTCTCTTAAGTGACAAGGCCACCGCTTAAGCAGCTATGAAGGGTCCAAGGGCAATCGCCTACGCGATACCTTGGTCTCTTAAATGAACACCGCTTAAGAGGTTTCACCAGATGGCGTCATGCATTAGATCTGCTAATTCCAAAGTGGACTCTGACCAGGTGCTCAAGATTTATTTGGAACCCTATGTGCACAACCAAACTTTGCTACTATACCAAATTTGACATTTTGAACTCAATGAAACCATAAAAACTTTCATCCAATATCTTTTCGACTAAATATGGGCCCCTCACCTATAGTTTTATTTTTCAAAAGATTTTCTTAATAGCCCTAAAGAAGTTTGAAAGCCTCGAGAATTGAACAAAGGGTTTTATGGCACTATTAGAATTCTCATTATAGGTCATATACTAGGATTTTTAGTCTAAGACCAAGTCCGTAACTGCAAAATTTCTAAAAAAGGAAAATGAGGCTAAAACACAAATGAACTGTAAGACCCCGTAAGATCCTAGCTCGTTTCAGCTTACTCTTGCATGCTTAAGGGGTACAAGACTTAGAAAATTTCACCAAGTTTTAGGACTTAGTCATTTCCCAAGCCTCTTAAACTTCGGTGATCTTAATTCTAACTTTTTCGGCCTTATAATGTTGATTTTTCAGTTGATCCATGATTGGGGTGGTTGATAGCATGTCTCGCATAATTTTTGGATTTTTCGAATGAGGTTTGAGGCTTGTTTGGATGTTTAAACCAATGAGTCAATGCGATATATCCATGGTGCACCGCTTATCGCGTTGGTGGGGTGCAACGTAGCGCATTGCCTAATGGGTCAATTGAGTGATGCGATGTACACTTACTGTATCACTAGCCATATTTAGTTTAATTAATTCTGGGTATGTGGGGTATTTGAGTCATTTTATCCTTACTTTGACTCATCCATAAAATGAGATTAAGGTCTCATAAGGGCAAACATCATCCATCTTTTCACAAACTCTCTCAAGAACAAAATTCGAGCTTCTTTAAATCCAAGTTCAAGCTCTAAGAAATCACGAAGAACTCAAAAAAATTCATTAGGTAAGGTATGTTAGATGTTCATTCATGGGTCCTTTTTACCCATAGAGTCTAAGAATCTGCTTTAAAATTTAAAATCATGACCTTTACATGTTTTCATGAATTTGATACCTGAACTTCCATGAATTTTGATTTTTATATTATGTTTACATGCGTTTTTGTTGGAATTAGCCTTTGACCCATTTGAAGGTTGATATTTTAATGTTAAATTCTTAACCCATGTTTTTTGTATTGAAATTATGTTGTTATGCCATGATTTAACTATTTCCATGCTTTAACTTTATGACCCCTATATGTTTGATGAAATGCCTAAGAGATGAATTTTGAACAATGACTACTTATCATGATTTTGAAGCTTTAGTAAATTTCTACTTGTAATTCTATAGAGTCTTGGGGGTTATGAGTACATGAAAACTTACTTTTTTACTTAGTCTTAGTGTTTTTAGAATGGTTTAAGATATATTAGAGTATTATCAGTTTAATTAGTTATTATACCAGTAAGCTCAATTTAATCCAGTAATTAGAGTCAGTCTAATTGGGAGTAGAATTTAGCATCGAGCAAACCCAGGGATAGGGGCTCACCTGCCAGTTGAGGGTGTGACCTTCAGTAGTAGTCCCTATATTTAAGAACTATGTAGCCAATTTAGGTTAATATATTAACCTGCCTAGTGAGGGTTGACATATATCTCACTAGAGCAACTGCCAGTAGAGGGTGACTCTTTAGTCCTTTGGGACTTTAGTTGATCCATATATCCAGTATTAGTACCTATGATACGGTACTAATACCCTTCGAACTGGGGTTATAGGTTGGTCCCTAATTAGCTCATATTGGGGTATGTTGGTTAGATGATACCTCACACAGTTTCAGTCTAGTCTCACTTTAAAAGTCAATTCAGGTTGTCTTGATCATAACATACAGTTTATCAGTTAATTCAATACTTATATTTTAGTATTTTAGTTTATATACTATTCTAGTATCATGTTATATGCTTGGTCATGCATTCTTAGATTTTACAACCTTCACGCATACTATGCATCAGTTATCTTATGCTATTCATTCAGTTCGTTTTAATTCATGCACATGAGCCTATTCACATCATCCTAACCTCATTTATCATACCAGTATATTCATTGTACTGACCGCATACTTGTTTTTTGCACTATGATGTATCATATTATTGTTTTGGATGCTTGTTCCCGACCGCACCTAGACCTCCTAACGCATGCATAGCATTAGTAGTAGTAATTCCTTATATTCGGAAGAACGATTATGTTATTTCATTATTTCAATTTAGAACTCAGATGGAGTTAGTTGGCTCCTATCCCATCAACTCTCATTCAGTCAGTTTTAGAGGCTTTCGAACATTTTAGACAATCAGTTAGTTGTCTGTTTTATCAGTCAGTTTTCAGAATTTTTGCCTATGTTTTAGACTTGTGGATTTCTGTTGTATTATTTTAAGTATTGAAACTTTAGGCATATTTATTTGTTTCCACACATGTTCATTATCAGTATATTATTCAGTGCTCACAGCAGGTAGCATATAAAGAGTTAGCTTGCTGTCTCTAAGGACTGTAAGCATCGTATGGAATCTAGGGTGTACTCCTGGGCTGTTATAAACTTTGTATCATAGATTAAGGTTTCAAAGTGTCCTATGGAGTCTGAAAGAAATGTTGAGTAGAGTCTTTTGCATGGGTGTGAAGCAACCCACCCTTATGGACAAGAGGCTACAAGATGTTTTAGGAAAAGTTCCCCTTATTCCAGTGTTCATGTCAAGAAAATAAGCATGAGCTCAATTTAAAATCTCTTTCTAATTTAATCTTCTTTTCTTTTACAGAACATTCCCATAAAGAATAAAGGAAGGATAAATGGAAATTAGCCTGCACCTCCTCCTGTTCCGAAAGATCCCTTAAATGATCATGTCTCTTATGTCGAGTTCAGAGCTGCATTCACTAATTTAGCTCATTCAGTAGCAGCTCAAAATAATTAGCAGGCTGCTATTCCAACCGTTTGTGTGGCTAATACTACTGTAGCTAGGATTTGGGAATTCACCCGAATGAACCCTCTTCTATTTTTGGGATCTAAGTCTGATGAGGATCCATAGTAATTTCTTGAAATTGTTTAGAAGGTAACTGATATTATGGGTGTAACTTCTAGTGAGAGTGCAGAGTTGGGCGCTTACCAATTACTGGATGTTGCTCACACCTGGTATAAGTAGTAGAAAGATGATAGATGCATAGATATAGGGCTTATTAAATGGGAGGAATTTTCTATAACCTTTTTAGATGGGTTCTTTCCCTTGGAGTTGAGGAAAGCTAAGGTACATGAGTTTATCAATTTGAAGAAGGGGAACATGAACGTGGAAGAGTATTCTCTTAAAATTACTCATCTAGCCAGGTATGCTCCTAATGTGGTGTCTAATGATAGGTCTAGGATGAGTAAGTTTGTTTTTGGGGTAGCTGATAGCATGGTCAAAGAGTTTAGGACTGCGATATTGATTAAAGAGATGGACTTGTCTTCTTTAATGGTCCATGCTCAAAAGATTAAGGAGCAAAAATTTAAGAAAAGATAGAAAGAGAAGGGAGCTAGAACATATAGCTTTAGTTTTTCTTAGCCGAGGTCAGAGAGCGATAGCCGTCCTCAACCCCTTCAGAAATATTTAGCCCCATCTCATCTTTCGATATTACACCAATGCTAAAGTTCTGAAATGATATCAACATAGGGTGCCAGTCTCTAAGTCCTAGGGTAGTGTGAACAGTAGTCGTACAAATACAGAAATATAGTAGATACCATAAGGGTGAGTGTAGAGTCGGTAGTGATGTATGCTTTGGGTGTGGCAAGACAGGAGATAGAGTCAAGGATTTCCCAAATAGTGGTCAGTAGGGTAAGTCCAGTCATCCCCCAATCCTATCTGGTTGCCCAACTCAGTAGGGTGCAACTTCCAGCGTAACTAGTGGTCAGTGCCCAAACAGAATATATGCACTTCAGTCTCGACAGGACTAGAAAAGTTCTCATAATGTGGTTACTGATACGTTACAGGTATTTTATTTATATGTTTATGCTTTGTTAGATCTCGGAGCTTCTCTTTCTTTTGTAACACCCTACATAGCTATTAATTTTAGTGTTAGTCCTGAGAATTTAGTGGAACCCTTATCAGTGTCCACCCAGTAGGTGTCTCTATTGTAGCCAAGCAGGTGTACAAGAACTATCCGATCAAAATATCCTAGAAGTCACCTCAGTTGATCTTGTAGAGTTATAGATGACTGATATTGATGTCATTCTCGACACGGATTGGCTTTACTCATGTTATACTTCACTTGATTATAGAAACAAAGTTTTTCATTTTTTGTTTTTGAATGAACCAGTCCTTAAATAGAGGGGTAGTACTTCAACACATAGGGGTCAACTTGTTTCGTACCTTAGAGCAAGAAAAATGATATCCAAGAGGTGTGCTTACAATCTTGTTCAAGTCAAAGACTCTAGTTCAGAGATTTCCTATCTCGAGTCAATTTCAGTAGTTACGGAATTTCTAAATGTGTTTTCCAAAGATCTTCCCAGATTCCTCCCGAAAGGGAAAACAAATTTGGAATAGACCTTTTTCTAGATACTTAACCTACCTTGATTCTTCCATATAGAATGTCTCCAGTTGATCTTAGAGAGTTAAAACAATAATTGAAAGATCTCTTAGATAAGGGATTCATCAAACCCAGTGTTTCCCCATAGGGCACTCCAGTCCTTTTCACGCGAAAGAAAGATGGTTCTCTTAGAATGTGCATCAATTGCCATTAGTTAAACAAAGTCACAATTAGGAATAAGTATCCACTCCCAATAATTGATGAATTGTTCGATCAACTTTAGGGTGCTAATTATTTCTCTAAGATAGACCTCAGATCCGACTATCATCATCTCAGAATCAGAGAAGATGACATTCTGAAAACAACTTTCAGAACTCCGTATGGCCACTTTGAATTTCTATTCATATCCTTTGGTCTAACAAATGCCTCAGCAGCTTTCATGGACTTGATGAAAAGAGTGTTCAAGCAGTACTTACACATGGACATCATATTCTTCATAGATGACATCTTTGTCTATTCCCGTAATGAAAATGATCATGCCGACCACCTCAGAATAGTATTGCAGACTCTTAGAGCCCATTAGTTGTTCGCCAAATTTAATAAGTGCAAATTTTGGCTAAGATCAGTAGCTTTTCTTGGCCATATTATTTCTAGTGATGGCATTAGATTTTACCCTCAAAAGACCAAAACAATGAGAAATTGGACCAAATCCATTTCTTTGACAGATATTAGGAGTTTCTTGGGTTTGTCTGGCTATTTTTAAGGTTTGTTGAAGGGTTTTTGTCTATTTCATCCCCTATGTACAGATTGACTCAAAAGAAAGTCAAGTTTCAGCGGTTAGATTCTTATGAAAAGAGTTTTTAGAAGTTGAAAACTTGACTTACCTCCTCCCCAGTTTTGAACTTACATATGGTTTACATAGGTTTGATGGTTATTGTGATGTTTCCAGAGGTTGTTTGGGTTGTATTTTGATGCAGATATGTAAGGTCATAGCCTATGCATCTGGACAACTTAAATCCCATAAGAAGATTTATCCTACACATGATATTGAGTTAGTAGCTGTGGTGTTTTCCTTTAAAATTTGGAGGCATTATATGTATCGGGTGCATGTTGATGTGTTCACTGACCATAAAAGTTTGCAGTATGTGTTTTGACAGAGAGAGTTAAATCTCCTTCATAGGAGGTTCTTAAAATTGTTTAAGGACTATGATATGAGTGTTTTGTATCATCTGGGCAAGGCTAATATAGTGGCAGATGCCCTTAGTAGATTGTCTATGGGTAGTGTGTCTTATGTTGAATATGATATGAAGAACCTGGTTCAGGAGGTTCATAAGTTAGTTAGGTTAGACGTTTGTTTGATTGACTTAGATGAGGGTAGTCTTTGGGTTCCGAATTGATTGGAATCTTCTTTTGTTGCTCAAGTGAAAGAAAATCAAGATAGGGACCCCAATCTAGTTAAGTTGAAGGAGTCAGTCAGAGATCAAAAGTAGATGTTTTCCCCCAATAGGGATATGGTGTATTGCATTAATAGGGTAAATTGTATGTGCTGAGTGTCAACGGTTTGAGATAGTAAATTTTTGTAGAAGTGCATGGTGCGCGTTACTCTATTCACCCCAGAGCCACTAAGATGTACCATGATTTGCGGGAAATTTATTAGTGGAGTGGTATGAAAAGGGATATTGAAGAGTTTGTAGCCAAGTATGCTAATTGTTAGCATATTAAGGTTGATCACCAAAGACCTAGTGGCACTATGCAGGATTTCAGCATCCCCACTTGGAAGTGAGAAGAGGTGAACATAGACTTTGTGACAGGGTTGCCTCGTTCACGTTATCAGCATGATTTGATTTTTGTTATTATAGATAGAATGACCAAATCAACCCATTTATTCCCAGTCCATACTACTTATTTAGTCGAGGATTATGCCAAGCTCTATATTAGAGAGTTAGTTAGGTTGCATGGAGTTCGTTGTCCGTTATTTTAGATGGAGTTACTCAATTTACCTCTCACTTTTGGAAGGCTTTTCTGAAGGGTCTTGTTACTCAAGTTTGACTCAGTACAACCTTTCATCCTCAGGCATATGGTAAGGCATAGAGGTCCATTTAGACCCTAGAAGAGATATTGAGAGTGTGTGTTATTGAATTTAAGGGCAGTCGGGATGATCACTTGACATTAATTGAGTTTTCTTACAATAATAGTTATCATTCCAGTATTCAGATAGCTCTATTATGTCTGTGTATAGGAAGAGATGTAGATCCCCTAATGGTTGGTTTGACGTAGGTGAGACTACATTTATAGGACCAAATTCAGTATTTGATGTATTGGATTAAGTTTAGGTAATTAGAGAAAGGCTTAAGATATCCTAAAGCCATCAAAAATCCTATGTAGATGTGCATAGGAGGGATCTCAAGTTTGCAGTTAGAGACTTGGTTTATCTGAAAATCACTCTCATGAAAAGGGTGGAGAAGTTTGGAAAGAAGGGGAAGCTTAGTCCCCGATATGTTGGTCCTACAGGATCTTATGCCACTTTGGAAAAATAGCTTACGAGCTTGAGTTTCGTGCAGATTTGGCCTCAGTGCACCCAGTGTTTCATGTTCCTTTGTTGAAAAAGTATATTGGTGATCCAGTTGTCAATTTTCCTTTAGAAAGATTAGATGTTCAAGATGTCTATCCTTATGAAGAAGTCCCCATCAAAATCTTAGATTTCCAGATCCATAGACTAAGGAACAAAGAAGTTCCTTTGGTTAAATTTCTTTGGAGAAACCAGTCCATTGAGGGAGCCACTTAGGAAGCAGAAGTAGAAATACGAATAAAGTACCCTCACCTTTTCTCCACAAACTCAGATTCAGTTTAAGGTAACATTTTTTCTTAGATTATCTCTTTTCCTTTCTCAGTCCTAGCCATATGATCATATTCATGTCATTGTATGCATTCACAAATCATTTCAGTCAGTCACCATGTTATGAATCAGTCATGTAATCATGTTTCAGTTGTGCATATTCAACATGTAATCTCAGTACCTCAGTAATTCTTAGCTTAACCAGTCTTATTCAAGGATGAATGTTTCCAAGGGGGAGATATTGTAAGACCCCATAAGATGCTAGCTCGTTTCAGCTCACTATTGCGTGCTAAAGGGTTCGAAGACTTAAAAAATTTCAATAAGTGTTACGACTTAGCCTTTTTCAAAGCCTCTTAAACTTTTACGATTTTAATTTCTACCTTCCCGGTCTTAGAACATTTATTTTTAAGTTGATTCATAATCGGGGTAGTCGATAGCATGTCTTTCATAAGTTTTGGATTTTTTGTACAAGGTTTGAGGCTTGTTTGGATGTTCAAACTAGCGAGTCAACGTGATATGTATGCGGTACACCACTAATCATGTTGGTGGGGTTCAACGTAGTGCATCGCCTAATGCGTCGACTGAGCGCCGCGATGTGTCACTTACCGCATTGCTGGCCACATTTAGTTTAATTAATTCCCGGTATGTAGGGGTATTTGAGTCATTTTCCCCTTACTTTACCTCACCCATAACATGAGATTAAGGTACCAAAAGGGAAAAAATCACTCATCTTTTCACAAATTATCTCAAGAACAAAACCCCAGCTTCTTTAAATCCAAGTTCAAGCTTCAAGAAATCACCAAGAACTTACAAAAATTCATCAGTTAAGGTATGTTAGGTGTTAATTCATAGGTCCTTTTCACCCATGAAGTTCAAGAATCCTCTTTAAAGTTTAAAATCATGACCTCTACATGTTTTCATGAATTTTATCCCAGAATTCCATGAATTTCAATTTTTTTTATCAAGTTTAGATGTGTTTTTGTTGGAATTAGCCTTTGATCCATTTGAAGGATGATATCTGCATGTAAAATCCTTAACCCATGAATTTTGTATTGAAATTATGTTATTATGAGATGATTTAACTATTCCCATGCTTTAACTTTATGACCCCTATGTGTTTTATGAAATGCCTAAGAGATGAATTTTTAGCAATGACTACTTATCATGCTTTTGAAGCTTTAGCATGTTTCTACTGGTAATGTTATCAAGTCCTGTGAGTTATGAATACCCCAAAACTTAGTTGTTTACTTAGTCTTAATATTTCTAGAATGGTTTAAGATATATTAGAGTATTATCAGTTCAGTCAGTTATCATATCTGTAACCTCAGTTCAGTCTAGTTGGGAGTAGTATTTTACACCGAGAAAACCCAGGGAGAGGGTCTCTCCTGCCAGTTGAGGGTGTGACCTTCAGTAGTAGTCCCCACATTCCCGAACTAAGTAGCTAGCGTACATTAAGATGTTAACCTACCAGTTGAGGGTTGGCATATATCTCACTAGAGCACCTGCCAGTAGAGGGTGACTCTTTAGTCCTTCAGGACTTCACTTTAGTAGATCCACACAACCAGTGTTAGTACGCATGGCACAGTACTGACACCCTTCCAACTGGGGTCACAGGTTGGACCCTAATTAGCTCATATTGGGGCATGTTAGTTACATGATAGCTCCCACAGTTTCAGTCCAGTCCCAGTTTGAACGTCAGTTCAGGTTTTCTTGATCATAGCATACAATTTATCAATTAAATCAGTACACAGATTTCAGTATTTTAGTTTACGGATTATTTCAGTATCATGTTATATGCTTGGTGAGGCATTCTCAGATTTTACAACCTTCACACATACTATGAATTAGTTATCTCATGCTATTCATTCAATTAGCTATTATTCATGCACATGAGCCCATACACATCAGCCTAACCTAATTTAGCATTCTAGTACTTTCAAATTACTGACCGTATACTCGTTTCTTGCTCTATGATGTATTATATCATAGGTTTGGACGCTCAGGTTCCCGACTGCACCTAGACCTCCCAGCTCATGCACAACAGTAGCAGTTGTGAGTCCTCATATTTTGAGGACCGATTATGTTATTTCAGCATTTTAGTTCAGTAGTCAGTTGGAGTTAGTTGGGTCTAGTCCCATCAACTCTCATTTAGTCCATTTTAGAGGCTTTCAGACATTCCAGACAATCAGTCTGTTGTAGCTTTTATTAGTCAATTTTCAGCATTTTTACTTATGTTTTAGACGTGGATTTCAATTGTATTGTTTTTAATATTGAAACCTTATGGCATATTTAATTGTTTCCACACATGTTCGTTATTAGTATATTATTCAGTGCTCATAGTATGTACCTGCTCATGGGTTAGCTTATGGAATCTTGGGACTGTAAGCACCGTAGGGCATCCAGGGTGTTCACCCAGGGCGTTACATAATCTGTCCGATAACCAAATCAATAGTTTCGGCAAGTCATAAATGACTTGTAGCCGCTGTGGGAAAGCTTAAAATTCTAGATATGCATGCAAATTGACGAAATAACCTAAATAGTTATTATAATATCCACTACTAAAAGGACTTCTATCTTAAAATTCAATGGATAGAAAGGTCATAATAGCTCGAAAGGATGAGGAACTAGGCCCACATGCTTCGAGCAAGGCTTCCCATACAACCTCCAAGAAGAAATAGTGCTTCCAACGGATTTAGATATAGGTATCCCTTTTGTAACACACTTCCTTTGTTCACTTCTCAAGCAACAAAAACTCAACCTCAATCACCAACTTGCCTCTAATTGAATCGAGGATGGTTGGTTTATGCAAATCCAAACCACAACACACTAATGCCACATCGCTTCAAGCACAACCAAGCAAAAACTCATCCAAGGCAAAGGCAAACTAAGGCATGAGATACGTGAGCAACTCAAAAGTCCAAATATAACCTTCCTTGCCATTCAAACCCTACTATCTACTTTGAACCACCCAAAAGGTCACCTAGACCTATCCGCATAACTCTATCACACTAACCTTGAAGAGCTAAAGCTGATCCACCAATAATCCATAATCGAAGGCATGGCCATTAGTTGCTAACTGGGCACACTAATAGAGATGACCATGTTCTGCAATTTATGCCAATGCTACAACTGGTTCGAATGATCCTCGAGACTAACAGTCAAAAAGTTTAAAGCACAAACACTAACCACTGAGTGATCCTTTGCAAAATGTCCAATCAATTGAGGATGAACCCATGTTGAATCTAACATGAGCATACCAATCCTGCTAAGTAGATTATCTAATATTCTGACAAAATTGTAAGTCAAGGTTATGAGTGGAAGAAAGCATCATCAAGTAAGAAAAGGCCAACATTTTAACATCTATCTACTACAATCTGCCTGAACAAAAGAAGACCGAATATGTAGATAAAGAGTAGGCTTAGCCAGCCTATACGTGACACCCTAACTGAGAAAAATCCAAAATTGAACATCACACTCTATCTCTACAAGATGAAATCTTTACACCCAAGATGAACCACCCGATCTAAATTATCCAAACCAATTCTGTAGATGGGTAAGCATTGTGACGATTCAAACTAGGGCCTGGATGTGATGGGTATCTCAAGTCCGCCAAGTATCAGAAAACACCCCGTTGCCTAGTAAAATAAAAACCAATACAACTAGCAATAGATGAATTCCAAACATATAACATGATAGAGAAGTATAAGCCCAAAAAGATTTGAGAATATCAACAACCAACCTTACCACCGTGATCCACAAAACCACTAAACAATGCTAATCATCAACCAAATTTTGGACAAACCCTCAACGATAGCCAAAATTAATACAAAAAGAAAATATTTTGTGACATACTAAACTAAGAAGTAACGGGCCTTTCGGAAGAAGGATGCTCACTATTTCAAGCTAAAACACAAATAACTCTAAAATGGGCTATCACTAGGCCGAAAAAATAGAATTGCCTTCATAACCTACATCATATGGGGATGCAACATCCAGGGACAATTAGTGGGGAGAGCACTAGCTTGTAACTCAGTGAAGGGATAAAATAATTCCAAGTCAAAACTAAATCCACATACACAATGTACATAAATATATATATAATTATGTTGGGGTAGGGAACGGGGCCAAGCATAAAGTAAAACATTAGCCTAGACTATGTAGCTCAACTGTTATAAACAGGCACCTACGTGCTATATATTTTCAACTCTCCCTGCTCAAAGGGCCCCAGTGCATGTTTACTACAAAAACTAGAGTTATCAAATATATAATCAGTTTATCACAAGAAGATGGTCATCAAGACGAACCCTTCTGCCAACAAACATGAGTTTCCAGTACAACTCCTTCAAGACTCACACCTTCATGGCTTAGCTACATAATCCCAATTAATCTCAATTTAAAAAAAGTTGCACAAAACCCATTTATTTAACCATGGAATGACACATTAATGCACACCACAAGTATCGTCATACCCTTACCCTTGGAAGCTTACATATGCCATTTTAATTACATTCCATTATCTTGGGGGAATACCACAACCCTTTTTGTTCATTAAATAAAATTTAGGGAATGCCTCGACCCCTTTTTTATTTACCAAATTAACTTGGGGGAATGCCTCGACCTCCGAGGTTTTTATTTAAGTCAAACCCTAACCAACAAGGCCTTGAAAATCCATGTTTAACCGTTAAACCAATTATGACATGCAATAATGTGGGTATGTAATGCCAAATCATGTGACAAACCATATTTCAAAACCAATGAAATAAGTGGGTTGAGGGAATACAATTTCCAAACCAATTTCAATACCTAAAACCATCAACTTGGGGGTAATGCTTTGACCCCCTAACAAATTTCCACACCCATGCACCCCATTAGCTCAAAAACATTCAATTCAAGGAATGAGCAATACATAATAATCATAGGAAAACAATTTAAGACTTAACCATGACAAAAACATCAAACCATGTCCAAACTAACATTTAATTTCACATCAATATTCATTTAATACACATACTTAATGGAAAATAAGTTTGGGGGTAGAGTCATAGGCCTGAAAGTAAAGAGAATTATGAAGATAAATTAACCCTTGAGCTCTTACATGACCAACTTTGAGAAAGCCTAGCTTTTTCTTGACTTGGGGATTTGAGAGAGTTTAAGAAAGTTCTTATGATGTATAAAGGTTGAAAATAATGACCCCAAGGTGTTTTATATATGTGGGGTCTAAGTGGGTTTACAGGGAAATGTCTCAACTGCCCTTCATTAATAGATGAAATATTATCGTTAGTGACTACGACTCATTATACGACTCATAAGGACTCCCTACGACTTGTCACCATGAGTCATAATCTGAAAAGTAGCTGAGAGACCCCTCTCTAGTGATCCTACAACGCATACCACATAACTCATCAAGAGACCCTATGACTCGTAGGGTCTTAGTTATAACCAGGCTAGAAATATCTGGGGTACACACTGGTCACCCTTGATTTAGACAACATAACTCGTAATAAGTCTTTACACTCATGACCTTCATCATACTCAGGCCAGTAGCATATGTACCACTCAATGGTAAGACGATGATTTGGCTCCTATAGCTCGTAAGGACACCTTACAACTCGTAAGTTGAGTCATAGGTTGGGTAGTGAGTTAAAAAAACTCAAACTTTTAGGGACCAAAATTTGGGGTTTTACATTCTCCCCCTTGGATCATTCATCCCTGAATAACTAGACTATTCATATATTACCATGATTTAACATAGAACTTAACCAGACTTACCTTTAACAAAGACAAAAAAAACAAAGATATTAAGGAATACACGTACCTCAAGCATGATTATCCAAGGAGGGAAACAAAAATGGATATTTGGACTTCATGTCCTTTTTATCTTCCCAAGTTACTTCTTTGATCTTATGGTTCCTTCTTAGGACTTTCAGCAAAGCCACATCTTAGTCTTCAAATGACAAACTTGTCTATCCAAAATCCTAACTGAGATTTCCTCATAAGATAAGGAATCCGAAATCCCAACACTCTGCAAAGGAACACCAATAAAGGATCACCCATGTGCTTCTTCAACATCGAAACATGAAACAATGGATGAATGGAAACCAAACTAGTAGGCAAATCCAATTCATAAGCCATATTGCCCACTTTCCCCAACATCAAGTACGAACAACCATATCATGGACTAAGCTTCCTCTTCCCTCCAAACATCATCACTTCCTTCATGGGAAACACCTTCAAGAACACCCAATTAACAACGTTAAACTCCAACTCCCTTAGCCTTACATCCGCATAGGAATTTTGATGACTTTGGGCTATCTTTAGTCAATCCCAAATCACCTTAACCTTTTCCGTTGCTTGGTGAGCCATGTCAAGACCGGATAACCTATTCTCAATAACCTCAAACCACCCAATAGAAGACCTACACCTCCTACCATAAAAGGCCTCAAAAGGAGCCATCCCAATACTATAGTGAAAACTATGATTATAAACAAACTCTATGAGAGGCAAGTGGTCAACCCAGCTACCACCAAAATCAAGCACACAAGACCTCATCATATCTTCTAAAGTCTAAATTGTTCTGTCTACTTAACCATCCATTTGAGGATTAAAAATGGTGCTAAGGTTCACTTTTGTCCCCAACCTATCAAAAATGAGTGCTAAAAATGAGATGAGACTGACGTACCATGATCAGACATAATAGAGATAGGCGCACCATGCAACTTGACTATCTCCTAAGTGAAGAGCTTAGCATAATCCTCTGTAGAATAGTTAGCCTTCACTAGAAGTAAATGAGCGGCCACGGTAATCTTAACCACAAGGATCCAAATCAAATCAAACTAATGGCGAGACCGTGGAATACCAGTAACAAAATCAATATTTATCACATCCCACTTTCATACAGGCACCTCAATCTCTTGAGATAAACCGCCAGGGCTCAAGTGTTTAACCTTCATTTGTTGACACACCATCCACTTATCCACAAAATTGTCCATATCTTTCTTCATGTTATTCAACCAATAAATCTCCTTTAAGTCATGATATATTTTTATCGAACCAGGATGAACAGTATACCTTGACTCATGATCCTTAGCCAAAATCCTTTCTCGCAGCCTATTGACATCAAGAACACACAATCTCCTTTAGTACCTCAAGTTACCATCCCCAACAATCTCAAAAGCTAAAAATTTCTATTGACACATATCATCCTTAATCTATATCAAGACAGGATCCAAACCTTGCTTCTCTTTTACATTAGCGCCAAGAGATGATTTGACCACCTCTAGAACAATCATACCTCTATCTTTGGAATCTAAAAGATGAACTCCAAGATTAGCCAACGGGTGAATATCCTTTACCAAACCTCAATTCTCTTCATCCACATAAGATAATCTTCCTGTGGACAACCTGCTAAGAGCATCAGCAATTATAACAACTTTATCTGAATGATAATGAAGACTCATATCATATTCCTTGAACAAATCAAGCCATATCTTTTTCCTAAGATTCAACTCCTTCTGGGTGAACACATACTGCAAACTATTATGGTTTGAGAAGATTTTAACATGAATCCTATAAAGGTAATGGCGCCAAATCTTCAAAGAGAGGACCACCAACAACAACTCAAAATCATAAGTTGGATAATTCTTCTCATGCACCTTCAACTACCTAGAAGAATATAGGACAACCTTGCCCCACTACATCAGCAGATAACCCAGTCCCACATGGGATACATCACAATAAATAATGAAACCATGATTACCCTCGAGCAGGGTTAAAATAAGAGGCGAAGTTAACTTATCCTTCAATTTCTAAAAACTACCCTCACAATCATCTAACTGCAAAAACTTTACCTTTTTTAAGTCAACTTAATCAATGGAGCAACAATCAAAGAGAAATTTTCTACAAACCTAATATAATAATTGGCTAAACCTAAAAAACTTTGAGTATCAATAGGAGTCATGGGTCTAGGATATTTTTTTAACTGCCATAACTTTATCTGGATCCACCATGATCCCTTTAATAGAAACAACATGACGTAGAAAGATAACAAAATTCAACAAGAACCACACTTGGAAAATTTAGCTTACAAATGCTGATCTTTAAGAGTCTGCAATACTATATAGAGGTGATCGACATGATCCACCTCGCTCTTAGAATATACTAGGATGTCATCAATAAACAAAATAATGAATAAGTCTAAAAACTAATTGAATACCCAGTTCATAAGACCCACGAACGTTTTTGGGGCATTAGTCAAACCAAAGAACATCACTAAAAACAGAAAATGATCATATTGGGTATGGAAAGCAATCTTAGGGTTATCCATATCCTTAATCCTAAACTACTGATAACCCGACCAAAGATCAATCATAGAAAAGTACTTAGCTCCCTGAAGCTGGTGGAATAAATCATCAATCCCAGGAAAAGGGTACGTATTCTTCATCATCACCACAATCAATTGAAGATAGTCTATGCAAGTTCAAAAAGAACAATCCTTCTTGCAAATGAAGAGAATAAGAGCACCCCATAGAGACACACCACAACGGATAAAACCCTTATCAAGAAGATCTTTCAACTGCTCCTTATGTTCCATCAACTCAGCCAAAGCCATTTTATAACAGTGATAAAAATTGGATGAGTATCAAACTAAAGATCAATCCCAAAGTTTATTTCTCTATCGGGAGGAATACTAGAAAGATCATCAGGAAACACCTCAGGAAATTCATTGACTACCAAAATAGATTACATTGAAGGACCCCTCAAGTTAGAATCTTTAACCCGAACCAGGTGACACAGACACCCTTGGAAATTAATTTTTGAGCTGTTAGATAAGAAATGAACCTTTACTTAGGAACTAGGGAACTCCCTTCCCACTCAATCATTGAATTATTTGGGAATTAGAAACTAACCCTTCAGGTCCTATATAAAGAGATTCGAAACACGAATGGAGCTAATCTATCCCTAATATAACAACAATATCAAGCACTCTAACTCTATCAATTTCATTAATTTTTCCTAATTATCGATAGATACCATACAACCTATGTAGACTCTCCTAGCGACAATAGCGTCACTCACTAGGGTAGACATAGAAAAGGGATCAGGAATACACTTACGACCAAAACCAAAATAAATGGCCACATAAGGGGTCACAAAAGAATGGGTAGACCCAAGATCTAGTAAATAATACACATCATGAGAGAAAAGTTTTAGCTTACCAATAACAACACTAGGAGATGCCTTAGAATTTTAACCGGTGGCAAGAGCATACAAACAATTTCGGCCAGTGCCGATACTAGAAGTTGCACGTTCTGGTATAGGAGCTGACGAAATGGCAACCTAGACTTTATTAGCCTAAGTGGAAACATCGCCTTAAGGATAGTTCCTCTGAATATGGCCAGAATGGCCATATCTAAAGCACTTACTACTCCTATTAACATAAAAACCATAGTGCAACTATCCACAAAATTTGCAAGAAGGATATGATGGAGATGACTAGGCTCCACTGGCCTGAGATTAGGAACTTTGTGCCCTAAACCCACTATTTCTGTAGAAGTGGTGATCACCGAATAACTTAGGATATGGAGCACTTGATGTAGAATAAAAACAAAAATTTCCCCACTTCTTGTAAGACTACTATCTGTTATCTCTACCACTATTCTGCTAGCCTCCACCCTGCTCAGAATACCTGGACCTCTTACCTTGCCTCTCTACTATTTATGCTTGGTTCTTCTTTTAATCTTTAACCTACATATACACAATAATTCTCAAGGTATCCATGTCACTATTCAGATAGGCAGCCTTGCACTTTAGAACCAAGTACCAATACAAACTTAAAGCAAACTTATTCATCTTAGCCCTTAAGCTTGACACTAGCTCAAGAGCATAACGGGAAAACTGATAAAATTTAAGGGCATACTCTTTTACAGTCATCCTACCCTATTTCAAATATACTAACTCCTCAACTTTAGCCTTCCTAAATTCCCAAGAAAAGAAACAATCTAGGAAGGCACCAAAAAACTCATCCCAGAGTGCCAATTCTACATCATCACCCCTACACTAATCCCACTCTTTATACTACTAATATGCCACATCCTTCATCTGATATGCAACAAATTCCACACCCTTAGAGTTAAAAGCATGCATCACCTTAAATATATTCTTCACCTTATCCATAAGACCCTAAGGATCCTCTTCTACCTTAGAGCCAGTGAAGGTTGGAGGATTGAGCCTCATAAACTACCCAACTCGAGTAACCTCAGAAGAACTCATAGTAGTACCAATAGGGCTCGATTGATGTGGCAAAGGTATCACCAAATGGGTTAACAAATTAATAAAATAATCAAACTCGGTATTAGGTATGTCTCCTTGAGGTAGTTAAGCATGGTCACCCTTAGTCCGAAGAGCTCGAGGAGAACTATTAGGGATGGGTGAAACATAACGAGGGGCAGTACAACAAGAGTCGAGACCCTTGACAAGGCTTGAACTCCATAAGTAGGATGAGTTTCATTCACATTGTCTCAGGTAGGACAAAAGAGGTTCCACAGATATCAGGTTTTGAGGTGGCTTGTTTTAAAATGCAAATAAATAGAAATTAGAAGAGATTTCAACATCTTAAACTCCATAGCTCAAAAATAGAACACAAGAAAGGGAAACATTCCTAAAATCCTGGTAGCCCTCCTTATAAGTGTGTCACGCTAACTCTATTTGGTACGGCTTTATGAACACCCAATGACATAAAACCTAGGCTCTGATACCAGCTTTATCACAATTTGAATTAGGGCTTGCCCGTGATGAGTATCTCAAGTACATCAAGGAAAATAGAACACCCCTGTTACCTAGTCAAACAGAACACAACACACGTGGCAGCGGATGAATTACAAACATATAACAATATAGAAAAGTATAAGCTTAAAAGATCTAAGAATATCAATAACCATACAAACCACAATAATCCACAAGGCCTCTAAACAATACCAATCATCAACCTAAGTTGGGACAAGCTCCCGATGAAAGCCAAAATAAATTCAAAAAGGAAATAGTCTATGACATGCTATATGAAGTAATAATAGGCTTTTCGACAGAAGGAGGCTCACTACTTCAAGATGACACATGAATAACTCTAGACTCACCTATCACTGTGCTGGAACAGTAGAAGTGCCTTCAGACCATGCATCACATGGGGATACAATGTTCAAGGATGATTAGTGGGGTGAGCACTAGCATATAACTGTGGGAAAGGATAAAATAATTCCAAGTCAACACAGTAGTAAAAAATTACATGCACACAATGCACATACATATATATAATAATGATGGGTAGGGAAAAGGGATTTGCATAAAGTAAAACATTATCCTTGATAGCTAGCTCAACCATCATAAATAGGCACCCACGGGCTATATAGGTTGAGCTCCCCTTATTAAAAGGGCCCTTGTGTGTGTTTCCCATATGAACTGAAGGTATCAAGAAAGGCTAGGGAATGCCCCAACCCTACGTCAATCCAAGATACAAATATATAATAAGTGTTTCATAATCACACGGTCATCAAGACCAACCCTCACAGCGGCAAACATGATTTTCTTGTGCAAGTCCTTTAAGACTTACACCTTTACAGATTATCTATATAATGCTATTAAACCTAATTTAAAACAATTTTTAAATAACCCATTTATTTAACCATGGAATTATACATTAAGGCATACCACATGTATTGTCATACCTTTACGATTGCAAGCTTACACTCATACTATTTTAATTATATTCCGTGACATTGGGGGAATGACACAACTCTCTTTGTTCATTAAATCAAATTTAAGGAATGCCTCAACCCCTTTTTTGTTTACCACATTAAATCGAGGGAATTTCTAGACCCCCAAAGTTTAAATTTGAGTCAAACCACAGCCAATAAGGCCTTTCAAATCCATGTTTAACCTTTTAATCAATTATGCAATGCAATATGAAGGGTAAGCAATGTCAAATCATCTGATAAACCATATTTCAAAACCAAAGTCACTAGTGGGTTAAGGGAATAAAATTTCTAAACTAATTTCAATACCTAAAACTATCAAATAGGGGGAATGCCTATACCTTCTTTCGAATTCCCACAATTATGCACCCCATTTGTTAAAAAATATTCAATTCAAAGCATGAACAATTCATAATAATCATAGGAAAACAATTGAAGATTCAACTATGCCAAAACCCTAAATCCATGTCCAAACTCATATTTAATTTCACATCAAAATTCATTCAATACACATGCTTAAAGGAATATAAGTTTAAGGGTAGAGTCATATGCCTAAAAGTATAGAGAATTATGAAGAGAAATCAATCTTTGAGCCCTAGATAAAAAACTTTGAGAAACCCTTGCTTATTCTTGCCTTAGGGATTTGTGAAAGTTTGAGAGAGTATTTATAATTGATAAAGGTTTCAAATAATTGCCCCAAGGTGTTTTATGTAGTGGGTTCTAAGAGGGTAAATAGGGAAATATCCTAAGTGCCCTTAGTTAAAAGCTAAGAAATTATTGCTAGAGACTATGGGTCACTATACGACTCATAAGGACTCACTGCGATTCATCACCATAAGTCATAATCAGGATAGTAGCTAAAAGACCCCTCTCTGGTGACCCTACGAGTCACACCACATAACTCATTAGGAGACCTTATCACTTGTAGGGTCATAGTTGCAATCATGATGAAAACATTTGGGGTACACACTGGTCACCTTACATTTTGTACACCATAACTCTTGACCTTTAGTCATAATCAGATAAGTAGCATAGGAACCACTCACTGGTCAGATGATAATGTGGCTCCTATAGTTTGTACGGACACCTTATAACTCGTAAGGCGAGTCATAGGTTGGGCAGTGAGTTTAAAAAAGCTCAAAAATTTTTAGGGAACAAAATTTGGGGTGTAACAAGCATCCACACTCCAAATCTATCATAACCCATAAGTTGTCATTCCAAGGCATCAAATCCAAACTAAATTTGACAATTCAAAACTAAGGACAGGTACCTAAATCGACATTACCATCAAAATTAGACTTAACCATACTTACTGGTTCTTACCAAAACCAAGATTGAAACATAGCTGAGAACAAAAATAAAATCTAATGAAAATAACAGGATGAAGGAACAAGAACAAACTCCATATTTGTTGGAGGGCATAATGGATCAAGGCATACCCAAGAATTCACTAAGGCTACAAACCATGATATGCATAGTCAAAACTTTAGTAACCCAGAGAAGTGCAACCTTATATAGAATCTAGTCAATCTAATACTCAATATTAGTAATGAATCGCTAATTTACCCATTTATGAAGTGGTCAAAGGAAACATCACCTATTTCTACCTCTCTTAACCTCACTATAATAAGAACCACATCATGAAATTAACGGAATATCCAACTCTATTCCAATACCCAAATCAACTATTACCTTTAGGCGAACCCATGAAGCCTGAAAGGCAAGTCTAAGACCTATCAACTTAAAATAGGAAATATAACTAAATTTCCAACTCTAAAACTATAATAGAACTGCAAAATCCAATTACCTTTACTGCCATATCCCACTTAACAATCGCTCTACAATCGATAACAGAAGAGGAAAATGACTAACCTCACCTCACTATAAAAGAGAAATCATCAAACTTACCCATCCGCCTAAAGATACAACATGAATATAAATATCAACATAAGAAGTATATGGTATAAAAAATAAAAGTCAATAAAAAGCACCACTCTAGGGCCATGAGATGGCCAATATGCTCAGGCAAATAGGACAGAACCTAAATTCTACACCCTAGGGAGAATATCAATACTAATCCAGTCTATCCACTACTAAAAGAAATCACCTATGGGGTAGTCATATAATAATGAACTCTACATAAAGGCACACAATAATCAATATAAACCTTATAATACATATAATCATCAATGGGTATAAGAACCCTAATATACTCAAATGAAAAGGTAAAGGTAGGAAATAAAACTTGCACCTATCAAGATAGAATAAGAACTCACATGCCTATCGTGTTCGAGCGAGTATGAATCTAAGTTGGTCTAAACTTAAATAGACCATTTAAATCACCAATTGAGGTACCAAGTACACTTTCTCTAATAGAAGGTGCTGCAGCACTATGAGACAAATCTAGATTAGCCAAATGATTAATAATCCCACATAGGGGATACTCTCTAGACTAGTGACTGTTATTTCTGCAAGTGTAGCAAACCCAGAAGCCCTAACCTGGATAGAGACATAAACTGACCCTAAAGGGATGACCAACTAATGCTAGGGGAACTCTGTACTGAGATACCATCCTCTTTGAAATAATAACACACTTTACGAACTCTAGGCTCGTAGAGAGCATATGCTAAACCCAGCTGAACAACCCATTCATATATGAGGTACTCTTTAAACTAATGACCAACTTTGCCAGAACTACAAGAGGCTCCTAAAATAATCTGAGGTGTTGCCCCTAATGATCTAAAATGGTCACCATAGCCTAAAGACCTATTACAAATACTTTGCAAGGTTTGAAGAGAACTCTACTTGCTATTACTACCATAACTAATCTAAGATCCACCCATAGACTAAAACACTACCTGCGTATAACTAAAAGGATGTAAATGAAGTTGACCTCCATTGGAAGGATCTTTAATTTTTGATGGACTATTAGTCGTACCATACTAATGACCAGGCCTCTTATTGACACCTCCATAAATCTTAATACATGCTCTTAAATGCTCTCAACTTGAGAGAAAGAAGACCAAACTGATTTCAAATGCTTCGACTCTAAATAGAGTAGTAGGGTTAACACTCTAATCTATAGAATATAGCATGGGAGTATTTCTGGACCAATCAAGAAACCTAATCTTGTATTCTGAAACTAAAAAGACTAAACAGTAATAAAACTAAATCTAACCTAAGAATTACTTAATAAACCAATGTCATCCTGGCTATGAGGTATCCTTAAAAAGGCTTGGAATCCCCAATGTTGAATCTTGAAAAATAAATTAGTTAAAAACTCTACCATAGATTAAGATGGCCCTAAATCCTCTAACCAATGCTGAAGATCTTTGATGTTAATCTCTGACTCTCTAGTCCAACAATACACTGAAGCCCCAAAAATGCATGCCCAATTCCTATCCACATTATTGCTAACCTTGTATCATCCATCTATAATAAAATAAATTCAAATAATGTACTTGAGTCTCATAGAAATATAGCCATATGACAAGGAATAAAAAATAAAATTTCCTATGAATGCTCTGTAGCCTCCCAATGATATAAGAAAGACATCTTTGTATTTATTTGTAGGACTATACTATAACGTAAGCTCTTGTACCAACACACTGGTAAACCTAGGCTCTAATACCAACTTTTCATGGCCTAATTTCTCAAGTAATGATGACACCTACTATATCCTACTAGTAGGTAAGCCAACCTATAGTACAAAACTTCTAGTAAAAGATTATCAAAAGAATAAAAAGAAAATAAAGAATAAAATATATGACTAACATATATAAGATTGTCCTAAAACCTAGGGGAATGAATACAAGAACTTCTTATGTAATAAGAACACAAAATGAAACACTAAAATAAATATAATGATACTATCCATCTCTAAATATAACATAGAGATTAGTCTAATTAATAAGAGGGAAAATAATAATACACCGAATATTAGGAGATCACCCCAAATCTCTGATCCGTAGCTACTTCACATGATACAGACAATAATAGAGACAATCCATACTATAATTTGTAGGATGCACAAGTATACTATGAGTACCAACATGTGGTACTTAGTAGGAAACTATCGACTGAGCTCCAAAGATAATCCCAATATAAATATTGCTAGGAAACTAAAATGATAATACTAGAGAGGCAATAAGGATGAATTATTCTATGTTATCCATACTCAGGAACGAAAGAACTATACATATATCAAAGGCTAATATACAAACAAAGGGTGGAAAACGATATATAGTAGTATACAAGGAAAAGGAAAAGATATACAACATGAATAAATAAAGAAAGAGAGGGATATACAATAATACTATTGCTCTATTATTATATATGTATACCTATATAAGACTAAATCAAAGGCACAATGTTAGGTAGTTATACCAACATTTTAAAGCATCCTAATAAATTAGTAAACTAACACTATCATAATTAGGGCCTATAATCGTAATGTCTAACCATAAGATAATTATCCATAGTAAAATAACCATAAAATAGAGGAATAAAAATCATACCTTAAATCTTAGTATCAATCCATAAATAACCTATCATGGACTAACAATAATAATAATATAGTAACAAGCTAGTTTGGACAAACAATAACTAAACCTAGCACCACAACCCGCAAGGATCAATCAGAACACAACACTCATAACCTATACCTATATAACCCCCATAAACATACTAGTGATAGGCAATGTGTATGTAAGGATGAATGCAAAGTAAGTCCATAGTACCATAACCAATCCAGGTTCCATAATGTAACCCAGTGTATACACCTCCTTCAACTTGATGGCATGCAAAGTTAGGACCTATAGAGAGCACTCTTCTCTGGCATGACAAATCATGAATGAAGGGGCCTCTAGGGTATTTGAGAGTACTCGTATACATTGACCTAGTCTCAATCAAACATGTCAATAATTATCATTATTATAAATCTGCTCTGTCCAGTACTAGAGAATTGTATATATAATAAATGAACGGACTCAAATAGTGGTTAAAAGAGTGTAAAAAGGGTTAAAATCTCTCTCGACCTAATAAATAGTAGTAGTAAAATGTGGACCAAAATCTAGATTGATAAAATATCTAAAATATCATTTTTAGTCCCAAAGCTTATAAATCACTCATTAAGTTAGCATGATTCCCGTAATGAATGAATTTATATTAAAAGTAAAAAGTGAGAATAAATCCGATTTTTAGGAAAACAATAGTAACACCATGATTTTAGTTGGAATCACTCCATTAAATGAGTGTGAATATACCAAATCTATGCACTACATCATAAATTTCTGCAAAATACTATTATAAGCATCTAAACATCTATAGACTACAATTATTATTTTTACAAGGATAAATTACTCTCCCAAAGTCTAACTAATATCTTAATCACAGCCTCGAGCCCAATAATATATAACCGCAAAACTATAATAACCCAACCCAGGAAACCATGATAATCTACTACGTCATGTAGTAAATCTTATACTAAACTAACCCTTAGACTTAACCATGTCTAACATATTTGTAACCCTAGGTAATAGGATCCTATAAGCATAGCAAATAGCTCATTCTAAGGATCAATTCATCCTTCTATTCCCCGAACTCATAATTTAGGATAAGTCATGATAATATATCCATAATCATATCCTAACATCCCTATCTAACATTCAACATATATAATACATTATCTCATGAAGAAGAGTAAATAAAAGCCTACCTCGATGCATTACCACAAGTCCTTGAATCATCCATAAATTATCTGCCTTTGCTATATGATATCATAATATCCCTATGCTATTAAAATAGTTATTTACCATCATAAGGGGTAAAATGAGACCTATATTTCTATATAAAGGGTTCGGTTAAAATTTGGGTCACAAACAGACTCGTGGGGTCAAAAATAAAATGCAAAATTGAATCCATCATGAGGTACCTCCAAAGACAAGCTTGAGCATAAATTATGCAAGAATTAAGGCCTAAACCATCGCCTAAAGTTTAGGGATTTTAAGACCTAATTTCTAAGAATTTACCATAAAAGATGAAAGTTGATGGGAAAATTAATGGTCAATGACCAAGTAGTGTTAGGATAGCTTACCTTAGCTTCAATGGTGTGAAAATATTAAAATATTGGGTAAACAAAGAGGGGTTTAAAATTATCCACGTATTGATTACATGACTCAATGATCTCTTAAGTGATCCTTCAAAAATATCTCACTTTTTCTTAGGTGGTGTCAAGTACCGCATAAGCCACAAGGACATTGCTTAAGCATCTAGGAAAGGACAAAGAATGATATCTTAAGAAATAAGTAACAAATTCTTATGCGACCAAAGATCCTTTTAAGTAGCTACACTAGATGGTGTCTTGCACCAAATTTGCTAAGTCCAAAATGGACTATGATTGGGTGATAGAGATTCATTCAAAACCCCATGCGCTCAAGAAAACTATGCTACGATACTAAATTCGACATTCCAGACTCAATAGAACTATCAAAATTTCACCATGATTATTTTGACAAATTGTGAGTCCCACACCTATAGTTCCATTTTTCATAAAATCTACCAAACAGCCAAAAATGAGTTTGGAGGACTCGAGACCTTAAAGAAGGGTCCTCCTAACCTAATCACAATGTTCTTGAGCTGATGGCACTATAAGAATTCTTACCCCAGGTTATCTACTTGTATTTTTGGTCTGAGACCAAGTCCTTAACAACGAAAGCTCTAAAAAAGGGAAATGAGCCTAAAACCCAAACAACTATCTAATAAACCGATCGACGGTTCCTATAAGTCATAAATGACTTGTAACCACTATAGGAAGGCTCAAAATGTTAGAAATATATACAAATCGAGGAATGACATAGAGGTTCATTACACTAAGGAAATAACTTAAATAAAAGTATTATGGAGAAATTAAAATGTCAATGAGGCTATATGTGAAGCCAAGAAGATATGAAAAACAAATATTCTCACTTGGTTGATCCTCTTGAAGATTTAAGCCTAACTTACATCCATATTTTTTCCTTGTATTATTGTTTTATATTTAGTGAGTCTAACTCTTTAAGAACTTATGCCTTAGATCATGTTTATATAAATAACTGATGGATCATGATTCATTCATAATTTGTTAGCTTAAATGTTGAGTCTCTCCTGGTATATGTACATTGGAAAAAAATGCTAGTTCTAAGCTTCTATCCTTACATAGTTGTTATAAAATTCAAATAGTTCCTTAGCCATCATTCATGAATGATCCCAAGAAGGAGATATTATTACACCCCAAATTTCTAAACTATGACCCAAGATATCCTTTAAGTGCATATAGATCCAATACTATGAATTTAAGTTTTTACATAAGTGTTAAGACCGATCTGTTAGTATGATATGAGCTTTGTATATGAATTAAGGTC